>NW_009953225.1:918741-941204 GCF_000747805.2 Chaetura pelagica | reverse complement strand
CCACAAGGTGGTTGTAGACATCTCCCCTTAGACTTCTCCTCATATGGCTGAACAAACCCAATAGTTTCAATCTCTCCTTGTGTGTCATGGGTTCTGTTCAGGGGAATGTGGTATCTGGAAACTCATTGCTGAATTACTTCATTGCCATTTGCTTGGAGATGTAAAACTTTGTTTATGAGGTGCCTTGAAAATACTAATAAAAATTTCAATTTGCTTTTGCTATCCTCAGCAAAGCAATGAAGAACTTGAGGCACAAATGGGCTGACTCAGAGAATCAATGAATGGTTTGGATTAGAAGGGACCTTAAAGATCATCCAGTCCCACCCCTGCATGGGCAGGGACACCTCCCACCAGCCCAGGCTGCTCCAAGCCCCATCCAACCTGCCCTTCAACACTGCCAGGGATGGGGCAGCCACAGCTTCCCTGGGCAACCTGGGCCAGGCTCTCACCAGCCTCAGAGTGAAGAATATATCTTGTCCAGGGTCCAGGTCAGTGTTCAGAGTTCTTTAGTTTCAGCTGCTGTCCTGTAGCCTGTCCCAGGAAACACTTCACAAAATAAGCTTTTAATAGAGAAGTTTCACAGTGTTTCACAGTGCTGGATCAGCGTGTAGGTCTCTCCTTACCCCAAAAGATGGCTGTGTGGATTGATAACAGCAAATCACACAAAATCACGGAATGGTTGGAAGGGCACCTTAAAGATCATCAGGTTCCAACCTCTCTGCTAATGCTTTGCAAAGAAAATTACCTTAGTTAAGCAATCGGAGTTGCACGATACGCAGAGGCTGCCCATAGCAAAATGCCCAGGTACCAGCTGCAGCCAACAGGAATTTGTTAGCTTCAACATCTCTCTTGGCTGGAACAGCTTTCACAAGGCAGCAATATATCCCTCCTTGGTCAGGGTGTACCATGAAAGAACTGCTAGGTTGTGTAATAAGCTTTTGGAACAAGATGAGCCACGCAAAACTCAGGAGCTTTATAGATTTAATGGTCTCTGTGGGTATTAACGTGGGTTGCCTGCCAAAGCAGAGGAACAAAAGATAGCTCTGAGTGGAATTATTGAAGTTTGAACAATGAGGTTACATACCATTGGGTTTAGTGCACAGTAGATGGGTATGAGTCACTGTTTTCTGGTTTATTTAGATTTGTGTTGCATAAGGGAGATAGTGGGTAATAAAGAGGAAAGTTGTAAGGCTGTAGTTATTCATACTTAATATCTAACCCTGGTGATGCTGAAGTCAGGTGGCAAACCATTGCTCTTGCTATGTTATTTAGCTCTTGCAGTGGAAACCTTTAAGGTAATTCCTGGAATAACTGCTTCTATTGAAATCTGCTTGAGAATGAAAGCAGCCTTGCTTCAGAAAAGGGAATGCTGTTCTACTCTGTGCCCATTGTGTTTAACCTGATAAACTCCTGGTGAGATATACAAGTGTTCATGTTTCTTGTTCATGTTCATGTTGGAAATGCCTTAAATGTTCAAACTGGCAGAACCTAGAAATGGAGAACTGAGAACTGAGTGTCTGTGCAAGAACTCTCTCTTCTGAATGTCCTCTCCTGACATTCATTCTGAGTGAGTGAGGGATATCTCCTCTTGGTCTCTCATGTGTAACCTGTGCCACAGAAATTCTGCTTTTGCTGAAATGAGTTGTGTTCGTGTCTTGCCATCCAGTCCAGATGTCCCTGATATGGGACACTTGTCTTGATCAGGCTATGTGGTGTTGTTTTGAAAGGAATTTCAAAAGAGATGATTCTGAAGCTTAGCTATTATTCATAATTGGCAGCCAGAAAGAAATCAAACGTCCCTTTCTGTTTAGGCATAAACATCTATATCCATGCCAGGACTCTTTTTCTAATGCATCTTTTTTTCACTCCTTTCATTGCCTGTCAGTGCTCTTATTATCCTCTACCCTAAAGAAGGATTTACTTCCTTCAGTCCAGTAGTTCTGCATCTGGCAATGCACAAGAGCAATCTTTGGATTTTTTTGCTGTTCAGTTTCATCTGTTTCTAACAAGTTTAGGCATAAACATAAAAAAAATAATATGGCAGAAATTACCTGCAGACCTAAAAAGTTTATCTGTCCACAGAAGGGCCAGAGTCAAGTTTAGTATCTGCTCGTACTGAACTGGAACCAGCTGGTTGGCTTCCTGCATGTTTTGTCTGGGTTTGTTTTTTTTCTTTTACTAATTTTTCCAAAGCTGCCTGTGTTGGTGATCATTCTTGGAGCCTTCCTCTTTTTTCCATCTTTTGCTCCTTCGAATAAAATACACCCTAAACCTTGAACATATTAAAGCTCCTGACCTTATCAGTTTCTGATTTCAATATCTGGGATGTGCATGAAGCCAGACAGAGAAAGAGACACCATATGTTTAGAGCACAAGAGTGTGTTGCACATAAAATTGTAGAGAGAAGTGAATTAGTTGTGTGCAAGCATCTGCCTTGCTGCTGTTGCAAGACAGGCTCTTGGGGCGTGAGGTTTGCCTTTGGTTTATTAAATGTCTACACCCAGTATTCAAGAAATACTTCACTCAGCCAGACCAGATGCCTATTGAGACTTTGTATCTGGAGACCCATCTTTCCTCACTAACAGCTTTGCTGTTCATTTTGTCAGTATTTATGTAAGAAGACATTGAACATGGGAGCAGATGTACAAAAGAAAGCTCAAGAATCCAAAAGCCACACAGCACCAGACGTGTCATCCTGTCTTGCAGGCTGCCAGCAGGCAGGAGCAGCTGCCAGAGCCTTGGCTGGGGGGTGTGTGTGGCCCAGGCAGGACACCCCACCAGGCTGCACCCTGGCCCCTGTGCCTCACAGAGCTGGTTCTGTACAGGCATCACAAAGCTGAGACATGCCAGACCAGCCGGTCACTGAGCACTTCATGAAGGCCATGTCTTAGCATAAGCTTTATACTGTGTTTGTCTTTTGATGCAAAACATGCCCATCCAGAGCTGGGCTGAATTTCTGGATTCCCTCTGCTTGCTGGGGAAGCAGGCACGAGACAGCCCCTGCTCCCTGCAGTAGGGCTTGGGCCTGTATGAATACAGACCTAATGCAGCCTCCCTTAAGAGTCTGATACCTTGCAGTTGTTACAGCAATGCAGAAAAATTAATCAGAGAAGTTAATGTGAAAAAGCTGTAACTTGCTTTTCCTACAGACATCAGGTTTCTGCATTGTCTTTAATATGGAAATATTACTTTCATATCCCTCTCTATGTCTGTATGTTCACTTCACTGGTTTTCAGTGAATGCAAAGCTGAACTACAAGAATGATTATTTTGTGTAGAAAACCACTTAATCTAAGTAAACACAAGACATAAATCCAAAACAGCTTCTGTAAGGAGTGTCTTGCAGTTCTTATCATAGTAATCAGCATTATAGAAAGGTTTGTGCTTTTAAACGACACAAGGGATTTTCAGTCAATTAAGTGGGTATTACTATAGTTGTAGTGCAAGATTTTAAACGTTAGAATACACTCTCAAAGAGTACTGCTTGTGAGCACGTTTGGCTTGATTAAAAAATGGACATTACAGCCTTTGATTTATCTGCTAGGAAAAGAAATACAAGACAATGAATGGAAATTAACATTCTCTGTTGCTTTCTGCTGCAGATGCCTCCAAGATGATCTGGAAGGACTGTGTCTCAGAGATGGAGTGGCTGCATTTGTGTCCCATGACATACCAATGGAGAGTGTGCAATAAAAAAATAAGATACTGAGATGTTAACGTTGTTTTAATATTTTTTGATTGCTTTTTAAACATTTTTTTCCTCGTGGGGTGAGGGAGGGCATTTTTGTAGGACTGGCTTTTTTGGAACCATGTAGATGCTTCCAGAGTGTGTGGTCTTCACAGCTTTGACTACTTTCTATATGAAAATCTTGATTCTTGTGTGATCAGCTAAATCTGAGATCTGGAACTAGTTACAAAACATAACGAGACTTCATAACTCTCTAAATGTTTAACCAGCAACTGCCAGGTTAAATATCACCAGATGGGTGTGTGTGTGTTATTAATGAGGAATACTGGGTTGTTCTTGAAAGAATGGAGCATGGAGAGGAGATGTGATGGTACAGCAGAATTAACAACATGATTTCTGGACTTTGTAGCATAAATAATACCTGATGTGCATTATACATACTACATCATAGCCTTTTGCATTATTCCTCCTGAAGGAGACCCTTGCTGTGTTTCATCAGAGTATAGCACAAAGATCTTCAGCCTTTTATTTTTTCCCCCCCAAAATATCAATTCCTACTGCATTAATATACTTAATTCTAGAGTCTGTAATTAGATCCATGACCTGCTACTTCCTATATATAGACTATGTATAACCCCAGTTAGTGAAATTACAGCTGCTTCTATGTCTAAGCAAAAACTCAAACACAAGCATATAAAATATAACTTTCTGCTTTTCACGTAAAGCCCTTCTGCTAAGACAAAAAGACAGTGTAATTCAAAATACAGGCAAAACTGTTGGGGGGAAGTTGAACCAATTCAGTCTAGATCAGCTGGTTTTAATTTAACCTATTGCTTTCTGGAATTCCTCAGAACTGTTAATGTTAACTTATGACACAGCCTGAAGAAAATGGGGAATATACTAACAGTTTGGAGTTTCAATACTTTAAAAGGTAAAAAGGTGTCCCAGAAAATTCCTGGACTGTTTGTTTGGTGACAGTTCTGGTAAAAGTCAAAGGACAGTTAATGCAAGACTGTATCAGGTGCTGCTGGTACTTGTTCAGACCCAAAAGGTCTCTGCTGGTGCCTGCTGTAGGATGGACAGGAGAATGCTAGTCTGGCACCTTCCACTTATACTTTGCCTTACAGTGCTGCTAATATTGCTGTCACATTTGGCCATGTTGGTGTCCCTTTTAGAATCATGAAACCGTAGAATGTGAGGGGTTGGAAGGGACCTCAAGAGATGATCTAGTCCAACCCCCTGCCAGAGCAGGATCACCTCAGACAGGTCACACAGGAACACATCCAGGTGAGTTTTGAAAGTCTCCAGAAAAGGAGACTCCACAACCTCTCTGGGCAGCCTGTTTCAATTCTATGTCACCCTCACAGTAAAGAAATTTCTCCTCATGTTGATGTAGAACTTCCTATGCTCTAGCTCATACCCATTGTTCCTTGTCCTATTACTGGGCACCACTGAAAAGAGACTGGCCCCTTCCTCTTGACCCCCACCCCTCAGGTATTTATAGACATTAATAAGACCCCCTCTCAGCCTTCTCTTCTCAAGACTAAACAGCCCCAGTTCTCTCAGCCTTTCTTCATAGGAGAGATGTTCAAGCCCCTTGTTCATCCCTGTAGCTCTCTGTTGGACTCTCTCCAGTTAATCCATGTCTCTCTTGAATTGGAGAACCTGGAATGGGATACAGGATTCAAGGTGTGAGTAGAGGGAGAGGAGAACCTCCCTAGAGCTGCTCTTTCTCTATAGGAGACAATTAAGAATTTGACTAACCTCGTACCTGTACTCAATGATTTTGGGTTAGGAACAATAAAATTTCAGGTCTATTCTAAAGGCTCCTCTCCCATCTACCTTAGATAGCTGAAGAGGGGCAGGTAAAGAAGTCTGCACAGAGCTGCCATCTTCCAGCATGTCCTATTGCTACTATTTAAGAGTAGGTCAAATAAGTAGCAATGTTAATCATAACTTTTAAACATTGAAGGAAAAATGAAACTCCTTAAAGATAATTTGTCAAGTAGCAAAGTATAGTATCACATCTGTTTTCCTGTTGGGGAAACATAGATTTATATATTTTCTTTTTCAAAGCCATAAAATGAATCTGTTTTGGAAGCATCTTTCATTCTAGCTAATGGTTCTCTTTTAAATTCATTTGTTCCTCCCTCACCCTCTTTTATTAATTGAGGAAAAAAATAGGAATAGGAACCTATAAAATAGTACGAATGTTTTCAAAAGCAAATCTTTCAGCCCCAAGGCACCAATCTTTGAGAATCTCTGTCAAAAAATATAAATGGATTGCAGCAACACAGATGTGTTTCTGAACACGACTGAAAATGGTTCTCCCCAGCCGGCCAGGTTAGCCTTGGTGGCACTGGATGGCCTTTGTAAGCAGTTGGCAGGAGAAGCACCTCCCTGTGCCACCTCCAGCACTGCAGGAGCGGTGGTTGCAGCCCCTGGTGAGCAGCCCCAGCCCCAGAGAGGGAGGGTTCATGTTCACAGCAGCCAGGCCTGAGCTGTTGTAGAGATCTCCACCTTGTGGCTGCTCCTGTGAAACCTGCAGCCTTTGGAGCTGCAAGCACCGCTCACATCCTTTGGTTCGAAAACTGAAAAATCGAGCTCTATGCTTTGCCACTGTCTTCTTGCTTTAGCCTTTTCTGAATCCTTAAAAACATACTGGGATGTGAAAAGTGGTGGGCTCTTGGGCTCTTCTGGGACTTGGTGCTAAGATTCATCAGAGTGACAAAATGATGGTGGCCAGCACCAGGGAGAGGAGAGGTGCTAGAGCTTTGCACTGGGCTGTGCATCAAACCCACATTTGCAGGGCAAACCAGTTTCCCAGCTGCTGGTCACCCTAAGACAGCAGAGAGTAACTGTGGTGTAATGAGACCTGCAGGCCCTTATTGCTAGGATGGTTGGCAAAAAGAAAAGAGCCCGTGTGTGTTTCAGAGCTGCCACGTAGAAAAGCAGTGTGTGAGCATGTTGAGGACCCAGTAAGGGACAATACACCAGCTGTATATCATGCTTTTGATACAGTTATTTTTCTGAGTGGATCCTGAGTGAAAAACTGCAGAGAAGGGGAACCCCTCGACACCGAAGTGGTCACTGACACAGGTAACTATTTCAAATCAATACTTGGTTGGTTTGGAGCGAGTCAGTATGTGGTTGCTGCTGGTGGGTACTGAGACACAGACTCAGACACTGAAACAAGAGAATTCTCTCCAGGATGGCTGATAGAGCTGCTCAGAGGCTGCTGGTGGTGATCCAGTCTGCTGTCGTCTGCTTATTCTTCAGAGGTCGGGGTAGGAATGTGTTCAGTCTGAGCAATACTAATCTACTTAGTGGCAAGGCAGGTCACTGCACAAACCAGGCAGGCACGTCATCCACCCTCAGGAGTAAGAAAATAGAAATGCTCTCCATAGAACATAAGAAAACCTCCTTTTGGTTGTCTAATCGGCCACACAGTTCACTCCCCACTGGTAGGTTTTAGAAAGCACTATTATAACACTGAGTTTTATTTTGCTGCTAAATGCTGATGGTGGATGCAACAAAAGCTGGTAGTTTTAGATAGACCTGAGCTCTTGCCTCCAGTTGTTGTCTCTTGTGGAGCACCTTATTTTTGTTTTTTGGTTTTTGTTAGACATCAAATTGTATAAATTGTTGCCAGTCCTTCAAAGAGATAAGGAGAAAAAGTCAGTGGCTTAAAGAGAGAGAAACTGTCTTCAAAGGCAGAGTTTCATTTCACATCAGCCTTTTGTGTGGTGATTCCTACTCAGGGCTAAGGGAAGCACCACCTTGAGAAGCTGTTGTGTTGCTGTTGGACAGTGTGGGGCTGTTTATAAACAGTGGATTGTCAGAGCACTCTGTGCCATGGAATGCCATGGACTGGAAGCTCTGCTGGCCTTTTGCTGACAAAGAATGTAACAGAGAAACTTTGACACTGGGAGTCTCCAGAGACAATGTGTGCATCTGCCAGCAACTCAGTTCTCTGTGTTTCCAAAGGAGATTGAAAAGAGGAGGAGGAGGATGCTGTTTGCATTCCTTTGTGTTGTTGGGCACACTTTTCTTCACCTTTAGCAGACCTATGGAGTCATCAGACTGGAGTGGCCATGTGGGCAAAGGGAAAAGCAGCTGAGGAGTATTGCAGGGAAATACCTCAGATGGCAGAAGAGGTGTATTTTTGTACATGGCTGTGGGCTAAGAGATGGCACTGGAAACTGCTTGTAGAAACTTTTGACTAGATATAGTTGACCAAATTTTAAACAGGAGAGAATAATTTCAATTGGCAGAGGCCTACTACAGTCCTGTAGTCCAGCTGCCTGAGCACTTCAAGGCTGACCGAAAGTTAAAGCATGTTACTAAGGTAATTGTCTAAATGCCTCTTCAACACTGCCAGGCTCTGGGCATTGACCACCTGTCTGGGCAACCTGTCCTAGTGTTTTAACACTCCCCTGGTAAAGAAAGGCTTCCTAATGTCCAGACCAAACCTCCCCTGGGGCACCTGTGAACCATTCCCAGTTCCCCTATCACTGGAAGAGTGTGGGGGAGAGCTCCTCCTTCTCCACATCCCCTCCTCAGGAAGCTGCAGAGATCCATGAGGTCACCCCTCAGCCTCCTGTTCTCCAAATTAGACAAACCCGGAGTCCTCAGCTGCTCCTCGCAGGATAGGCTGTTCAGTCCTGTCACCAGCTCTGTCACCCTCTCCTGGACCTATTCAAGGACCTTCATGTCCTTCCGAAGTGGTGGAGGTCAGCCCTGCACACAGTGCTCGAGGTGAGGCTGCGCCAACACTGAATCCAGCAGGATAATCCCCTCTCTTGGCTGGCAAGTCCTGCTGTGTTGATGCCCCCAAGGTGCAGTTTGGGCTGCCAGGGCACTGCTGGTTCCCCCTCAGTCTGCTGCCCATCAGTAACCCTGGCTCCTTCCTGCAGGGCTCTGCTCTCCAGTCATGCCTCTCCCCATCTCTTCTTGTGTCTGGTGATAGTACCTGATGAAAGGAGAGTAGAAACTCTGGTAGCATTAGAGAATTACTCATGATTCAAGTTGTACCATATTATTGTTAGTGATTGAGTCCCTGCTTCCTTTCCCAACCCTGATTATCTGGACCTTCTGAAGCAATTATGCTGTGTCCCAAACGTGCTGTTTCCAGGCAAGAGACAAACACAACTGCCATGCATTAGGCCACCCTTTTAAACAGAACCTGTTCTGTCATTCCCACCTCTTCCATCTCTGGCCCCTGTCCCCAAGGAAATATGAACTGATTCTCAGGACAGGAGTGGACACAGCTGTGTTTGAAATAGTTGTGTTTGAACATGGAAGCTGGTATTCTGCTGAGATTACATATTTGTTTTTGATCATGAGAGCTGGTATTCTGCTGGGATTTGTACTAATTCTAGTTCCCCACTTAGCAAGGTCTTTGAATATGTTCTGCAAAGAGAGTTTTGTTTAAAAAATCAAATAAAATTGATCTTTGGTACCCTGATCACATGAATATTCTCAATTTGTATGCATTTACTTGCTCTCCAAAAGAAAAAAGCATAAGCTTCATCAAGACTCTTAACTAGGTTTGGCTGCATCAAATATCTCCTCTTTCTCTGCCAAGTCAATTTTAAAAGAGTGTGACCAATCTAAATTCTGTAATTATTGATATTTATTAGAAATTAACAGTGGGTCACTTCATGATTTCATCCATCTAAACCTTCAGTATGTCATACTATTTGTTTCAATATTAACCTTCTGCAGAAATCTGGTGACAATATAAACAACTTAGAAATTTATCTAACTTTTGTTTTTGTACAGATAACTCCCTTTATCTTCCCATAACACAATTCTCTGGCAAAATTGCCCTGGGTGGAAGATAAGCACATCACATTTTTTACCCACAGTTTCCATTTCAATGCTCAGAGGAATACAAGTCCTGGTATCTTGGAGTTGCTGTGCCTTTGGGTTCATGCAAATGCCACCTTGTTTCCCACCATGAGATCCTGGAATTGTCTCTGAATTAGATCCCATATCTAATCTATACCTTTGTTACTGTGTCCTGGCACCAGGAGGTAAACATTAGAAAGCAGAGCTGTAACCATGCTGCTTAAGCAATATTTGGTGCAGCAGCTTCTGCTTGGTTCATAAAAATGTAGCTTGATAACTTAGACACCTGTTAGTCATTATAGCTATAAGACTTCAAATTCTGAATGCCAGGTAACAACCAATTTAAAGCCCAAAAGAAAAACTAAAGTTGTATCAGGGAAATAACATGACTGTTTGTTGCTTGAGAGTTCTGTGCATCCAAAGCTCACTCAATATACAGAGAAAACAGCTCTAATCACTAAACTAAAAGTTTTAGTGATACCAGTGCACAGTTTATTTGAGGTGTCTTGCTCTAAAGCAAGATCCTATTGCCCAGCAATTTCTGAAAGCTGTTTTGTTAGCTAAAGATAGTTTGAAATGCTGCAGAACAAACTCAGAATCAGTGGAATTAAATGTCTTTGTTTAGCACCAGGCACTGAAACCTTTTAATATTTTATTTTGCAAGAAAGAGTAAGACTTCTGTGTCCAGATGAACTTTTTAATTGAAGATGTGCAATAGTCTCTCAGTGATGCCTTCTACTGTACAGCCTCTTCTAAAATACATTCTAGATATTGCATTCTAGTATTTATTAATCTACAAAGATCCATTCTTGGCTCCTTCAGTTACTGAGGCTGTGTAAGAAAAGTTGCACTATGTAGCGTGGTGAAGAACAGAAAGGGTTGGTTGGATGATGAGTTGATGAATGTTGCACTTTCCCTGTCTCTTCTCTCCGGTTTACTTGGAAGTGAATTGTCATCAAGGCAGACTGCCTTCCCATGGACAGTGTGTCCCTGCTCACACATCTTGGTGTCGTTTTACGATGTGGGCAGGGGGGACTTGGCCCCGGGACCTCGGCTGGAAAGATTCCACAGCCTCTGTCCCTGCCTCAGTGCTTCAGGAGCACCCTCACATCACCCTGCAGCAGGGAGGTTAAAGCTTGGTTCCCCCTTGGAGCTCTGGGGGTGAAAAAGACCACTTATGGTGGTGTCTTCATCAGGCAGGAGAGTGGGGAACAATCAAAGTTCTTACGTACTGTGTTGGTGGTCTCCACATTTCTTTGGGCTGTGCTGTCTGCCTGTGCTGAGGAGGTTACAGTCATGGGAGAAAGGAGGTTTCCCTAATTTCTTACTGTCCTTGCTGCCAGCAGGGGCAGGCCATGGGGAACAGCAGTTAGGGCAGCCTTTTGTCTGTGCTGGTGAGTGTGTATGATCTTCCTCACCAGTCTGTGTACAGTTCTCCTGGACATAACACATATTTTCATCTTCCCCCATTTACACTGTCCCTTGAAAAGAACTGTCTCAAATAGTTTAAGCTATTACAGGAAAGAGTCTTTCGAGAAATAAGTTGAAAATCAAATAGTACTAGTGTAGTTAGACTGAAAGAAAGCTTACAAAACACCAGATAACAGGGTTTATTTTTGCCCCTCTTTTCTGTCGAGACCCTCAGACCCATCAGATGGAGCTCTTTCCTGGAGAAGGGTCCACATGAAGCCACAAGACAGCTCCTAAATGCTGTATTTCTCTGCTGTCATGCATTCACTGTGTTTTTGACAAGTGCACTTAGAAACACTTTACCAAGAACAAAAGATGCAGAAATAAAACTGGAACTGCAAGAACTAGGAACTGAAGTGACTGAAATAAGCATTTCAAAAAGGCTGCAGGGAAGCTCTGATCAGGATATTCACAACCCCTGCATACTACCACTGGTGTTATTAACCAGGAATACATTTTATCTTGGCATTCGTGAAGTGTAATAGAAACAATCTGCTGCATTACTTTCCCATGAATAATTGTATTGTACACACATAACGTTTATATTTGAAGTTATTAAAGTGTGAAGAACTTGAAAATCTTTACAACAGCTCAGGAATTCTGGACAAATAGACTATGTGTATTTTACAGACACTCGAAATGCACTGTAGGCAGCAATTAAACCATGTTCCCTAGATATAAGAAAAAAAACAAAAAACAAAAACCAACCTAAAAACCCCCAGAAGTTTAGTAGCAGTAGTGACTTTTTTTTAGAATGTAAAATCCTTTTTGTAGCTGTTAAAGTTGACTTCCTTTTAGACAAAATGTAGCTGACAAACACGTAAGGGATATTTTCCCTCCATCTCTGCTGATCTTCGAACCTTGGAGAGGAGAGGTCTTGGAGTGTTTACCTAACTGGATTCTGAAAGTCATGGAAATGATCACATTTATTAGTGGGTGCAGACAGAGGTTGAAGGAAGTCATGCAGAGCTTTGCCTGTGCACCTATGGGCTTAAGCAACAGTCCTGCCAGTCTAGTCCCTACATTTGTATTGGACATGACAATATACATGACACTGAATCAATGGGTTGAGAAAACTTCATAATGGAAATTCAGAGCACAAATAGGAGAAATGTGGAGTTGCTGTAACTATTCTGGTCTGTCTATAGCCTCTCATGTGCTCTCTTGTGCTGAAGTAGCAACTGGCACTGGGTCCAAACCCATTGCCTGTATAAAAAGCAATGGTCAGATCCAAAGTTGGCTGGAAGTGAAGGGAAGAAGCCCCTTGATCCCCATGAGCTTCAGTTCAGGCCGGTAATGAGTTGTTTGTGTTTGACTGTAATCAATGTTATTTCTGCTACCTTTTTACATAACAGACAACCTTTTGCTTTTAGGCTCTTAGACCCAGAACTTCAAAATAGTAGGTCAATCTAAATGGAGTAGGTAACCACATGGAAAGAGTTGAGCAGTTAATTAGGAATTTGTATTTTTAAGCACAGCCATGATCATTTTCTTACAGAAACTCGGAAACTTTTCTTGTTTCTAGGCCAGCAGCTGTAGTTTCAGGAACAATTAGTTCTCCCAGCTCAGCTAATGTTAGTTATTCAGGATGTAAGCTTAAAAAAAATCCACCGGGGTTCTTCAGAAAGAGCTTGTCATCAAGCTATTCAAAGTAAGGAAAATATGCAGTTAACTCTTTTGGCCCAGAGACAAACCATAGGTAATGACCAAAGTGTCACTTGATGCTCTGAGTTAGAGTAGAATGGGCTCACTTTTCTCATATGCCCCTGTTGTTTGGCTTCAAACCAAGTTTCTCTCTTGCAAGTTAGGCTTTATGAGAGGAGCTGTGACATGGCACTGGCAAAGCTCATTTGAGATGAGGTCTTGAACTACTGACTGCAACCGTTGTGTGCTCTGGTGGGATCCAGTGACAAGAGGAGAATTTCCACTGCTGCTTACGACTGGTTTAACCACCACACTGCTAGTACCTAGGGGCTTTGCCGTGCTTCTCTAAACATATGGGTCCAGATGGGACCTCATTTTACACCCACTGGAGCTGCAGACAACCTTGTTGGCTTCAGGATGTGTTTTGCAAAGTAAAGCCAAAAAGCTTGCAAGGGCTGTGCAGACCTGCTGCAGCTCTGGGCATTTGTGTGGACAATTAGGTTTTCTCCAGTCTCCGCAAATGAGCTTGGAATCTTGCCAAGATAAATCGGTTTATAACTTCTCAGATAACTCCTGCTTGTAGTTATTCTGGAAACATTGTATGAACAGAGATGGTTGAGGCTACCAGGATGGGAGCTCAGTTCTGGTCAGAGGCAGGAGCTGGCAGATCATGCAGAGAAGCAGGAGCAGTGGAGGAAGGAGCTGGCTGACACCTCTGAGCTGTCAGATGAGTTTGGCTCCTGCTTGCCCAGCATCTCAGTGAGTGGGTATGGGTGAAGACTCAATGGTGAGTTGGACAACTAAGCAAATTTTCATTCACTTGGAGCTTTATA
Source organism: Chaetura pelagica (assembly GCF_000747805.2). Classification (NCBI taxonomy): domain Eukaryota; kingdom Metazoa; phylum Chordata; class Aves; order Apodiformes; family Apodidae; genus Chaetura; species Chaetura pelagica. Next base: position 927,717 of record NW_009953225.1, on the reverse strand, counting down.
TGGCAAGCCAGGTCCATTGTTTTAGATTTTACTAAGGAAATGACATATCCTTCCTCCCTGAATCCTTTCTCCAGGCTCTCTGAGGCACTAACAGGCACACAGTGTGAGCATCCTTATCTCTGGAGTGGCAAAAAGAAAGAAAAAAACCCTTTCTCATACTAACAGCTTTTACAATTACATATTTATTCACTGAACACAGGGCATGATACCATTCTTTCTTTTCTATCCTGCTCTGTCCAAACATCTGTGTTTTGTGAAAAGAACGTGAGATTCTTCTACAGTTGTACAGTTTAACGCAGTAGAGATGCTGGGTGGTATTTGTAGTGCATAAGGATCTGAGAATGTGAAATTATGCAGGCCAGAAAGAGATGTGTGTGCAGGGACACCTGTGCCTCATGGTCTCCAGCTTTTACAGCCAAGGGCTGTACCTCACTCTGGCTGTTTTTATTCAAGCAGAATTGAGCTTGCTTCCTGTAGTGCCCAAATAAGAGAAAATCTGAGTCACAGTCCTAAGTGGCAAAGGCATGCTTGTAGTTCGAGGGACTGGAGTTGGCAAATACAGAGCCTTGTAGGAAACAGTACATTTGAACCTTTTAGACTAAAGCAATTCAATTTTCAACAAAAGAAACGAGCTCCTAATAACAGGGATGATTGCTAAGGTTGCTCAGTTGATTCCAGGGCATCAAGCTGTGTGCTTGGAGGTACTGCTTGCTGCATGCAGGATGATGCTGGCAGCACCTGAACCCAACACTCCTCTCACAGTTCATCTCTGTGGAGCATGGGTTGGGTCCTCAACTGGCTCTACCTTCCTCAGCAACTGAGCAGCAGCTGTGATCAGCTGGCAGTGGTTCACTCAGGCTGACTCTGGATGTTGTATTCTTTCCATCTGGGATGCAGAGCTCCCAGCACTGCTGGTTCATATCTTGGGCACCATTTGGCTCTCTGCATAGGTCTACATTTAAAATCCATTCAGGGAAGGAGACAGATGATCTTATCTGGGGCAGTGAGTGCTCTTGGAAACACCCGAGTTCTTTTGGTTGATCAAGAAATTACCTCAAAGCAGATGTTTTATTTGGAAAAATTCAGACTGACCGTGAGTCTAACAAAACAACAGAGGCCTGAAAACAGGGTTGCAATGGAAACTGCCAGGAAACTGCCATGATGAACGAGGAATTAGACCGAGTGTGTAACGTGTGCATGCATATAACAACTACCTTTTGTCAGGGGAAGCCTTTTTTCATCCTGCTTTCCCATGAAAGGCTTTTTATTCTTGCTATGAAAAAAAAGCTTGAGTCCATGCTTATTTATCTCATCCCTTTAACCCTAAAAAATTATCTGCCTAACAAAAGTCTCCCATTTCTCAGTAGAAGGGGCATCAGGCTATAATGAAAAAAAATTATGTGAGAAATATTCCAAGTTATAAGAATGTCTCCATTGTGCCAAGAAGAGTGTGACTGTGGAGAATAAAGGCCATCTTGGTAATAAAACTAGCTCTCCAGCTACTTAGAGGTCTTGGAAAGTTATACTTGGTAACTACTGGAGAGGTGCTAACTTAGAGGCTGGCAGGATTTTAAAGGAAGCTTTGGTCTTTATGGGCTTAAATGTAAAAACTGAAACAGCAGACTAAAATAAGTCACTCAAAAATGGTGAATGGTGAATCGGGAGCCTTTAGTTTCTTCAAGTGCCAGAAGAACACACTTCACATGCCTGACAATATTTAGGGCTGTCTTGCTGTAGAAATGTAAAGGAGCAAAGTGGCAACAGACGATTATGATACTTGAAGTAATTTCCTCCTCTTTTGGGTTCTTATTCTGGTTGTCAGCCAGGAAATGCTGCTGCTTGCCTGCAAGGCAGGAGGTTGTAAAGCTGTATTTTGCTAGACTAATTCTGTTAGAACAGTGACAAATATATACCTAATTCATGTCCATGTGTGTTTCAGTGAAATTCTGCTTATATTTTAAGGTTTTTTTATAGCATATTTTATTATCTATCATATTTTATTATCTACCTTTATTTAAAATAACAGTAAAAATCCATACTTTGTAATCAATTTAAAAAACATTTCGTTCCGATTTACCAGTAGAGGGAGGTGGTGTTCTTGAAGTACAACCTCAACTTGCTACAGTTATTTTCGTAACACAGCCTGGTTGCCTAATTGTTTGTAAACTCCATTGCAAATCCTGACTTGGCCTGTAGAATATCTTGAAATCCTTGCAAATACAATCATTGGCAATGATGACATTTTTGGAATACCTTTATAATAGTGCTGCAGGAGTTCTGGAAAAACTCCTGTGCCCAACAGGCAATTAGTCAGGTGGTGAAAGCAGTAAATGTGTTGTAACGTGAGCTTACGCCTTTCGTTACATCTACACATCCAGTTCTGTACGTGTGCCATTTGATGGAAGGCCATGGGTGCAATTCTCCCCCTTGGTACAGGAGGTCTGTACTATATTGTGTTGCATGCCTCGGATCTGGGAGGCTCTGCCTTCTCTTGTAGTTGCAGGGAAACAATCTTTTTGGAAACCTAACTCCTGTGGTCTTGGAGTAATGATTTCAAAAAGGACCTTCAGGTGACAAGAGTGATATTCTTTCTAAAGTCCTGACTCAAGAGTTTAAATTAAAACTCAGAAGCAAACAGATCTCTGTAAGTAAAGCAGTGGAGCCACACAGAGTAGCATAGGGCTGCTACTGAATAAGTGGCATTCATCATCCCCAGGCCAGGTGTGGGGGTCTGCTGCACAGATGTCCCTGGATGAACTGCTCACCTCTGACTCCCTCTATTAGCAATAAATTAAGGCTGAGCTGTCACTCATGGACTGGAAAAGGAGCTTAAAGTGCTTAGGCAGGCTGGGGACATGTGTGGCCGGTGGAGTTATTTGAATTTTTGGTATGATGGAGGCCTTGCTGCCTCATGCACCATCTTTAACATAAAGTCAAGTTTGCATGATTACATGACTCTGGGCAAAAATAGTTCTGATTTGTGGAGAGTTAGCAGGGATTTCAGGTGTGCAGAAGCTGAAAAATTCAAGTAGAGGATTTACCGATTTTCATGAAGCTGAGCTTGAAAAATTACCTTTATGGTGTGGTTCTTTTGTTTACAGTGCGTGACAGTACTGCCCTTGTTTTCATAAGGAAATACATTAGGTTGTTCAGTAGATATTTAATATCTTAAAATAGCACTCTGATACAGGTTAACGAGAAGCATGTTTCTTAGTAGCTGTTTAGACATGGTGTAGATATTTCTAAACCCGACAACATTTGGACTGCAATTAAAAACAAGAAGTGATTCCGAGTACAGGTTCTTTGTAGTCAAGAGAATGCCAACAAAATACCTTGCAAATAATAAGGAAAAAGGTAGCTGGTGGTAGAAACTGAGCTATCAAACCTTCTGAAAGAGACTAGCAAAACTCACATAACTTCACAATGGAAAAAAAAACCAAAATACTGAGTATTTTTTCTTTCAAGGCTATCTCTACAGCAAATAACAGGTGTTTTGTATTTTGCTGGTGTTTCCCTCCCTACAAACATTTGAGGCAGAAAGAGATGCATAATCCCCTGTTAGTGCCAGGTGATCTTGAGGTATAGAGGAAGGAGAATAATGATCTTAAGGAAGGTGAAATTTAGGTCTGTGTTCCTCACCATTTCTGCCACAGATTTCCTATGTGACAAGGAAGTCACACAGCAAGTCATTTAGTCCTTCTCTGCTTTCATTTGCCATTAATATGAAGGGGACCATGGAGCTCAAGGTTATGGAGTGTACAGATTTTGTAAAGACATGTTGAATTGAAATGCATTTTACTTTGTGCTCACAAGTGCTTAGTCTAAAATGCAGAGAGTAAAGATTGATAAGGGGATCAAGAGTGCCTTGTCCAGTGGCTACAGGCTCTATACTTGTGAAAATTCTGTTTCTCCACCCATCATTTTATCTACTCTTTTATTTATTTATTTTTTTCCCAAGTAAACATGGAAGCAGCAGAGCAGGTCCTAACTTGGTCCTGCTCTTGATGCATTATTGTATTTATAAAGACAGTAAGTCTGCTTCTAAGCCAAGAAACAAAACTTTTGGCCCCTGGCTTTTGCTTCTATGTCATGATCACAGGATGACCTGTTTTATAAAACAAATGTTTTATAACCAAAAGCAAAGTGATTTCATCTTGCAGATGAGAGATGATTCAGTGCTATAGCAGGGTGAAATGGTCTCTTGGCTCAGGCACAGGGTTTATTAAACAAACTACTCCAGTTGCTACAGCTACTTACTGCTTGTGTCTTGCTCTTTTTCACTATTATCTGATATTCTGAAACATGTTGAACTGTGAATCAAACTGACATCTATATATAAGCAAACTTATGTGTAGCAGAGAAAGGAGATTGAAACTTGCAAAATATTATCTTCGAGAGACTTCTGGCTTCTTTACAGTTCTTAATATGTGGCATCTCACAGATGTCTGTTTCTTACAATTTTTACAGTAAAAGCTGTCTATCATCTAGAAATGTTTCCGGAACACATCGAATCACTAACATTCACCTGTCTGCTCAGAGGTAGCTGTAAGGCATGAACTGCCAAAGCCCTTAAAACTCCAGCATCGCTGTGCTCATGATACAGCCTGAGTTGAAAAAGGACGCCGTGACCAGAAGATACTGAATGGTCAGAATTCAGGCAGACATTGTAGGTGTGAGCAGCTCTAAGTACAGTTCTGGGTCCAGCTTATATCTGTTCACTGATAGCTGGAGGGTAGCAGTAGGGAATATAGCCCTTAGCTTGATTGTAGATCCAAACAAACCTTTTGGAAAAGAGGAGATCAGAAAGCTGCAGGTTTTTGGAATCTGGATTACCTAATAAAAGCATTGATTCCTGCAGAGAGGTGATCATGCCAGAATCCCAGGTTTCTTTTATTAACAAAAGCAGGTGGTTTCCAGTCATATGGATTTGGGAAGAAACTTACAATATGTGACCACTCTGAAGATTCAGAAGCTCGAAGCCCAGCAAAAGTTCCATACATGCCATTTTGATCCTAAGCCATAGGTTTTGGATTGTTGGCAAAGGTAAAGTATCTCACAGGAAGATGTGAATCTCCTGCGACTAAAACACTGAGAGACCTCGAGATCATTGGGAATAAAGGCTATCTTCTTCTGTCTGGAGAAAAGCTTTTAACTCCATCAGGCAAAATGCTGTGGTCACAGAGAGGAAAGGCAAGGCGAACACTAAAAGCAAGTGCTCTAAATGTGAGACCAGCTGCACGGCTGAAAAAATACAAGGCACTGCCTGGAAAAATGTCAGTGTTTACTTGATCACTTTGGAGTTTCAACTCTCATCGTATAATGGAGCTCACATGACAAAATCTACCCCCAAAAGGAATGCTGGGCTTTTCATGGTCTTTGCAGATGAATGCGGAGATTTTGCCACGTGTAACTGAAGATTAATCTATCAGTCCTCTCTTTTCTGCTCGTTTGTCTTTCCTTGCAGGTCTCTTAGCAGCAGCTCCAGTGAGCTGCCTTGCCTGGTTTCAGACTCCTCAGCATACCTGCTAATTCCTGGTGTAGCATTCCTCTCCTCAGATGGCATTTTAACCCTGTCCTTCCCCAAACCAGCACAGGTTCTGCCTGCATGCTACTTCAAAGTACAGAATTTGAGACTCGACACGTCATTTTGTGTTTTAGAGCAGTGAATGGCTTTGATAAATATGAAGTTGTACCTCTCACAGGCAGGACTAGAGTGTCAATATATATAAAATGCAAAGACAGGACTAAAGACTGACTAAGAAAACACACTGTCTGTGAACTGGAGAGATCTTGCTATACAATACATACAGTTCTCACAGAGAGAGCCAAAACCAGATGCCCAAAACAAACAGCAATGATTCCCTCCTTTTCCACAACAATTAATCAAGCTCAAACAAAGAAAAGAGAAAAGAAGGGATGGGACTTTGAGGAGGAGTGGGAATAAAAGCTTTAAATGCATATGGAGTTCCAGTGGAAAAAAAATATTGTCAAATGTCTGTGGACAAAGCAGTTCAGAGTATCTGGGATATGTGCAGAACTTGCTGACCAGAAAAGAGGTGTCGTGAGAAAGAGCTCTGGTAGATGCAGCCTGCTGAGAGTGGTCCATGGGATCCCAGGAGAAGAATCTGTTTTGGTAGCAGCAGTTGTAGCATCAGCTTTAAAAACAATCATCTTGATATTCTCCTTCAGACAGGAACTTCAGTTTTCACAGTGGATTCTTGTTTACTGTGGGTGAGGCTGAAACCAGCAGCTCTCTCTTCATTAGCAGCCATTGGGCAGTAATCAATTTATCTGCAAATTATAAAATAGAGCAGATTCAGACAATAGCCCAAAGGGTGAAAAGTACTTGATTTTCTTCCCAGTCTTCTAAACTAGTATATTTTTCCCCAAAAGTTGTATAGTTTTGATATATGAGACAAGAAGATGAGACAAGAGTGAAAGAGTTAAATGATGTAACTCTTTACTCCACCTGATCTAACAATTTACAGCTATCCAGGATAAATATCCAGTTTGCAACTATCTAGACGGGTGACACTTTGCTCACAGAGTGGTAATGTACGAGTGTGATGGGAAGGAATTAGACAATGAAGTCCACATCTCTTGAATTCCTCTATGCTACCAAGGCGCATAAACAAAATGTCAAATTCCAGCCCCAAAACAGGCATGAAAAGAACATCAAGGTGATGCTAGAAATGCTCAAATTCAGGATGAAAGCATCCAAGATAGCTGTAGTGCCTGTGGATGCAGAAGGGCTGCTGAGGCGCTGTTGGGGATGGTGAAGGTGGAAGGGAAGGCTGCTGTGGCTGGGTGTGTGGGGCAGTGGGGGCACCTCAATCCCCGGGGTGTGCCCCCAACCAGCTCCCCTTCCCCCTCTGGCCCCCCATCCTGATCATCTCCAGATGTTGGTGCTGCAGTGGGCTTTGACAGTGGCATGGGCCTGACCTCACAGTGTTTGCGCTTCGTTATTGTTCTGGCATGCTGTCAAAACTTCTCTGTAGAGCATGTCAAAAGGAACACAGTGATATTTTATTTTTTTTTAATAGATGATTCTTTGGCAAACTACGAAAATCATTTCATTGGAGAAGAAAAAATAATTGTTCCTCTTGCTGCGGGGCTTTCTTCCTGCACATTTCAAAGGCCTGCTGTGAATAATAGTGCTAGAGCTTCCAAAGTTCAAGGATATTTTATAGTGGAAAGTGTTAGGCAACCAAAATAAATACCAGTTTCCACTCTTAAGAAATTAAGGTCTTTCTTTATATTGTGCCTTAAAACCCATGATATAATCACTTTCTTCTTTTTTTTTGAGATGCAACACTATGTGTCCAAGAAGTCTGTTTTTTCATAGAGACACTTGCTTTGTTCTAACTTGTTTACATCTAAATAATAATTTAAGACAGAAAGAACATGAAGGCTTTCTCTGTGAGGAGAAATGTCACCCAAATTCATTGGCATCAAGGGCTGAACGAAAGCCTTAAATCCCAGTGGTGCCAGTCTTTAGGTTCAAAATAAATATTCCTATTTTATGGCTTGAATGCATCTCTACTTAGAAGATTTGTGAATATTTTTGACAAACCTGGTCTGAGTTTTCTGCTAGCAGAGTTACAGATGAGGCAAGTTTTCCATGGTTTGGGGTTTTATTGTGAATGCTTTGCACAGTGCTGGTTATGTGCTTCCTTCTCATGACATCAGTGCTGAAGGGGAGAAAGAATGTAAACATCTGTTTTTTATAATTCAATTCCAGGCTTGTAACTTGATTAGGATAAGCAGTGTTTCTACATGATTAATTTTCCAGTCACAATAAGATGTTTTGAGCACGGTTTTAGCACCGGTTTGAAGATTAGTAGAACAAGGGGAGAAACTAATGAGATAAGTTCTACTTCATGGTCTACTTTTCTGAGCTGCATCAGGTGCTGCCTGCCTCCCCCACCTCGCTCATCCCGCTGCAAACGAAGTGTACAAAGTGATGTCCACCCCAGGGCACGGTGCAGCCTCCGAGGGGAGGCTGGTGACAGCAGCTCAGAGGTGAGCTGGAGCCACGTGGATCTGACTCAAACATCTTCAAGGTCTTTTCCAACCAAAACGATTTTATGATTCTGTAATTTGGCTCCTGGGTTTCCCCCCTACCCCAGCCTTTTGTGTGGCATTGGGTCAGCCACCTAGGATCAGGTTTACAAAGGTATTTATGTGCCTGCTGGGACACAGCTGCACCTGAAATAACTGAGGAGTTCTTTAATCTCTTCCATCACCCGTGCAAGGTTAAACACACCAGGTGCCCACTTACCTTCTTTTATTGATTGTCTATTATTTTTCTTGTGCCAGAGATCACCTGTGCCTGGAGCTGTGGTCCTGATCCCGTTTTGGGGTCTTTTCTATCCACTTAGTAGTCACTGCAAGTGACTGTACAGGAGCTGAGGAAACCAGGCTGGAAGGGCCTCGGGAGGTCTGGCCTCTGGGTCAGGTGGCAGCTGCGGCAGCGCAACCCGAGAGAGAGAAGCAGCAGGGCAGGAGGGCACATCAGAGCTATTTCAGTCTCATATCACGCGTCTGTAACGATCAAACAACAAATACACTCATCTCTCCTCCTCGGGCTGACCACGGTGCTCCACCTTCACCTTCTGCAGGTGGGTGCCCAGCCCACAGGTGGGTGCCCTGCCCTCAGGTGGGTCCCCAGCCCCTCAGGTGGATGCCCAGCCCCACAGGTGGATGCTCAGCCCCACAGGTGGATGCCCTGCCCCTCAGGTGGATGCCCAGCCCCTCAGGTGGGTGCTCAGCCCCACAGGTGGATGCCCTGCCCCTCAGGTGGATGCCCAGCCCCACAGGTGGATGCTCAGCCCCACAGGTGGATGCCCTGCCCCTCAGGTGGATGCCCAGCCCCACAGGTGGATGCTCAGCCCCACAGGTGGATGCCCTGCCCCTCAGGTGGATGCCCAGCCCCTCAGGTGGGTGCTCAGCCCCTCAGGGGGGGGCCCCGCCCCA
>NW_009953225.1:912858-917842 GCF_000747805.2 Chaetura pelagica | reverse complement strand
AGCGGGGCGGGCCGCCCTGCAGCTCCTGTTGCTGCTCCTGCAGCTCCTGCAGCTCCTGTTGCTGCTCCTGCCGCCCACCCCGTGCCGCGCTGCCCCCGAGCCGGGCGGGCAGGCGGTGCCGGACGGAGCCTCCACCTTGACCTTCGTCTTTGACGTGACCGGCTCCATGTACGACGACCTGGTGCAAGTGATCGAAGGGGCGTCCAAGATCCTGGAGACGTCGTTGAAAAGACCCAAGAGGCCGCTGTACAACTTCGCTTTGGTGCCGTTCCACGATCCAGGTGAGGGTTGGGGGGCCCGGGCCGGGGGGTCCCTGCGCTGCCGGGGCCGCCGAGCTGCTGCCCAACACACGGCTCTGCCCGCTGCCCCAACGTTCCTAAGGCTTTTTTCAGCCTCCCCACCCCTGTCTCCCTGCGGACACATCCCGGCAGACCTTCCACAAGCCCGCGGGATGAGCTGAAGAGGTTTCAAAGCCCTGTGTGCGGTTCAGAGTCTCCTCTTAGTAGTTCTCACGGAAGCCGAAGTGGCTTCAGTCACCCTTTCTTCTAGCAGAGAGCACGTACAGCAAGGACAGCACTGAGTATTTCTGTGTCTTTCCATGGGAACACACTATGAACATACAGTTGCAGTTTAGTTGTTGCTCTTTTACTCTCAGAAACTTGCACTGAAATGATCCAGAAGCTTCACCTGGTGTGTTTTTTTGGTGTGAGTTCTCAGTTCTTTCCCTCATTTTACCTCCCCCCCCCTATGCTGGACATCATGCATTCTTCTCTTTCAGCATCTGTTTTCTATTCCCTTCCTATCCCTTCTCTCTGGCTTTCTTCTTCTTTCCTTGTCAGATATCTTTCGGTGACTTGCAGAGGAAATAGGAACAGGATGCTCCAGGCTGGTGATATGTGCTGTTCTATGGAGGAAAAACAAATGAAAGGAAAAAAAAAAAAAAGACAAAGAGTTGGGAAAAGCCCTTTAAAAAATGCCTTTCTCCTTCTAGTTTCCATGGAATATCTGAGAATATGACATTCCAGAAGTCAGTTCTTAAAAGTTCAATTTTCCCAGAGATGCCATAAAACAAAAACAGGCATTCCTACTTGCAAGATACATGTTTGGTATTGTTATAAATGCCTTAAACAAAATGCTTGGGAAATTAGAGAAAAACTTGCTTTGTTTGTGATGTGTTTTTGTTTTTTTTTGTTTGTTTGTTATCTATAAGCTTGTATTTTTTTTACTATTATTATTTTTTCTTCCTTATAGAGAGTCCCTGTCTTATGTGGGGAAGAAAAGAACAGTTTCCCACAGTCCCTTATTGTGATATCAGAATGTCCTATCCCTAGAGGGTCTGTTTATGTACCTTACTGTTTTCATCTTTGGTGTCACTTGCATAGGGCTTTAAAAGCCCTAGGCCTCCAAAGTAATCAAGAAGGACCTGGACTCTTTTATATCCTTTTGGAAGATGAAGTAGATAGTTCTTGGAGCTCTTCGTCTTTGGATGAGAAAGAAAATCAACATAATGGGTTGGGAGTATTTTGTTCTTATTTTCTCTCTAGATTCACACTTCATAAATATTCCTTTCTCATTGCCAAAGTGATCCACTCGGAGAGTGGTTAGTTTGCTTTTGCAGAAGGCTTAGGCATCTACACCAACCATGAGAGCAAGAAGATGGTCTTGCATGGTGCACTTTTAGTTTGCAGGTTTGTGTGATTAGTCCCTTGTTTTTGTGCATCTTTGGAATAAAGAAGCTCCAGCTTCTGTATCACTGGTAGTTCCAATGCTTGGCTTCCATCGTGGGCTACATTCAAATCCTGAGTTTCAATAGCTACATTTTTATTCTTCACACCATGTGTTTCTTGTCTTTATTCAGTTTTTCTTCTGCACATTTTCCTGTTTCATTCATTTTTCCATCTGCTTTACCCTCATCCTTCCACTGCCTCGCCAAGGTCTTTGTTTCTCTTACCTTCTTGGTCTGTACATGCACCACCAGCAACAAACCTGCTGCCACCTTCCTCTGCTTGATTCATGTTTTTTCCCCTCACAGACTTCTTGCTTCCTTGCCTCCTGCCCCCTTCCCTCTCATGCTGTAGGAGATCCCTTTCCTTGGCAAAAGTTAGAATTCATTCAGTAGAGTAACTGAAACTTAAACCTCCAGGGAGTTGACCTATACAAGAAAGAGCTGCTGGCAAACATGGATCAGTGTCTCCTGTTACATGTCTCTACGGAAGGCCAGCTTCCCTGCACTGCCAGAGGGGACCTTACTTTTTAGTGTGATGGATAACTTCTTAGGTCGTAAAGCTGTTTGGAAGTGGAGAATGTACAGTTTTAAACTTTATTTTGTCTTAATTTATGGAAACTATTTCTCTACGCTTTTCTTAGAGTTTGAAGGATACACCACAGTCCGGTGTCTTGAGTCCTATGGATGCAGTAGGTGAGACTGCTGATAATCTGGTATCTTATACCTGAGGGTGACCAAGTCTAGGCACTTGAAAATAGAATGCAAGAACTACTGTTGTGGCAAGTTCTTCAACAGCTTCTCTGAATCTTGAGAACAGTTAGTCCTCTATAAAATCCCAGAAGATGCTGCTTGGCTAGCGTTTCAGTGTTCCCTGCATTTACCTACAGTTGTTCTTTCTGAAGACTGCTCAACTAAAGTGATGAGCATGATATATATAAATATATATTTACTTCAGGTTGTCTAGTTGTTTGCTCAACAGATAATTGTTCTTCAAAAAGAAAGAGCTTTATTTGTAGCTGCCCCACAGAGAAATCCTTCTTGATGTTTAATGAGGTTCTGTGGTCCATGAGGCAAACAAGAGTGCAACACGTAGTTGGACCTCAGATCCAAGGAGCTTCTCTTTGTATAAAGCTATATTGTAAGCTTGGTGTGGATTTGGCTTTTAATTCCATTGTTTTCCCAATTTATGTTGCACGGTGAACATAATGCTGAACTGTTATGCTGAACAGTGCCTCTGTCATTCCCTGCACTACTGCTTGATTAGAACTGATTAGTGAACAGTTCCAGTGCTTTCTAAGCACCATAAAGAAAGAGTTGTTGGCAAGGAGAGTTGTGCTCACCAAAACCCTACAAGAATCTGTCTTGTAAGAGTCCTTAACAAAACACGAGGTACATCTGAATTATAAACAGTCTGAGGTGGTTCAGAATCCTCCTCTATTCTACTGGACTACAGAGTTACCAAACTGCTGCACGTTCATGCTTCTTGGTGATGTGCCAACATGTGCCTGGGCTTTGATGGTAGATTTGGATTTAGTGTTATGACTGCTGCAGTGGTATCTTGCTCAGACTATCTTTTGGTAAAACAGTTGACAGGAATGTTTCTGTTATGGCTTTTTAATGCCTAAACATGATCACAGAAGTTTTGTGGATACTCAAAGGGTGGTTGACAAAGAAAGCTCTTGCCAGACTTGTGCTCAATGGAAAAACTGAGGGGGAGAAAAAAAAGAGACCTAAGTTAAGAAGAGTCGGCACAGGAAAATTCTGAATTGGAGCTAAAGCTTAAAATCAGCAAATGCTTTTGTAGTTGCATGTTGTGGGTTCTGATCTCCTACTAACTAACTCCCATTGTAACCTGTGGAAACAGGATTGGGCTCAAAATGTCTTTATTTAACATCTGTGGCCAGCTTTTCTATTTTTTCTTAATGCCATTAAGGAATTTTGGAATGGAAAATAGACCTAAGAGGACTAATTCATCTCTAGTATTTTTCTGTAAAGCTCATAGAATTATAGCAGTAATAACTCTGACTCTGCATGATTTAATCAAGCATTCTTTTAGTGTGAATGACTATTTGAGAGACCAGACTCCGGTAATTAATTTTAATTACCAAAAAATAATTGAAGATGCTTCCTGGTGCACAGGATGATGTTTGCCTGTCAATACTTGGCACATCTACAACTCTCTGATAGGAGCATCTCCTTTTCCTTACATATCAAGAAGCCAACATATTGCCTGCCTGAGAAAAGATAAAATGCTGCTTTGTTCAGATGGGAAGATAGTGTTGAATTTTGGTCATCACCTGTGGTCACACAGTAAATGTGTAGCAGAACTAGAAATACAGTGTTTTGTTTTGTATTTCTCCTGGATACCAATTCTCTTTTTGAGAATGAAGCTCTGATTATATCATGGAGTAAAGGCAAATAATGATGTTTAACTCTATAACCTGGGATCACCTTTATCCAACTGCCTTGCAGTGCCACCCATAATTGTGGTTGGGCTGCTGAGCCATATACTAGCTTGGAAGAAGTTCAGAAGCTCGTATGAAAGCTGAGAATTCAGACTCTTTCAGGTTAAACTTCTCAGGCAAAGGCTGAATGTAGGTAAATCACTTATTCAAAAACTTTTTCCATTTGGGAGAAGCTGAATGGTCCTTCTGACATTGTCTGAAGAAGAATGTCGTTGTTTTAAGGATTCATTTGGGTGGGGGAAGAAATGCTTCAAGACTCAGTTTTACTAAAGAACAGGAACATGGCTTTGGGGAAACTGTATGGCAGTAGTTTCCAGAGCAGGGAGGACAAGCTTAAGAGATGTGAGGTATTTCACACTGGTATTGGAGTTTGCCAGCACCACAGAAGTGGCGTTTGTACCAGAGATGGGAACAGTATGAGGGGAGTCCTGGAGCTCCCATGGTGCCATTCCCTTTGCAGCTCTCATTCTAAGGGACTGTGCAGACCTGTTGGTGTCACTGTAGTGGTGATGTTCTGCAAACCACAGGGTGAGATGGAAATGGGAAACTGCCCTTCAAGAACCAGGCACTTGGTGGATTCTGGGAAGGTCTGCTTGTCTTCGGGCAATAGCTCTGCCTGTCCACATTCAGGGGATTTCCTTGCCTTTGTCAGTGGGTAAAACTGCTTGAAAGTTGTCTAATATTTGAACTACATAAATTATTATTTTGGCAAGGAGGAATAAATTGCCAGTTAATTCCTGTGGGCAGATGTTTTGCAAACACTAGAATTTACCAAAATCCCATAGTTTTTATG
>NW_009953225.1:881739-912515 GCF_000747805.2 Chaetura pelagica | reverse complement strand
GAAAGAGAACAGTTGCCCCAGCTCTCTTTGGTAAGAGTAGGGTCAGAGGCACAGAAAACTATCGTTTCCACTTAATTCAAGCAGCCTTATTTTGAGAGATTAGTTGGTTTCACATTATTCCCAAAGTCTAAAGCAGGGCAAAAATGTGCTAATTTAACAAGTCCAATCCCCCTGTTCTTGGGCTCTGCTCATGCATCACAGAGTACCAGTGAAGTTGTCACAGCTGATCTTTCAGCTTTTCAGTGTTCTTTGGTGGCCTCAGGAGTTTCTGAAAATCCTGTCTCAAAACCCAATCTGACCATATATGTGATCAGTGTTTTGAAACCTTCTTGTCCTTAGTGGAGGCATTGTGATATCTGCAAGTTCAATTCTGTGTGAATGCATGGCTGATTCCTTGATCCTCTGGAAGGATTTTAAAACAGCGCTTTGCATAGATTACAGAAGACAGTGTTGCCTGTGCCAGAAGCTCCAAAATCTGTGAGGCAGAGCAGAAATTTAACATCATCCAAAGCCTATTAGAACATCAGTTACAACTTATTTTTCTGCTGTTGTAACTCTGCCTGTCGACCTTGAAGGTATGCACAATAGTAAACTTTCCCTGATTCTTGAATCTTTTTTTGCAAGTGAAAGGATTTAATCAATTTTTTTTTTTTACTCAGAGATACAATAGAGATTCTTTTCATTAGGAAAAAAAGTGATAATGCCTTGAGTATGTCATTCTCTTCTGCCTTATGGAATATTTTTGGTATTAAATTTGAAATTGTTGTCTACTGAACTTCTACAGAAGCTACTTGTTCCATTTTGCTTTGCCATCCCCACCTCCAGGTGGTGACCATCACATCAAAAGCTCTGTATCGTATTAGTAATGCATCCCAGTGTTGTTCTGTTCCAGTAACTATTGCTGATGTTTAGCTGTGCACGCCTGCTCTTGGTAGCTTCAGGAGGTTACACAGAGGATATTTCACATGTTGTGTCTCAAATAGGAGTCACTCTTACAGTGCCACTGCAGACTCAGCCACTAGACATGCAGCAGTGTAGCAAATAATGGTACAGAGTTTTAAATTCACTCAGTAATATAGTGGGTTTTAATGTGAGAGTTTTCTGTCACTTGCCTTAGAATTTTTGTGTTACTTTTAGCACTCCACATACCTGAAAAATTCTTTCACCTCCCAGTGTAGCAGGTTTTCCATCATATCACTTACTACTGTTCTATTTTCTGAAGGGGAGTAGATAGCAAAGTGTAGACTATGGAGGATGACACACCTTGCTGAGAAGAGAAGGGTGGTGTGTATGTTCTGTGACTTCCACTGCAGACACAATTGTGTCTTTCAGTCATGTGCTGTGGACAGAAGCTACTGAGAAGCCACTCATCACTGTTCTTGGGGATATCCCCTAGAATGTTGGCACCCCTCACAAAACACATTTAAAGAGCAGCACAAATCCACACAGAGACAGTATGAAATTCCAGATGGTCTTTCAGCTGCTGCTGTTCTGCACAGAAAGGTTTGCCTCTGCCTAGAGGTTGCTGCCCTGTTGTTCCTATTACTTCAACTGTTTGCTGGTCGATCTCAATATCACACAATACTGAACCAGATTAGAAAGCCATCAAACTGCTGCCAGTTGAACCAAATGAACAGTGAAGCCCCAGAAGAAGTGTCTGCACAGCATGTTTCACCATGTCCTGGCTTACCCAAGCAGTGACTGTGGTTTCATCCCTCAAAAGAAGTGTGGAAGGAAGATCTGTGGAAGCTGGTTTCTCCACCTGCCTGGGCAGTGCTGTCTCCTCCTTGGGAAGCAAGGATTGGTGGTTACTCTCCTCCAACGTTGCAATGCCTGGTAACTGGGAGAAGGTGGCTACCAACAGTGTAAGAGCTGAATTTGTAGTCTTCTGACTGCCTCTGTGCTACCTCCTGTCTTCTTCTCCCCGCTTTCAGTGCATTTCTCAGAAGTTGCAGTAGTTTGTGTTTCCACAGTCATGTGTGGAAGCCAAGTTAATTCTACTGATGGCAATAATTGTATAACAGTAGGCCACGTTAGCTGTGAGTCCTGGTGGGAGCTCCATGGCATGGAAAAGAGAAATTCCTCATGATGCATGCATCTACTGAATTGGTTTCAATGCCTACAAATCAAATTTCTAATGATTTATAGATATTTGATGCAAATCATGAAGTCCTTTTGAGCTATGACTAAACTGCCCCTCCCCAAGACTGGCACATTCTGTCTCTTTCTCACCTGGAGAAAGCAGTTATTTTTTAAGAATGCACAGGAATTAAATTAATAATGAGACGTAAATATTATATACATCTCTATCTCACTATAGTTGAGGCAATAGTGTTCATTTTAAGATGAATTTTCAGTTAAATATACAGAGGGAAGTTGAAAAGGAGTCTAAGAAGAGCATATTTGCCTCTCGAAATGCCAACGTTACTCTTTTAAAGTGGGAATGTTGGAAGACAACTATGGAAAACAGTATCTTCTGTGGTGGGGAATTTACAGCAAATGCCATTAGTGGAGAGAGAGGCTTGAGTTCTCAGAGGAGAAGGAAGGAGAAAAACCCAAGAGGGTTTCAGGGCTGCTGAAACTCAGGTACTGTGATCCTTGCTCCATGTGCTTCACTCCATCCAGCAGCACCAGCTTGATTTGGATCAGGTACAGGGATATGTTCATATGCCTTTTGGGAGCTCTGTGTCCCGTGATGCAGAGCTGGGCTGCCTGTGAACTGCAGGAGGGTGAACTACTTACTTGTCCTGGGTAGGGGGGCACAGACCGATGGGGCTCCATGTGCTGGTACAAATTTTGCTTGAGCTTTTCTTAACCAGCAGTGAGCAAAATGAGTTTTGTATTAGGTCGATGTTTTGTTATGTTCATGTGATATTCTTCATCTTGCTGTACCAAGTTGTTTGGAACTTCAGAGCTATTTCCTTTACCCTGCATGGACTTGAGCTACTGTCTCTCTGTACTCTTCTGCCTTGTGCTTTATGCTTTCTGTGTGTGTATTGGAGGCTGCTTGGGATTTATACTAGAGTGGATTCAGTTCAGTCAGTTGAGGGTGTGGGTAAGCTGGTGTATGGAAAAGGAGCAGATATTTCATTTAGTTAATGTCTTATGAATGTGACCTAAAGAATGACAGCAGGAACCCTTTAGTTGGATCAAGCCCTCAGATGCCAGTTGCTATATATTTTCCAATCAATGGTTTGATTTTTTGCATATGCTGTGGGCTTTGGTTTTAAAGGAGATGCATACATCAGAGGAAATATTGGGAACATATGATTTTCAGTTTGCAAATGGCAAAACAATTTCTCTGTTGAAAGAGACTGGTGTTGCTTGATCAGCTCGCCATGCCTTGATAATCAACAGTTTTGCTAGAAGAAATAGGGGAGCTGGTTGCTTCATGTGCTTTCTTTACTACTGCCAGGGACAATGTGTTTTACCCCTCAATTACTTTGAGTATAATTTATTTGTTATAAATATTGCCAGTATTTAAGATTTCCTGGTTTAGGTGAGTTGCTCTCAGATCTGATTTGAGACCCCTCAGTTCTGCCTCTTGTGAATTCATGCTATGCTGTGGTGGTTGGGTGAAGTCTGTGTCCAAGATTTGCATTTTCTATAGGGGTAGTTGGCCATGTTGTATTTTAAGTGGGATCAGAGCAGTTTAGGTTTCCCATATCCCCTTGTGGCCTATGGTTAAACTTCCCTTGTTGCCTTTTGAAGAACATGTGCAACCTATTCTTTGGTAAGTGTAGATGTGAGCTGAGCTTTTCCCTGTGTTTGCCAGAGGAAAGCACAGCTGCCTGTTCCTAAAGCACTTGAGTGGGATCACATTATGTCAAGATTCATGAAGCTGTGACACTGAGGACAGGATTAATCCCATTTCATTTTAAGCACCAAACTGAAGTACCTCAGCTGAGAGACTAGATACCTAAAGTTGTTTGTTTGTTGTTTTTTTTTTTTTCTCTGCAAATTGCAAAAAGAAATTGGCACCTTTATAGAGCAATTCATTGCTTGTGAATTTTTAAATGCTCTTTGGAGAGCTCATTTGCTTTCACTGGCTTCAGGGGGAGCAAAGATCAGTTCAACTGAAGCCTTGAATTTAAGAGGTATTAAGTCAAGTGAGAAGTTTTCTACATTCTGGCTTTTTCCTGCTTTGGGGCTGACTGTCCAAATAATAGTCCCTGAGATTTATTTTTATACTGTTTTTCATCCTGCCATATGGATACTGAGTGCTCAGCTGAACCTGGCTGAACACTTGGAAGAATAGGTTATGATGTCCTTCCTGGTTCTGATCTGATCCAGGCCTTCAACTGTGCGGAAGAACTTTCCTGGTAGGACATTTTGAGCCACAACTGAGAAAGTCAGAGGCAGCCTGTGCAGGGAGCTCCACCATAAACTGAGGGGCTTCTGCAAGTCTGTTGTGTGGAGGCTGTTGGTGGATGTCTAATGATGTGGTTTATCAGAATGATTTGCACCTCATTTGCCCTGACTACAGGTTGTCAGCAGGATTTAACCTTGGGCAGAGGAGGTCCTGTGTAACCTAGAGGAGTAACCCTGGCAGCTGTGAGGCTGGTAATATCTGTGGGATAAGCCACAAACAGGGGCTGTGGTACTGCAAATGTGTACTGCAAATGTAAACAGGCTGTGTGCATTTAGGCAGATCTCTTAATTTACTGTTCTCTATCTCATGTGCTCCTCCTCCATCTTGATTGTCTTTGGTGTCCTTGGTGCTTCTCTTCACAGAGACACTCTGTGCAGTTTCCCAGCTCTGCTCAAGTTGTAGCCCTTTCCCTCAAATATCCTGAGCCATGGGTTTCAGTCTGCAAGACATTACTGGTAAAATATATGCATGTTTGAAAATGACATGTTCCCAGACACCAAGCCAGCAAGCTGCATCCATCACATGCAATGAAAGATAATGGAAAGTGTTGAATTCACTTTCAGTAATGTATCCCTGTTAGCAGTCTCATCTGTTGGCTCTGGAGTAGTGGCTTCTTTCCCATATGCTCTTGGTAATACAGCAGTTGGTGTGTGATATTAGGTGCAATCAATCAAGTGTGTAAGTGTTCAGAGCCTGTGTGTATCATAGAGGGACTCACAGAATAAACTTGGATGTGCCAGTGCTGTGCAGAGGGAAATGTAAGCAGTTCATTGGAGTGAACTCCAGCCTGGGAGCTGGCTCTGGTGGCAGAGAGACCACTGGCCTGGTGGTGGGGCCAGTTGCAGGATTGCAGTCAGGAGGAGTGAGCTTTACCTCTGCGTTTCAGTGCCTCAGTGTTTCCAGGGGGGCTGTAATGCTTTCTTCCTCTACTGTTTTTTTCCCAGCCATAGGACTACAAAATATGCAGAGTGCTTTAAAAGACAATTTCATGTAGTCTGATACGTAGTAGAGCCAAATTCCCAACATCAACTTTGTATCTAGAGAATAAATTCCAACCAATAGACCTTGTCTACAATGTGATGGAACCAAAAGCAGAATGGGACCCCAGGTTTCAGGCTGGGAGGACCCTGCTGAAGTTGAGTGATTTGGGGTCAGTTTGCATAATTAAATGAAAATGAAGGAATGTCTTTTGTTGCTGTAGTCCCAGCTAAATGTCTGAGTCTGTTTGCTCAGGATAGCAGCTCTAATCTATGATTATAGGTTACTGCTGGATTCCTGCCATCTTGTTTAAATTACATTCATTGCCCGGGGGGTGGGGGGTGTAAGCAGGAAGCCATTGTAATTTTCATGCTTTGGACACCAGTGTATTTTCATGAGCTGAAGTTAAATGTCTCTGGGGATGCTGAATATCACTGAAACATTTCCTGAGTTCTCTTAAGCTGTACAATGGTATGTCCGAGACTGTTTTCCAGAGGACAGAGCTTTTTGTTTAGTTAGTGAGGTCTTAGTTGGTTCACTGAACTAGTATGTGTTTGCACTTATAATTCATTGAGGAACAGAAGAAGAGAAGGAAACTTGTGCAGGACAAATGAAGTCCTCTGCTTTAGGACAGCTAGGAATACTGTGGGGTTTTTATGTCCTCATATTAATTTATATTTCTAGTTACTAAAATCCTCAAGAGATTGACTTTGGAACTGCTGTATCATAACTAGTGTTTTCGGCTGTAAATGGGTGGAATTGTTAGGTAAGCATATGGTTTTAGGTAAGAGAGCAATAGCTGGAGCACCCAGGTAGAGAAACTGCTGCCAGTCTTTGGGCAAACCCCTTTGCATCGTGGCACTTCTTTTCCTTTTTATGTTATGCAGCTTGTGCAGCACCAAAGCAACAGCAGTGTGCTTTTCATGGGAGCTCTTTAGCATCACTGCACACACTCACTGCTCTCCTACCAGAGTACCAGAAGTACTGCTAGACCCCCCAGAGGCACAGGCAGAGCCAAGCCCTAGGGTCAGCCCTGGTAGGCTGCTGAAGCACCCCACGATATATGCTGGTTGGGATAATGTTTTATCTGCTTTCTTACAGCATTTGGAGAACATAACATGGTGCTTAGGCAATGGTGCTTGTCCAGTTGGTGTTGCATCCTGATTTAACAATGTATTACCTAAAAACCTACATCATGGTGTTTTAGGGCTTGCACATGAGTGGGTTATTTTTTTTTTTTTGGGGTTTTGGGGTTTTTTTTTTTTTTGGGGTTTTGGGGTTTTTTTTTTTTTTGGGGTTTTGGGGTTTTTTTTTTTTTTGGGGTTTTGGGGTTTTTTTTTTTTTTGGCAGTTTGGGTTTTTTGTTTGTTTTGGTTATGCCTTCCCTTTTACATTTTTCATAAGCTGAATCAAAGCACGGGGAATTCATGTGACTTACTCCTGAGTCACGGTCCTTTGGTTAACCACAAACCCACAAGTCACTTATTTATCCCTGAAACGTTTACTCCTTTTCTTATCTGTTGGACTCCCACATCTTTTTATCTTCCTCTCTGCCTTCAGCCCATCCCTTCCTCAAAGTTTCCATTGACCCTTTTCCCTCAGAGGTTTGGTGCCCCTTCTCAGCACTCTCCTCCTTTATCTCAAGGTTTCTTGGCAGTCTGGAGTATCGTTTACATACACAGACTGGATCTTGGTGATGGAACTTGTTGCTGCTAAAGGCAATATATTCTTGCACTGAAAGAAGTGCTGGGTTAGCCACAGGTAGGTTTGTGCAGGAGATGCTGGTGAAGTCTTTCCCTCACAGTGTTCAGTGTGTCTGATAGCTGGCGTTTGCCTTGGCAGGAGTGAGGGTGGTAGCAGGGACATGTTTCTTTCTCACTTTGCATGTTGGCCATGCTAGCAGCTATGTTTCCAGAGTTTCTTCTGAGTCTGAATTGAACCAATGGACTCTGGTGTTTTGTTCTCTGAAATTTTGGCTGAACTTGTACCTTTTCTTAAATGTGTAGCTTTATGGGACAAAAAAATGACTGCTCTGCACTGCTTATCTGCTTCCCTCTTCTTTGAGGTTATGGCCCTTTTTGATGCCCAGCTGTGAATGCCACTTCACAATTCCAGGTTCATTCCAAAATGGGCTAGGTTATCAGAGACTCCTGACTGGCTTGGGTAGAGAGGGTGTGCATGAACAACAGCTTTGCTGCCAAGCAGAGGAGGGGATGGCTTCTGTGTGCACCCTTCTGGGGAGCAGGGCTGGAGGTTTGTGCGGCTGGCACAACTGCAGGGGGACAGGGCTGAGTGTCCCTAGTGCTGGTGAGCTGAATTTAACTGGAGAGGTTGGGTTATACAGGGGTTCTATATGTGCACATTTAGACAGTCTCTGGGAATGCTGACAGGGAGAAAAACATGTGGCTGCTTTGTGTGTAAAGCTTTGTGCTAAATATTGCTATTGTTGCTCATGCTTAGGGTGTGAAGAGTGGAGATCATGTCATTACTGTAAAAACTCAGCCCTTTCTCCATCTTTGAAAGTGTAACTGAGTAGCATTCTGTGGCCTAAAGTGAGCCATGGTATATCAAATTATGTATGTTGGCTAAATTGCATTTTAAAGACTTTGGCAATTTTACCACTTCAAGCAAGTCCTTTAACCTCCTGGTGGTTCAGCATAGCCACCTGTACTCACACGTACCCACCATTTTTCTTTGAAAGGGGAGACACAAGAACACTTGACAGTGTCGAGTTGTTTGGCAGCTTGTGGAGACAGAGATCTAGCTTAGCAGATGGAGTGAGAGGATGAAGTTGTTTCTGTAAAGGGCCAGAGGGAAGCATGATGATGCTGTTTCATGCTTACTTCATGGGATGAGTCTTGCTTTATAGAGTATGGTTTGAGATGAGACAAACAAGAGAAGCCTTCAATAACTGAAGCATGTTTTGAATTAGCTCTTCAATTTTAATAAAGCTTGTTCAAAGGTAGATTTGAAGTGCATAAAACCTTTCAAACTTTATAAATTTTGGCTGTGGATATTTAAGTGATGACTCAAGCCTATCTCACCTCTTGTGTTGTAGCTACATAGCATTAAACAGTTTCTTAGTTACTTGCAATGAAATGTCCCATTGTGTAGGCAGAAAAGCTGTTTTTTCCACTTTTGATATTCTGTCTCATTGAACAGGTTTTGATCTTGGTTAACATGGAGTAAATCCAGAGTAATTCCATTACAGTCAGTGATGTTAGCTTGGAATTACACCAGTGTAACTGAGGTCAGAGTCTGGCTTTGCTTGTCTGCTTTCTTAATTTGCTAAATATTACATATTTCCTCAATATCCTTTCACATCTCCTCTTCAGAGCTTGCTGGTTCCTCCTACTTTCCCAAATTCCAACAGCAACAATATAGGTGAAATTTACTTGATGAAAGATTGTTTAAGCTAGGGCCTGGTTTTTATTAGCTCAGCTGTTTTTCTTTTTCTTTCCTTTTTTTTTTTTTTTTTGGTTTTCCAGCACTGTTTGAAGTTTCATTGTACTCAGGATAAGATCTGAATTCCTCCTGCTTTTTCCTACTTGACTCAATTTTGCCAATTAGAAGTGTGGTGTTTTAAATTACAGGGTGCTCTCCAGCATTGTCATTGAGTAGGAATTGTATGCCTTAGTGACATTTCAAAGCAGTTCTTAACTCCAAAGATCAGAAAAAAGAAAAAGGTTGTGCCTTGAGGCATTACTGTGGATCAGCAACATAACGTGTTTGAAGGAGCTCAGTAAATGTGAAATGTGACTTTGGCAAACAAGATGAATTAATTTTTTCCTGTTTTTGTTTATATTTCATGACATTACACTAGCTTTTAGAAGTGTACTCTAAACTTTATTACAGAGTATTTTAATTTACCATGTGTGAGAGACATCTGGAACTTCATTGAGGTTATTCTGTGAGTTAGATTGTGTTTATTATTAAGGTTAGATGTTTGGACAGTTTTATCTGTGTTTGTATAGTTTAGCTGGTACACTGGGTTCTTGGGCCACGTAATCCTACCAGAAATTAACCCATAACATTTGTATTAACATCTTTATAGTTGGTTTTCTACTGTTACAGTGTCTCTACCTTCATATGATGATAAATCTGCCCAGAATAACAGCTGTTACTCTAGGGATAAAGAAAGGATGTGAGATGGGAAACACCACCTCATTCACAGTTTGGAGATTTTGGGCACAAACTCTGCTTGTGGTTAAATTAAGCAAACCTTTTAAGAATGTTTCTGCATGTATTCTACTGATTTTTATGACTTTCACATAGACTTGGGTGTTTTTTCTGAGTGAGGCCCTGAAGATTTACCTTGGGCAACCAAGAGAATCTTTGTTAGAACTAATGTTTTAAACCTGAGCCATACAGCCTTGATCCTTTGGATGCCATTTTGTACGGCAGTAATGTGAAGGAGCACTGATCAGACCCTGAATGGTTAGTCATGTCTGTACCTGAATCTCTCCCACATTCCATGCAGTGTCAGTCTTCCTAGTGGGCAGTTTGTAAAAACAGCTGGTTCCTCCATCCTGCACAACAGACTGTTTTTTAAAGTGAGCTTGTCAGGCACTTACGGTCTTTGTTCTGTGGTGCTGGAGTTTGAGAAAGTCATCCTGACTATTAACCTATGTAGGAATTTCATGTTGGTTTGTGATAGCCATTAAGAACTGCATATTTTTGTTGTGGTTTTGAGCCTTCTTTTGGATGCAAGACATAAGGCCTAAATGAGAAGCTCTGAGTAGCTGTAGCACAGCCATCAGTTTGTATACCTGTGCTTTCTTAGGAAAGACTGCTCTGGGCTGGGCAGCTGCCCTGGTTTCTCAGACAGTTGGTGGTGGGAGCCTCAGGGCTGGAATGAGAAAGTTCTTAAGATGATGTTCAAAGGCAGGAAGAGGACTGGCAGGGCTGCCTTCTAAAGACACTGCTCATTGAAGAGAAGTTATTCCATTATCATGTGCTGTCCTGAGGCCTGAGACTTGCACAGAGCAGTGAAGTCCCACTGAATATGGTGGCATTCAGCAGTATGTTTTCTTCAGATCTGAACTGCCTATGCTGTTTAAAAGGTGCTATGGTTTCTAGGACTGCACTTCCTTGCATTACAGCTCGGTTGTACCTGGACAGTTTAACTAGCAAACTTGATCACCAGCAGGCCTTTTGTTGGAAACGTGTTTAAGTGGAGGTGAAATGGGCAGTTGAAGACTCAGTGTTGAGTCGGTCACTGGATGGCTGGGCTCATGAGTCTTGCTTCCTGTGAAGGATGTCAGGCATGAGATTTGCACTTGAAGTGACAGATCTTGCAGCACCAGCACTAAGTAACCCACAGCAGAACAAAGAATTCAATCTCTAAGGGGCTGTTTTAAGACTATCTTCATCTAGAATAATAGATGGGGTCTGAAAGATGCTCTTGTTTCTTAAAGAAAGATGTGATGTGTGACAATTTGGGCCACTGCAGTTATTAATTAATACAGCCTATGGAAAATTATTATTTTTCCTTTCTATTTTTAATGGTGGAGAGGTTTTGGATTAGTGTTGTTTTCTAGCACTACTGAATCTTATCAAGCCCTCATAATTTAAAAAGATACTCCATGTTTATGCTAAGCTAGTTGACTTTGCCCTGAAGAGGCTGAGGAGTTGTCATTTGCCAACTCTAATAAAACACAAGTAGTGAACTACTTGAGGGTGGACGTTGTAGTAGTAACATCTAAAGCAACTGCTGCTGTTTAGTAAATTCATTCTTCAGCTTTAATGATAAGAGAAGACTAGATGTGTTGTGTCAGTGTGACAAAAGAACATGCCAGATGAGAAGCCCATGGAAGATGGGCTGTTTGATTCTTTGCTAGCAGAAACGGGTGGAAGCTTTGTGCTCTGTCTTGTATAAACAGGCTGGACAATGTATTGAAAACATGGTAAATACTTCAATTTTAAACATTTCATAATTTTTTAGGAGTAATTTTGGTAATTGTTTAGTGATGGATTATTTTATTTCCATGTGAGTTCTATGTTTTTGCAGTGGTCAGCTGAGTACAGCCAAGTCTTGTTGGCCTAGGCCAAATACAAGGTGGCACTGGGAAATACAGGAATCGAGGCGAATGGGTTAGTCTAAGGTAAATTCCACCTAAACATAAGTAAGTGGCATGATTTTGAACAAATCTTAAAAGATAAGCAAACAGAAAACAAGGTTTCTGCATAATGTATTCCTGGTTAACTGATTCAGGATATCCTCATATGAAATGAGAGACTATTATGTTTAGGGTTAAAAAAGTTAATGTTCTCATGTGTTTTTTTTTTTACTTGTCCTTCCCTCCTCACATCTGCTTTTTTACTTAGTTTGGAGCATGTTTGCATTTTTACACTAGGAAACTCGGTGGAATTTTATAACCTGCAGATAATATTTAATGTTTCCCTCCTTTCCACAGCTTCCTCAAAACTACTGAACGCCCAAACCTGCATCAAGAGCAGAAACAGTCTCATGATTTTCCTTCTTCCACAGCCACCCAGCAGCTTTCCTGTAGCCCTCAACCTCCTGTTCAGTCCAGGCATCCTGCTGTGTGTTGGGATGCTTTGGGATGCATCCCCCATGTTCCCTGTGGTCAGGCTGTCCATCCCCAGTGTCAGGGCACTGGGCTGTGCAGAGAAGCATGGGGAAATGGGGATGGGTTAGTAGCTACCCAGGCAAGCTCTCTGAATCTTGCTGTAATGAGCTGCCTGGAGTTCCTGCCAGTGTGGAAGAGTGGGCAAGAAGGCAATGTGTTGGTAAGTGAGCTGCTCCTGAGAAGGAAGCAAATGCTGCTTGTGGGACTCATCGATGGCACCTTGGTTCTGCTGCCAGGGCCAGGCCCTGTCACCTAGATGGGTTTTTTCTTGTAAAGCAGTTCTAGTGGCTTAAGTCTTGAGTTTCTCCAAACCTACAAGCTGGGCTGCCTCCTCCAGTTTGGTACCTGCTGACACAGGCAGTGAAGGTGTTGCACCATGGTACTGCTAGTGCAAAGCGAAGGCTCTTGCTTTACCTGCTCAAGGTGGGAAGGGGCAGCAGGCAAAGACAAGAGTCTGATTTTTTTTTTTATTATTTTTTTTTCAACAGTGCCTCAAGCATGTTTTTGTTTGTATCTTTTCTGTAGAGACACCAGCAACCTCTTTTAGCTTAGTAGGGCAGCACCACCTACTCGAAAAACTCAAGCCTGAGAGATTTTAGGTGCAGTCTCAAGGATGAGGAAGAAATTGACTGATAAACTTCTAGGGTGCTGACTCCTGAAGGGAGCTAGCGTACACTGCAGTGGCTCCCCTGGCCGAAGGGGGCTCCCTGAAACCCTAGAGATGCTGTTTCACAGCTGTAGAAGCAAGCTGAAATGGATGTTTTCTGAATAAGAGCACAACTCTTTCCAGCTTTGGTTTTCCTTTAGTCTTTTCTCAGTCAATTTTGAAAATGATAATGTACTATTATAAGGTTTTTTGCTGTTGGTCTGAGATCTCCATTTTAAATGCCAAATGTCTGTCAGCAGAAGTAGATGTTTAGACATTAATTTGGGGATAGTTTATGTACTGTAGAACTTACATAAGGTCAGTGAATTTGCAGATTCTCTGTCCAAAGTGATAAGTAAACTTGTGTGGCTTGCAGTCAAATCCTTGGCAGCACAGCCAGACTCAGGAACTTCTGTGCAGCAGGATTTATTTAACAAATATTGTCGGAGATTAATTACATGACTATTCTGGGGGCAAGTTCTGTTTTTTGATTCTTCTGCCAGATGAATTAATGAAGAGGAGAGTTTTAGGTTAGACATTAAGAAGAAATTCTTCACTATGAAGGCGGTGAGACATCAGCCCAGGTTGCCCAGGGAAGCTGTGGCTGCCCCATCCCTGCAAGTGTTGAAGGGCAGATTGGATGGGGCTTGGAGCAACGTGGTTAGTGGAAGGTGTTCTTGCCCATGCAGGGGGATTGGGACTAGATGGGTTTTGAGGTTTCTTCCAACCCAAACCAGTCTGATTCTACAATTAAAAGGATGAAGTAAATGCAATGCTACACGCGGGGGAGAGGAACATTTTGCTACTTCCCTTGTGGTTGCCAGGTGGCTCCTAGCAGCTAAACTTGTGGGCACTGCAGTGTGCCAGTAGGAGAGCTGACTGTGTGGCTTGGTCTTCCTCCTGCACTGCAGCCTTTGCCCGCTGCTGCTCCAGGGTGAGAGCTGGGAAGAACCAGAAGCCACACTGCAAGTTTTTTTCACTGGTTTGGACCACAGAAGGGAAGGAGACACGTGTAACTGCTGTCACTGCCAAGGTATTCTGGCAGCTGTGGAGAAACTCCTTAGCCTGGCTGTGTGACTCCTTTCCCCTCTCCTTGGGGTTGTGGTGGCCATTTGAGTTTCTCAGGCTTGCTTCCCTCTTGTTCTGCAGTACATTTATCCACTACTGAATGATTTCTGCTGCTTAAAAATGTTTTTGTTGGTGCCTTTTTGGAAAATGACACCATTTCAAAGGATACAGGCAAAAATTAAGGGGTGGGAGAGAGCTGCTTCCAGCTGACTTGCCAGTTACCAAAGTAAACAGTGCTGTAATGAAGGTCTGGAGAGGCTTATCTGGCCATGGAAAAACTTGCCATACCTTTTTTAAAAAATTAAATAGAGCCCAAGTGTTTCAGTATCCTCTTCTTCCCAGGTTGGCTAGGTCAGATAGCAATTTTGCAGTTGTATTTTCTGCAGCTTTTTCCCATTCCTTGTGAAGCAGAATCCTACAGCAGCCCAGGTTGGAAGGGACCTCAAAAAGTCATCGCGTTCAACCTGTCACACAAAGCCTCAACAGGAGTAAGAAATGGGTCTATGAAGTAGAAACATGAAATGAAATAGTTACAAAGTCTTCACTGTTAATAATAGGTATTCTTAAAGGACCAAAAAGCTCACTTTAACCTGTTACATCAGTAATTGACCTCATCCTAGCATCTTTAAACAGATGCTTTGAATTAACAAATAAATGAATTAATGCAATATTTGGGGCAACATTGAACCATTGTTAGAGGCCTAGGGGCAAGATTGACAACTGGATTTTGGCAGAGTGAATAAGCAGTGTATGCAGGCAACATTATCTGCCATAAAATTCCTGTCAGCTGCATGGGGATTAGTTTTGGGAAGCGGACATTTATTTAGAATAATGCATGGGGATTTGAATTTACAGTTATAATGGCTAAAAAGGAGACTCTTGTTTCAAATGATTCTGCACTACTAATCCTTTAGCAATTCACTTTAAATCATAATGCTTGGAGGGGAGCTGGAGCCTAAGTGAAATAATAAAAACTCTATCATTGACTTAAAGAGAAGGCAGATGCATTTTTAACGGTAAAAAGAAAACAATAATGATAAAGGGTCCTCATACACAGACTACGAGGAGTTTTGTACTGAATGTGACAACTTCTTTCTCCTAGCATCTGGTCTTAGGTGACTATTTTGATTATGCTTGGAAATCTCCATTCTCAAAGGGTGGCAGCTGGATCCATGATGAATCTTAAGGTATTGAAATGATGATGTCTGTGTAACAGGTTGTTTTTCTTCTCCTAAAATTTTCTAAAAGGAATATATTTTTCTTCTGTGTGTTCTTTTGGGAGACAGGTGGCTTGAGATGAAAACTGAGGAAAATGTATTTAGTTGAATTTTAATTTAATTTTTCCTCTAGAGAGGAAAAAAGTCCTAAAACTTTGCACACTGTGGATGAGCTAACAGTTGTGCTGTGCTGTTCTGCCCTGGGTTGGGTAATTCCCTCTTGTCAACAAGACCCAGGATACACCATATTCCAGCTTTTACCCTGTGAAGGCATTACCAGAAGATAAGCCTGTTAAAGAACAGCACAGAATTAATATGCTAATTTATTCTGGGAAATCCTCATGTCCATGGTCTCTTGACAGTTTTAAGCACCAGCTGATTAGTGCTGTGATCTCCATAAAGCTCATTAGGAGAACAGCTCCTTCAAGAAGATGTTGGCTCCTGGTCTGTTAAATACAGGGTAGTAATTAGGCACATTAAGTACTGTTCCTGACTTGGCATATTGTGATGTGCTGCCACTTGTGAACGTGGAGGATTTCTCATCCTTGTGGCCTGAGCAGAACTGGGTTGTCCTGCTCTCAGGGTGCTCAAGTTTCTGTTGGTAACTTTATTTGCTGACTGAGTCTGTTTTACTGTAGATGTGGGTGCTGAGTGCATTAGTAATTCCATATCCTTCATGAAAGCAATGTGACTGCAGCTTCAGCAAGGAAGAGCCAGTTGCTTTTTCAGTTTAGCTTGTGTCTCATGATCAAAAAGCTGACTTGGCTTGAGTAAGGTAGCCCTCTCCAAGGATCTTCCAATTCTCTTTGGAGGAAGTAATATGTGAATATAATCTTCCAAGCAGCAGAAGCTTTTCATTAGACTTGGTAATTTGATTCCTCTATTTTTGAAAAATAAAGCTGATTTTTATATTTTTTTTGCCAGTCAGCCTACGAGCCCCATCTATGGTGAGGTAAATGTGGGACACAGTGACAACCAGAGCTCAGTGAAGAAAGAGCCTTATGGTTGAGCTTGTGGTAAGGAACCTGCAGTGTCAGGAGGCTCCCGATGGTGGAGCTGGGATATTCCTGAGCAGCAGCAGCTCAGAGTGAACCTTTGCTAGATGGTGCAGTAAACAAGGTCCTTTTGTAACGCAATAGCAGGGAGAAATTTTTGTTAAGAATTGTGCTTTAAATAGTATTTGCTTTGACTTCAACATGTTAAAGTCATTAACCACAGAAGAGCACTGCAACACTTGTAGTTGTGCTTGCTCCTGCTCTGCCCTGTAGCGCGAGTCCTTCCTCCAGCGCCGTGACAAGTGCTGCAGGAGTGGTGCCAAAACACACAGCCCGAGAGATGAGACAGAAATAGAGCTGGACTGAACTCTGGGGAAGGAATTTGAAGAGCATCATGAACTGGATTTTACCCCATTCAGCTTGTTGTTAACAAGTGGAGATCCAGCCAGTAACCTGATGACCTTCTCAGACGTTCAGTGAGCAGCTTGGGTCGCTGCTCCCGTGCAGCGCGGTGAGGAAGCCGTGGCTGCAGCTCTTTTCAGCTCTTCATTCTTTACTGTAGGCTGGGGGGAGCAAATCAGCCCAAGTTTGCGTGCTGTGTAGTGTCAGCAAATGCTTTCCCCCCCTTGTGTTTGATAGTGCTTTGTCTGGTTAGAAAAGCAGCATGAACTTCTGAAGCCTGACAGAGCTGGGCTGACAAGTGGGACACCCAAAGCCTCTGGGCACACAGGAGGGATGCTCGAGAGCATGGGCAGCATGTGGAACCTGCTTGGTTCACTGGGATAAGTAAAGGCTTGGACATTGGGGACCACCTAGCTGTGAGAGACTCACATCATCTCCCTGGCTCTCAGGCCTGTGGCCTCTCTCAGGGGCTGTCAGCTGAGTTGCCAGCTGTGGCTGTGTTTTTTGTGATTGGGAAATCGTCCACTGAGAGCTGGCTAGAGGCAGCCAAGGTCATTTCAGAAATCATGGCTGTTGGGCCTCTGATGGGAACAGACCTCCAGGGCTGTTCAAAGGACCCAAGGGGAGGGAGGAGGAAGGTGGGTCTTCTGCAGATGCCACGGTTCTGTATGTTCATTTGTCCCCAGAAAGGAAAAAAAACCAACTTGCTTTGTGTCAGTTTTCTACGTCTGGGACATTTAATAGCTGCTGGCATTGCTTTAAATTTTAACCACATGGAGTCAAGTTTTCTGGTCCCTTTGCCTCTTATTTGTGCACCAGAAATAAACAAAATCATCTGACCTACCAGGAGGGATGTTCAAGTTGTTATTTTTTTTTTTTTTCATCTTCTCTGAACAAAAATCAACCTGCCTTTCTTTGTTTCCAGCCTGAGGGAGTAGATTTTTCCCTCAGTGGTTCCATGATGAATTTAATGTAATGAATGTCACTCATGGTAGGACTTGTGAAGCTCTAAGGCTGTTTTGTGCATCACATATTTAAGAGAGAATTTGTAGCAAACCTAGATTTATTTTAGCATTCTCTGGGTAGAAGAGGCTACTTGGCACATCCTGTGTTTTTATCACTGTAGTTCTTAGCACACTGTTAATTCTTCCTTTTAGTGTTTCTTTGCTGGGCAAATCAGCACCTGATTTTTATTATTATTGCATTTGATTAACAACTTTTAGGCAACTGCACTTGAGGCCCATAGGCTAAATGCAGTGCTGGTTGCAGTAGAAAAAAGATTAATATTAGATTTTACCCACTGTACATCTCCAAGCTAGTTTTCTCTTCCAAGAAATGGAAATACATGATGTCTTTTTTTAACCATTGTTTTTTTTTTTTTTTTAAAAGAAAGAGGCTCATAGATGTTATAACAATGGGAAATAATAATACCAATATGCCACTAAGTGACATTTAAGTAAAACTTCTGCTCAACTTGTGGTCTCTGAGTTTCATCCAGGGTTCAGCCACTGCCCTGAGGTGACTGGTGCAGATTTTGCTCCCCAAGGGTTATGACCATAGGCATCTGTGAGGATGGAGCTTCAGTGATGCTCCACGAACACTGGCCTGGGCACCTTAGCAGGGCTCTGCATGGACTGTGTGTATTTTGTTTGAATAGTCAGCTAAAGAAAAACTCCCTGTGCAGTCTGACTCCTTCCAGTCAGCTGTCTCTGTGAGGTGAAGTTTGCATGTGAAAGTTAATAGTCATAAGTCATGTGGCTGAAAAACCACTGATTTAAAAAAAAGCGACTGCTTTAGGGAAACATGAGCTTGCTGGGTTTGTTTGGCTTTTTTTCTCTCTGGTTGAGAATCTGGTAAAAATTGTTCACTGCATTTCTTGGGCTTTTTAAAAACTTGATACCCAGGTTAGAGTCTGAAGCAAGTGAGTCACGAGGGTATATAATTTAGGAAGAAATTTCAAGTAGCTTATTCTAGTGCTAATCATCTTGGTGTTCCACAGTGCTCCCTGACCCGTGGGTGGGTCTTTCCAGTGGTCTTTTCCAGTGGCCCTGCTGGTGCTTCTGCACAAATTCAGCAAGGTGTTCACCCACATCTTCCATGCAGGTTGGGGGTGTTCTTCACTTCCAAGCTTGAAGCAGAGGGCTTTGGTTTTTTAGTAGGTGTTGGTTAGTAATACTTATCTAGCTTGTATTCCCAGAGTCAGCTGCTTGGGTTCAGTCTGCTACAGAGACTGGCAACCGGTTAAAAGTGGAGCAGCATCTTAGTTGCATTAATGGTTAAAACTTAATTATAAAAATCTTCTGATTCTGTGTGTGTATGTTTGTCAGCTGTTTGAGGAGTAAAAAGGTTTGCTGTAATTTGAGGTGGCATTTAAAAGTATTTTCATCTAGTTGCCCCTGTGAAGTGATACTCTGGTGCTGGGAAGGACCAGCAAGCACTGTGGAACTGCTGATGGCAGCTGGTGAGTCCTCTGTGCTGGGGAAACGTCCTCATGTGTAGGACCCAATTTGTTGTTAGGAAACTAGAAGTTTCTGCTTGTATGCCCTTAGGACAGCCAGCTGGCTGAGAGTAACTCATTATTCTTATTTCCTTAATGTTTGGCAGGTTGTTACTCCTAAAAGTCTTCAGAAGAATAAGCAGAACTTTGCAATGGATACAGATAAGGAAGCTTGAGAAGACAGCATTAAACAGCTCAGTGCTCAGCACTGTTAGTAAACAGCTCTTATAGAATAATTGTGCACCCACTTCTTTTGGCAGCAGTCCTGGTTGAGGCATTTTAACTGTCCTAGCTGGTAATGCCCTATCCTCTGACATTTCTTTGCTTGTGGTGGTAGCAGTTTAGAAGATGTAAAGGAAACAAGACTGGAAGACAGCTCGAATACAAATAGTATTTTTACATCTATAAATAAACCATGGGCAGGCAAGGGCATGTATGTTTATATGAAACCCACCTCAGTTTTCTGATCTCAAAAGGGGTCAAGATTGCCATAGGTGGGAAGCACCACTTAGATGGAAGACAAGATGGGAACTGCTTACACTGGCAGCGTGGATGGAAAGTGTGTCTGTAGCCATGCCCAGTGTGTCATGTTCCTTTTTTCCCCACTGTCAGACCTACACCTCAAGGGGTAGGTCTGGCATATGTTAGAAGTGTAGGCTGGACTGCCTCCACTGGGTCACCTCATTCCCATTCTTTCCTTCTTCCCTTCCCCCAGCTCTTTGCCTTACAAACATTTTCAGTGATGCCAGTAAATCAGAATATCCCAAAACTCTGTGAAAACCAGACACCTGTTTGGCAGCTTGAAGTTACAAATGACTTGTTTGCATAGTTTGACCTGTAAACTCTTAATAACCCTACTTCATTGGAATCATGGTACTTAATGTGCAGTGAATGATGAAAACAATGATAGCTTTCTAAATGCAACTTCCTGATGAAAATGTAGTGCTCTTAGGTGTGCTGCAGCTCTGAAGACAGGGAGAGAGAAGGTTTCACAGTACACATTTAATTTTTCAGGGTATCATTTAAAAACATGCCTGTTTTACTGAGTACAGATCTTTATTTTTTCAGATGCCTGGTGCTAAACTTGTAGGTCCACTTTATAAATAAAAAAAATTATGTGGGCAACAATCACCACTCAGATGTTCTTTGTGTTTTAAGGTGGGGGTAACTCTGTATTTCTTGAGTAGTATACTCGGTAATGAGGAAACTAATATGCTTTGACTTCCTCATTTGCAGGCTGCAGGGCTACCCTTTCACTCCACTGCAGAGGTTTGGCACTGGTAAAAATCTGCACAGCTGTGGCATCAAACCAATAAATACACTGGTAGATGTATGGGATGACCTCATTGTGTGTAACAAAATGGTGCTGTAGTAAAAGGCTGTTGTAATTACACTTGTTGCTAGAATATTGGGGTTGCTGTTGTTAGGGCATTAGTTTTTGGGTTAGGTTTTTTCTTTTTGCTTTCATAGTGTAGTTTTGCTTCAGGGAAATGTCCTTGCTCTGAATTAGAAAAAGGAATTCTGTGGGTGAAAGTGCTCCACAGGACTTTGTATCTCTGCTGAAATTCCTTCAGCTACCAATTGTCAGTTAGAGCTTTTTTTTTTTTTCCTTCCAGAACAATCAAATTCAGTTTTCAGAGTTGATGAGAGCTAACCAAATAACTTCCATATTCCCTTGCTAGATCTCCTAAAATATCCAGCAGTTGAAAACAGATAGTTGGTGCAGATGTCTTATGTGGTCAGGATTAAAGTAGTGCCAAATCTGCAATGACTTTCAGCAGTGATTATGTGTGATTGTGTGTCACTGGATAATTGGAGGTTTTCCCCATGTTCTTGCTGTTCAGCTTGTATATAAACATGCAGCCATTTGAGGTGTGGCAGAAGGTCCTGGAAAAACATCAGGGCCATTCACAATGGCCAGTTTCTCAGGTTACTTCTCTCATTATTTAAAGGTGACATTTTTTTTATTGCTTTTGCTCTAGAAAGGACGTATCAAGACTCTTAATCTCTGCCAAAAGGACTGGTATTGAGTGCTATGTTGCCACATTTGTTTAATGGCTTAGGTACAACCTCCAGCACCACTGTGATTACCTTGAGTTTTGTTTCAGTAATGTGCAGCTGTTCCTTCAAAATACACTTCCTTTCTGACCTTATCAGGTTTGTGTGTGTGTGTAACATTAAGTCTTGTATCACCACATCAGCTTGAAGGAACTGAGATTTACATGGTATTTTTGAGAAGAGAGGGTTTAGTTACAGCCTCTGCCTTCCTGAGTCTGCATTGGGGTTTTCACCTTTTGTCCAACCTCCTTTAGAGAACCAGGGGCAGCTTTGGAGTACTGAGCAATGGGGAGACCTCTGCAGAAAACTGCTCCCAAATATACCAACATCAGTGCCTAGAAATGGATTTGTATTTCAGCATCACAACAGACATACTCTGTTGGAATATTTTATGTGCCAGTCTTTGCCTAAAGAACTAATGAAGTTTAAAAAAAAAAAGGAAACATTTTTTCTTCTGCTTTCCTTGGCATGTTTACAGGTTCTAGTTTCTGAGTAAATATTCTGTATTTAGAATGATACATATGTAACTATGCTTGATTTGAGGAATGTCTTGACTGGTGTGCTAACCTCTGCATGCAGTCATTGAGACTTTGGGCCTTTTTGGATGTAGATAAATGTGCAGTTAGACCTATGAGTTGACTGGCTGCATGCATACCACTGACAGATGCACAGATGAACAAGTCTGTGCCTTTGCTTTTATCAGACACTGAAAACCATTTTGAGATTTTTCTGTTAACTTGACTGTGCCTTTTTTGCTGTCTTGCCTTAGTTTAATGCCCCAAAGCTTTTCAGCACTATTTAGATGGAAGCTCTTACAGTGAACTTGCACAGTTTGCTACTGTAAAACTCAAACCCTTCAACCCTTCAGAAGCTCAGCCTGAACTCATGCTTCACAGTTAACATCTTCAAAGGGCTTAAAACAGTTCTCCATCATGAGCTATGTAGTTCTTTGGCAGTATTGCACAGGGGTTGGTGATTCAGACCTGCCTCTGTGCATTCATCCTAAAGACCCCTGTCCAGACTGCTGACTGCTATTTGACTTAGACTTTATAGTTTTTGAACTTCTAACTCTATCAGTAATTTAGTCTTCTATAAGAACTTTCTGTGGTACTTGGTGAGAGAACTTGCCTTTCTTCCCTGAAGTCCTTCTGTGACAACTGGTCCTAGCAGGCAAGTGAACTTAAAGCACTTCTGGTAATGTCTTCTCACTTTATCTGTTCTGAATGCTTGGAAGGTCTGTGTTTACCTGCACTGAAACAGTCTTGTTTGAGTTGCACTTGGAGGTAGCAGAATGAGGATAAAATATAATTAACTTGGTGAAGACTATTTCAGCCTATTTTGCAAGTTGGTCACTTAAGATGGTGGCCTGACAGCATGTGGAAGGTGCTGGGGTTTTGGTACAAGTTGGTGTTCAGATGGTGAAAATCAGTCACATCACCATTTGGACCTAAAAGGTTGGGCTTGTAAGCTATGTGTGAATAACCTCCATACACACACTGTGAGAAGATCAGATGATGCAGGTGGGGGAAGTGATACCAGCCCAGAGCTGGGTGGTTGTTGCCATTCCAGACACCTGCTGTATCAGAAGTGGATCAGGCCAGTGCTTGCAGGTGTAGGTTTGCATGAGCTACTAGCATCCTTGCCTACAGCCAGGAATGGTCCTGGTGTCCCTCAGGTAAGAGCTGACAGAGACATGGTTGCTGTCTTACCCTGGAGTGTTGGTGTCAGTTGTGGTGCTGCTGTTTGTCCCTCAGAGGAGCAGGTGATTGAAGCTGTGAGTGATCCTGTTCACTCCTTTCCAGCCCCTTGCTTGGCCTCGGAATGGGGGGCTCATGAGCTCTGGCCTTGGCTGCAGAGCTGGCTGGGGAGATCTGCCCACTCTGTGGCTGCTGCCAAGTTCTCAGGTCTGTCCTGAGAGCAGGTGCCTCTCTGCTTGGTGCTGACTAGGCCAGACTCCCTTCCTCTAGCTGAGGAGCCATTTCAAAGCTGTGCTCCCTGCTGAGCTCCTGGCGTGGCTGCCTCAGAGAGACAAGGCAAAGCTCTCATCCCATCCAAGCCTGGTGTGCTGCTCTAGCTTAGCTGAAGTAGTGTTGCTGTTCAGATCTTTGGTTTATAGGAAAGGAAAGCCTTTCCAAGGAATTTACTGCTGTAGAATTGAAAAATGCAGTCCTTCAACTGGGAGGGAATAATGGAGCTAGTGGTTTTACTGTATGTAAAAAACCCCATTCAGTTATGGGCTTGAGAACAATGGCTGGCAGGGAAGGGATTTGAAGGGAAACAACTTGGAGATAGCTTTTATTTTTTACAGGTGTGTGCTTTAATACCCAAGAGAGGATGGTACCAGATGAAGTGGTAGGAACAGGAACATGGTGGGAAGAAGTGTGTGGAGGAATGGTGAATCCTTATAATGGCTCTTTGGTGATACTTCAGCATTTGAGTAATTAGCATTCACAGATAACTGGCTCAAATCAAAGCCATGCAGAAACAAACGTAAGAGTTTAATACCCTAGGAAAGGTTTTCTGTGATCTCTTAGGTGCTTTTCATACAAACTAAAATGTATGCTTAGCAAAAGGCACTTGTATAAATGGATACACCAAGCAAACACGGGTGTGATTACGGTGATGGCTGCTGTTGAAACACCAGTGAAATAAAACTTTGGACTGTTTAAAGAAGTAAAATGTCTAGATTATATGGAAGATAAGTACATATGAACTTTTGTAGAGCTTGGAAAGTGCTATATTGTCTGCTGAGGTAGCACTTCCATGTAAGCTACAGCTGTATTGAATTGGCACCACTGCAGTTTCATGCTTTTCTTTTGTCCTGACTGCATAATTGCACCCCAGTTCATATGCTGGTGCTCAGCTGATCTCTTTGTGAGTGCTTTGGGGCACTAAACTAGCAGATATCTATTCACTTTTTTCTTTTTGTCTGTTTATTTATGTCTTTATTTTGGGCTTAGCAAGCCTGGTCCAGCTTGCTGAGCTAGACAAATGCCATTCCTGGCAGGAGGACAGGGCAGAAATGCCTGCCAGGATAGGGAAAGGATGAAGTGCATGCGTGCCAAGACAGATGAAGGTAAACTGTCAGGAAATCCCAGCAGGAGGAAATCAGCTGGTTAGAATCACATTTGATACCAATTAGGATGGCAGTTGTTTGTTGAAGAGACCAAAGGAGGCTTGTGGCACAGCCAGTGCCCTTGGGAAACACTCAGCTCTGTGCTGCTGTTAATCACTCCTCAGTACACTGCCCAGTCAACTTCAGCTTGATGTCCTGTGCTTACTCAATGTACAATTTTTATTCCCTTCTGATTGCTAAAAGCAAGTAAATGATTGGTCAAAATTAAATGTGAAAGAAAGACAACACAAAATGCTTTATGTGCCTATAAATGTCTAAGACACCTAGAAGCTGGCAATACTGGCATAGTATCAGAGTTACTAGGTTTGGAATAATAGGTTTTGGTGCTGGGTATACCATTCCCAATAATTCGCTTTGGGGCACTAAACTAGCAGATATCTATTCACTTTTTTCTTTTTGTCTGTTTATTTATGTCTTTATTTTGGGCTTAGCAAGCCTGGTCCAGCTTGCTGAGCTAGACAAATGCCA
Source organism: Chaetura pelagica (assembly GCF_000747805.2). NCBI lineage: Eukaryota > Metazoa > Chordata > Aves > Apodiformes > Apodidae > Chaetura > Chaetura pelagica. The sequence goes on along the minus strand of NW_009953225.1, from coordinate 888,086 downwards.
TTCCTGGCAGGAGGACAGGGCAGAAATGCCTGCCAGGATAGGGAAAGGATGAAGTGCATGCGTGCCAAGACAGATGAAGGTAAACTGTCAGGAAATCCCAGCAGGAGGAAATCAGCTGGTTAGAATCACATTTGATACCAATTAGGATGGCAGTTGTTTGTTGAAGAGACCAAAGGAGGCTTGTGGCACAGCCAGTGCCCTTGGGAAACACTCAGCTCTGTGCTGCTGTTAATCACTCCTCAGTACACTGCCCAGTCAACTTCAGCTTGATGTCCTGTGCTTACTCAATGTACAATTTTTATTCCCTTCTGATTGCTAAAAGCAAGTAAATGATTGGTCAAAATTAAATGTGAAAGAAAGACAACACAAAATGCTTTATGTGCCTATAAATGTCTAAGACACCTAGAAGCTGGCAATACTGGCATAGTATCAGAGTTACTAGGTTTGGAATAATAGGTTTTGGTGCTGGGTATACCATTCCCAATAATTCCTTTCTGCCAAATTTTACTACCAAATTTTTATGAATCTGAAACAGCACTTCACTTGAAGTTGTCTTTTGATAACTTTGTGCTTTCTTCATATTTTCCCATTTTTTCCATTCTAGAAATTGGTCCGGTGACAATAACCACTGATCCCAAGAAATTTCAATTTGAACTCAGGGAACTTTATGTTCAGGTGAGTACCGTGTTCTTTCTCTGTGTGGTTCTAGCAAAGCTTGTCCTCTAATCTGTCCTGTCATCTTGATGTTTCTGCTGCCATACGATGCCGTATCAGGATGTAGGCCATTTACCTTTGTCATGTTACCTCCTCAAACTCTCATCTTCCTGTTCTCTGGTTGTCTTTATGATTACAGTCAATTACTTTGTCTTAGTTTACATCATTGTATGGAGACAAGAAAGAATAATGAGAACACAGGAAAGAATAAATAGAAACATTTTAATTGTTCCTGCTGCTTGTTCACAGACACTTTTTGGAACTGTTTTACTGTCTTCTGGCACTCATTTCCCGTTAAAACTAGTTAACTGATTTAGGTACCAGAGGGCTGTGGGACCCATCAGGTACAACTTAAATACTGCCTTCACTGCCATGCGTTGCTTGGCACCCACTTCAAAAGCATCAGGCTGCCTCGGGCACTCTTCTCTTATGCAAACCCTGTAGCTGTGCTCAGGAGTCAGGTGGCAATTTTGATCTAGCACATTAGAGTGTCTCCCTTGTTGGAGTTCCCCTGGCTGAGAATGAACCACAGCTGACATCTGGATTGGGTCAAAGAAGGAGAGAATTATTGGAAGGGAGTTACCCTTATTGAAAGAAAATACAATCCTATTGTCTTGTCTTTTTTAATCAAGCAAAATCCTTCTGACCTGTGGAGAACCTAGCTGGGGTTAGTAGTGCCAGACAGACTTTCCTGTCTTAAAGAACTGTCTCTTAGAAACTGGCACATGGTGTAATCCCTGTAATAAATATTATTTGAAAGCCAGTAAAGCTAATTTGGGAAGAATGAGTAGTTTAGAAGTTGGCAGAAAGATAGAAATTCAGGGAAAATAATACTCAGTTTTTCAAGGAGGCAGGAAACACCAGCCATCATGCTTTTCCTCCTCTTCACAGGGAAATTTAAACTTCAAAAAATCCTTCCAGTCTTTGGGTTGTTGTTTTTTTTCCCTAAGTAATTACACTGGTAAGTAATTACAGCTGTTTCTAAAAGCTATATGATTTAGATGGAGTTTTTGGAAATTTCAAACTCTTCATTTATAAGCAAATCGTTTAAAAGTTACTGTCTAATGTACCTAAAATTTTTCTCTAATCCTGATAGAGTGCATATTTTGTCATTACTTCCAGGATATGCTCATTCAGCTAAATTTTGACTTTCACTGCCTTGCATTCATACATTATATTGGTGAAAGGCCAAAATATAAATTAAAAACATGAAAATAAAAATGAATTAGAATTAGTCTGTATACATTTAACTGAAGAAAACAGGCCCTCTTCCTTTTTCACTGGAAGTGGTAAAGGAAGTGTCCCTTTGACACCACATCAGTTGATCCTATTTTGCCTGTGTTCCATCCCTAACTGTGAATCATCCTTCAGGGCAGCATGACAGTAACCTGCAGAGTGGCTCTTCCTCCCTCCTTCCCCCCAGAGTTAATAAGATTTTTTGTATCATCTCATATGAAGCAGTTTTCACAATGGACACTTGCATAAGCAATAGACTTAAATCTTGTCTGCATGAAAAACTTTGAAAGTGCATTTGCATAGTTGGAGTGTTACATAACTCTGTGGTACAGATGCCAATGAACTTGCTTCAACAGTTCTGAAAAGGCCTTATTGGAGTATTTCTCACTGTAAAAACGACAACTTTATGCAAATAATCTTCTGTAAAAGTGTTGATAACACTTATAAAATCAAATTCTATCATTTTGTAATTGGGTACAATGCCATTTGAGTAAATAGATATTACATAGGTATTAATTTTAGACATAAGAAATGGGAATAGTCCAGATGAGCTGAGCTAACAACCAAAATTTGTGTGTGCCCATCCAAACTGAGTGAAAAAAGAGACTTGCTGAGCATTACTCACCTGTTTTTTTCAAGCCCCCTCCCCCCCCAGAATACTTCACAAGGTTATTGTAACCATATTTAACTGTAATTTGGAGAGAAAGGCAGGAAACATCAAAAGGAAATTTTTTCTTCCTTTTTACAATAAAGCTAATACACTTTTGTTTTGTAGTTCTAGCTGCCTTTTGAGAAAACCCCTCTTCTGGGTCATGAAAATGAAAATGCTCACACTTGGTGTCAGAATAACCATCTAGCTCAGCAGTGCTTTACCTGTTATACATAGGAAATAGAGGCTGCCATATAGAGCATTACATGAGATAATATTCTAGTAGGCTTGAAGTGGGAATAGAGATTTTCTTCTTCCAAGGAGGTGTCTATAGAAATTAGCTATTATCTTGACTTTGACAATAAATTAAAGCTTTATGTGGAAGAGTCCTTGGCTGAAGGTGACATTGACTTAGCACGAAATAACTTGGATATTCTGATCTGTCCCACGGGATTGTGCAAATGTTGCCAAGATAAAGTTCTGATGTCTCTCACGTGTTTCTGGAGAATTCTCTTGAATTTCAGGCAATCTGCAGTCTGCCAATTGCTTTTCCCTTGAATAAAAGGCTACCTTTAGAAAGGACTGACCTATAAAAAGAGCAATGGTGATGTACCTATTTTTTTAAATGGATGAAAAGTTTATTGATGCTTTTAAATTGCATTAAGGATAGTGATTAAAAATACTACAGGCATGAACATTTCACTGGGGACAGCTGAAGTTTTTTGGGACTAGGGGATTGTGGGAGGCAAGGTTTTGTCTGGTTCGTGTGTCTGTATGAAATTTGAACCTCAGAATGTAATTTTTGATGGCATCTCAAGAATTAAAAATAGATCCTACAATTGCATTATCTTTTTTTCTTTGTCCTTCCTTCATTCCTTCCCATCTTGTGGAGATTTGTCTGAAGACATGTCAACTGTAGAAATGAAATAAATAACATATATTTAATGTGGAGAGTGCAGATCTGTGCTGTTGTTTACATGGGCAGGTTTTACAGTTCATATTCAACTCTTTGGAAAGTTCTGTCTTGAATATGCCAAGTTAACTTTTATGTAAGGTGAAGTGAAATTTTGAACAGTATTTTCCTCTAATTGTTAATTTAAGAAGATAAATGGATCCTTTCATATGAAGTTAAATAAAGTCGTACTTGGAAGCATTTTGGTTGAACACATGGTCTGTGAATGTCAAGCTCTGTAGTTGTTTCCTTAGTGAGGTGGGGGAACTGGAGCACAGCACCTGTGCCCCTCTCCTGAGCTCCTGCCCTGCCTGCCCTGCCTGCCCTGCACTATGAAGTCTAGGTCAACTTCTTGCTGTTTTGGTGTCTAAAGGTCCCCCTGGAGCTCAGCACTGCTTGGCTGGGATCATTTCCCATCTGTGTCTATCACCGTGACCTCCCATGACTGCTGCGTTCTGCCAGAGAGATGCAACTGTCGGCCAGTGCAGGAGCGTGTGAGTGGGGGAAAAGGAGCTGTCACAAGAACTGGAGCTAAACAAAATGTGGTGCTTCCAGAAAGATAAGAGTGACCACAGCAGCCATTTTCAGGCTAACCACAACTTTGTTTTCCCCAAGGAATTGTTACAGTTGTTGCTTCTGAGTGTGTGAGTCTGTGACAACACAGGATAGGATAAAAAAAGTCAACGAAGAATTATAAGCTGAGGAAGTATCTGTCTTGAATATCCCAAAAGAAAGCAACTTACTTGGTGTGCTTTGTTTATCTTCTCATTGTGAACAGGGTGGTGGGGACTGTCCAGAGATGAGCATCGGGGCAATAAAGATTGCTCTAGAAATTTCTCTTCCTGGTTCTTTCATCTATGTATTTACTGATGCACGATCCAAAGACTACAGACTTGCCCATGAAGTGCTTCAGCTCATTCAGCAGAAACAATCACAGGTACAGAGGGATTTACATTCTGAGCTGGCTTATGTATTTAATGCCCTGTTTTCTCAATATTGAAGGGTGTAAGTAGTGCAAATGAGCCTTCTGCCACTCTGTGTTCTTGGCCAGTTTACCTGTTCTGTGGGTGTTTTCATTTTGCTCTGAAATAAATATTCTGTGAAGTACAAGTGCTGATAGGTGAGTATCACATCTAAAGTGGTTCTTGTCTGTTCCTTTTTTTCTTCATTGCTCTAGTAGTGAGTGCAGTGTGGCAGTCCTTCATGCCAAGTGACATGCACCCCTGCCCAGTGATCCTGTTCTTCTGTTGCCCTGTTTTAATGCTGTCTTTGCCACATTTTCCTCAAGTTTGCACCGTGTGCCAAATGGTTTTTAATTTTATTTTATTTTATTTTTAATACAGGTAGTGTTTGTACTCACTGGAGACTGTGATGACAGAAATCACATTGGCTACAAGGTCTATGAAGAAATTGCCTCAACAAGTTCTGGTCAAGTTTTTCACTTGGACAAAAAACAAGTTAATGAGGTAACTTTGGAAATCTGCAATATATAGAGAAAGCAAGGCAGAGGCTGATACCTCAGGTCTCTAAGTGACCTGATCATGAGTCAGTGATGATTAGGGGAAATTCTAAAGGTTATACTGTTGGTATGTGGTCCCTGTTCCACCTTTCCCTTTCTTCTTTTTCTATCTGCTGTATCAGGTTGTAATTTTGTGACTTTTATTTATGTTCAGAAAGTGTGACCTGCCCTAACCTCACCCATTTCCCTCTGCCTCTGCCAGCAGGCTTCCCGGAGGGGAGTCTTTAAAGTAAGGTGCAGTTCTGTGCTCTGAGTAGTGCAGAGACTGTAATGCTCTGAAGGGAGTGCAGTACCAGCTTTAAATGAGCATTTTGTTAGAAAGCAAAGGATTGCTAATAAGCCTGGACAAAAAAACTTCCTCTCCTAATGAACAGATAGGTTTGAGCCAGCAATTTTCCATTGTTCACAAACTGTGGTAAGTTTTTTATTGAAGCGACTGTTCTGATCCTTTTGACAGCCCTGCTGACTTCCCAGGAATTGTGATTGCTGACCTGCAGCCTTGAGTGACTATTTTCTTTGAAAATTCCAGTGAGCCTTAAGCAGAAATGAAATTTCAATAGTGCTTGAGAAAATAATTTGGAGAGAAATGAAAGCACATGTTAGATATTTGGGGAACTGGAATGATTTATAAATGTTGTAAACATTTTCCTTTGACTTCCTGGTATAGGCAGTAACTAGACTCAGGGTTTTTAAAATAAATTTTACTTTGGTTTGTTCTTTTTTCTTCCTTTCCTACAATTGGGACAATGGCAAATGTTGGAGCTCCTACATTGCAGCTCCTACTGCTATTGCCTAGAAAAATTGAAGGGTACTGGCAGTGATGGGAAGGTGATCAAAAGGAGGAACTTCCTAGGGGATTTATCCTCCAAAAGTCAGAGGAAAATAAATGAGCTGTTGGGACTCTGCAGTTCTGTCCTGTGTTTTGCAATTATTTGTGTAATAAGGATGAAACTGCTCTTGTCAGATTCTTTATACAGAAGGGATCATGATACTGCCAATGGGAAATGCTCTTTGCCAGGACTGAAGTTTTAGGATAAAGATTTTGTTTGACTCTTCTGGTTTTGTTTTTTTCTGGCTTTGAGAGGTAGAAGTGAGCAGAAGGAGCAACTTGTAGGTGCCAAGTGACTCCATGTTCCTCAGTGGAGCTGGCACGCAGTGTTGCAGGGCCTGTCTGCCTCTGCCTTTTCAGCTCCTTGGTGCTTCCCCATTTCTAAGAATCCCAGCTGCTGCTGGAACTGGGAGTCTGTCTTTGAGTTTTGAGAAAGGTTTTCAGCAGG
>NW_009953225.1:832441-881477 GCF_000747805.2 Chaetura pelagica | reverse complement strand
AGGTTTCAGTGGCCACTTTCACCTCCTTCCTGCTTCATCTCAGTGTTTCCTTGGAGCAAATAGTGGGCTCCTCATATGCAGGCGAGGCAGCCCATGGCCTGCAGGAGAGCCAGGGGTTGATATCAACAGGTGATGATACCAGTAGGTGCTGTTCTTGCAGGGTTTTTTGGGGAGAGGGAAGAGTACACTGCTTTATATAATTGCATCTCCTTTCAGTGGCCATAAGCTGTGAGAGATGGCACAGGTAAAAAAAAACCTAACATGCTACATCACTTTCAGAAATCTTCCCCACTAACTGCTGAACAATTTGCATTCAAATACTTTTAATGACCTCATGTAAAGTTATATCTGGGCTCAGGGACAGTGAGAATGAGTTTACCAAAATGCTGTCATTCCAAATAAAAACTTCACTATGGATTTTGGTTCTGGATCAGAAATCCTGTTTTCAAGGAGCACATCCACCAATGGGCAGATGCAAGAGAACAGGAGATACAGTAGGAATCTGCATCAGCCATGTAGGCCATATTCTTCAGGGAAGACTCAACAGAAATAAAACTTGTCCTCCTTTTTATCTGAGTGGTCAATTATGTGTAAAGAATGAGGTTTATAAATGCTGAAACATACTCACTGTTTTGTGCCTGAAGACAGTCAATGCTGAACAGTAGATTAGGAAAGACCTACAAAGTCACTGACTGAATCTTCTGCCAAAACAATGTCTTGTTTTGTTAAAACGTTTTTGATTGTTCTACCCCCAAAAAACCCCAACAAAGCTATTTTTAGTGTATAAAGTTTCAAACCATTATTGTCATCCTTGACCTTGGTGCATTAAGTGGAGAATGAAGCAATATTATAAACTAGCTACAAGGAAACACAACAAAGCAGTACTTGATAATCATCCAAGGCTTGTGTTGTCAAGATTAAGAAATCTAATTGCCTTCTTTTTCTTTTGAAAAAGTTATGTTCTCAATACTACAATTAACTTGATCAAAATCATTGTCAGTTGACAAAATTGTGTTGGGTTCAGTCCAGCAAAGCAAGAAATATACAAGGTTATCCACTTACTTGCTGAGTGAAACTCTAACAGTATGAGAGGAAGGTCATATCTTGACAGATGTGATGTGTTTTCTGCATTAGATTAATAAGAATATTCTCCAAGTCCAAAGTTTTGTTTTTATTTTCTAAAAATTCCTCTAGGTTTTTACTTAATTTGGGATATCAATTGTACCATCATCTCCTGAGGTAGCTCTACTCAGAACCTATGACAGGTCAGAAACCTGTTATAACATTAAGAAACCAAATATGTTTTAATCAGATCTGCTAACATGTGATGAATTGTCTGATCACAGGTCTCTAAGGGTAGAAAAGTATTTTGTGATCAGAGCCTTAAAAGGCAAAAGTTTACTACTACATTTTTGGTTTTGAAGTTCTACTTCTATTTCCTTGGCTACTGTGAGGTTCTGTGGCTGCTTTTGTAGGCTCAGGGCTTAATTTGCAATAATTGGTCCAAATTAAAATGCATTGAGCATACACATCAAACATGGGTTGAATTCTCCCTGTAAGAACAGATTCTGTATTTTCATAAGCATATCCAATTTTATTCATGTCTTTCCAGAAGGTACTAATTTGGGATTGAACTGAAGTTCTGTTACACCACACTGACTTATTCCCCTCATAAGGAAGTACTGCAAGGAAACTCCTGTCAATGGTTCTGCTGCTCAAAGGCTTGTGCTGATGCCAGAACTGGTGTTAAGATGAAGAGTGATGATCAGCAGAGTGTGATTTTGGTACAGCTTCAAACCAGTGGTGATTAATTAGCCATTGATGGTTCAGAACATGCCTCCAGGTCACTTTTATTGTGGTAAAAATGAGTCATTACTACGTATGATGAATTGGACTGGTCAGTATGGCTGAAGCTTGGGCATTCACAAGAAGTGAGCTAGTTACTAGTAGTTTTCCACTTCTTTTAGTATTCAAACACTTATTTGCTTTTCTTGTTCTAACCTTTCTGTGAGAAGGGAAAGCTTTCCCTAGGCTGCTTGAAAACAGCTTTCTTACTGAGTTTTAGAATAAGTAGAAGTGAATGTTCCATACCCAGTTCAATTTTTGGGAGACCTGAGAATGACTCTGAAGGAGACTGGAGACAGGGTGGAAAAAGGGGGTGTTGTTGAGCAACTGGAGGAGACTAGATAAAGGAAAATAGAGTTTGGAATTGGGGTGAGAAGCCTGTGATTAGAAGTGATGTGAATGAGAGGAGATTGGGAAGGGGACAGGGATGGGGCAAGACTGGTAACAGAACATGTTAGAAGGAATGCTGCCAAAGGAGTCATTCCTGTGGGGAAGGGGCAGAAGGTGAATGTCTGTAAGATCATGTGGCTCTGGAATGAGGTCCAGCAGTCTTCATGCTCATGAAGGCTTTGCCGTGAACAGAAATCTTTCAAACCCCCTGGTAGAGCATCCTATTAGTCCTGTTTGTCAGTCCTCACAGGGGATGGCAACCATGGGTGATGCTACTTGAGGAAGCAGTTCTAAACTTACTTTCACTTGGTTCAAACTGCAAAAGGCCCCTCCCCTGCTTTACGAGGATAACATGAAGATGGCAAAGTCAAAAGCTCAAGACCACAGTGTAGCTTTAGGGTTTCTTGCCTAGCCCTGTTTCTTGCCTTCTCTTTTCCCTCTGTCCTAAATAGTTAGTTTGCATTTTCATGGGAGGAGGAGGAGTGGTTTCATGGCAGAGGCAGCTGAAGGCAGCCTTGGAGAGTATGCTTCTACTCTGAGGTTATGTATTGCACAGTGAACGCCAAACAAGGGGTGGAGGGGGGAATAATAATTGCAGCTGTCCTTTCTCTGTTTTTGGTGGAACTTGGATTATCTAGAAAAAATAGACTGATCATGTTCATAAGAGCTGTCATAATGCGACTGCAAAAGGAAGTTTTAAAGAGAGTTGAAAGCAGGCAGGCTGAATCCCTGTGTTTCCTAGTTTTGATTCAACACTAACAAACTTTTAAGTTATGTGTCTTGTACACATGTAATTATATGTATAGTTTGATTTCTTTCCATTGTGTCATTATCACAGGCATTCAGTCATATTTTTAGATGTGCATGGAAAAGCATTATTAGAATATTTTCCTCTTTGGGTGGAAGTATAAACCTGCATATACTTAAGCAATGAAAGAGTTAACTTCAAATCCTGTTGCTTTGACTGTTTGAGAATGTTCTTGAGACCCAGAATAAACAAATGGGAATAGGGACCATGCTCCACAGATTTTCCAGGTTTCAGTATGCATTCCAAGAAATGACCTGACAGCAGGGCAGGTTGCAAGAGCAAATTCTCTGGAGAAGTGTTATAAATTATTTCTGTATTTGCCCTTCCCCTTCTAATAATATTCATCAAGTCACAGTTTGGCAGAACAACAAAAGCTGCTGTTGTTTTGGGGGCTTTCTATAAGGATCCCAAAGGGGGGGGAAAAAAGTATCGACTTCCAACCCATGTTACAGCAGTATTGCAAACCTCTTTGGAATGACTGGCTTGGGAAATGGATCTACCAAAATTGCCTATTGAACTTTGGGGAAAATATTAACTGTAGAAGAAAGTTACTGCCAGACTGCAGACAGCTGGGTCATTCTGTTGCCTTCCATTTTCATTTTAGAAAGGAAGAAACTCCCAAAACCTGAAGTTGGGTTCTACTCTGAATTTAAGACCCTTACTCTCAGTAGCTGCTTCTTCTGCAATATACTTGGTTTAAAAACAAAGGTGCTCTTGATTCTGTTTTCTGAACTGGCAGTTGCACACTGTAATTCTTACCTGGGATGATGTGTTTTATTTTAAGGACAATTTCTGGTGTAAAAACTACTAAATAGCCTCAGGGTCATCAGTCAGCCTGCCTACAATTAATAAAAAGTAATTTTAGCTAAAGTTTACAGCAGTTGCTGTAGTATCTAAGTATAATTAGAATCATAGAATCCTAGGGGTTGGAAGGGACCTCGAAAGATCATCTAGTCCAACCCCCCTGCCAGAGCAGGGTCACCCAGAGCACATCACACAGGAACGTGTCCAGGTGGGGTTGGAATGTCTCCAGAGAAGGAGACTCCACAGCCTCTCTGGGCAGCCTGGCCCAGGGCTCTGGCACTCTCACAGTAAAAAAACTTTTTCAGATATTCACCTTGAACCTCCTATGCTCCAATTTACATCCATTACCCCTTGTCTTATCACTGGTCATCACTGAGAAAAGCCTAACTCCATCTCCCTGACACTCACCCCTTACATATTTGTAAACATTGAGGTCACCCCTCAGTCTCCTTTTCTCCAAGCTAAAGAGACCCAGCTCCCTCAGCCTTTCCTCATAAGGGAGATGTTCCACTCCCTTCATCATCTTTGTAGCTCTGCGCTGGACTCTTTCGAGCACTTCCCTGTACTTCTTGAACTGAGGGGCCCAGAACTGGACACAACATGCAGAACACAGGGGCAGGGGAACCTCTCTTGACTGACTAACCACCCCCTTTCTAATGCACCCCAGGATGCCATTGGCCTTCCTAGCCACAAGGGCACATTGCTGGCTCATCCTGCTGTCTACCAGGACCCCCAGGTCCCTTTCTCCTGCCCTGCTCTCCAGCAGTTCAGCCCCCAACCTGTACTGGGACATGGTGTTTCTCTTCCCCAAATGCAAAACTCTACACTTGCCCTTGTTGAACTTCATCAGGTTTCTCCCCACCCAACTCTCCAGCCTGTCCAGGTCTCTCTGAATGGCAGCACAGCCTTCTGGTGTGTCAGCCACTCCTCCCAGCTTAGTGTCATCAGCAAACTTGCTGAGGGTACATTCTATACCCCCATCCAGGTCGCTGATGAAGATGTTGAACAACACCGGTCCCAGTACCGACCCCTGAGGGACTCCACTAGTCACACACCTCCAACCAGATTCTGCCCCATTGACTACAACTCTCTGACTCCTTCCTTTCAACCAGTTCCTAATCCACCTCACTACCTGATCACCAAACCCATACTTGATCAACTTATCTACAAGGATGCTGTGGGAGACGGTGTCAAATGCTTTACTGAAATCAAGATAAACCACATCTACCGCTCTACCATCATCTATCCACCTAGTAATTTCCTCATAGAAGGCTATGAGGTTAGTCAAACATGATTTACCCTTGATAAAACCATGCTGACTGCTCTTGATCTCCAAGTACTTCATTGCTGTATCTGTTAGCACAGCACTTCTGTGGATAGAAATGTGGTGTTGTTCCCCTTTCGGTGAAGGAGCATAAAGAGATTAAGTTGGTGTCTGCTGTGACAGCTTGGCAGTTACACCAAGTAATTGCCCAAACTAAAAATACAAGAATGAGGACAGAACCCTTGTCAACTGAGTAAGTGTACAGTTACAGGAACTAGAGGGTCTAAAAATCATACTTCCTATCAATAGATCAATATGTATTTATATAAGGAAATACATTTCCATATGCCTAAGGTCAGGCATAGTTGGCATAATGTGTGCTTGAGAGCCATGCCTGCTGGTAAGTGTTAGTTGGACTTCCCTCAAGATCTTGAACCAGCCCCACTTCACTTTGTGTTCACAAGCAGGTCAAAACATAAAATACATATGTCTGCTCTGCAGAATTATTACATGTTTTTATAGCCCTACTTAATTATGCTTCATAGATTGCAAAAAGTGGAAAAAGATGCAAACTCTTCTTAAGACATTTGTTTCCTCCAGTGTAATAAATGGTAGGAGCTACTGAAGTCAGAGGTACTTCTTTTAGAATCCTGGGAGTGATTTGTATTCATGTTCTCTTCTGACTGCCTAGCTGCTGAGATGAAAGAAGAAAAAACAAACTCCCATTTGAGCTTTACTGGGTGGTAGAGTTCAATTCACTGACTGTTACATTCATGTTCTCTTCTGACTGCCTAGCTGCTGGGATGAAAGAAGAAAAACCAAACTCCCATTTGAGGTTTACTGGGTGGAAGAGTTCAATTCACTGACTGTTACCTCCTTTGGAAAAGTCCATGCTGACTGGTCCTTGTCACCTTCTACTTCATGTGCCTGGAAAGATAACAGAATTAAGTGTGCCTTAATACTAAAAGATAATCAGAACCAGAGGAACCTCATGATGATCAAGAGCAGATAAATGTTGTCAATCTGTAAGATGCACAGATGGAAACCTACTGTCTTTGGAATTCATGTTATACATCTGAGATGAAGCTATGGCAATACTTGTCTTCTATCTAATGGAACAGGTACAAAATGTCATTACTTAATAATAGCAGATGAGTCAAGGTGTCTAGAAAGCTCTTGGATGGTGGAAGACTTTTAAGAAAAACCAAAAAACTTAGTAAAGATTTTGAAAAGAAAAGTTTGAGCTAAATCCCTGTTCTAGACTCAGAATGGATCTTGGTAGATAATGTTAAAATATTTTAACATCACCAGAATTTGTTTTCACTGTCTGCAAATTATGTAGTTCCAGCAGGGACCACAGAAGTTAACCTATACTCAGAGATCCAGTTGATAATTCCCTTAATTTAAACTCAGCTGGTTTAAATTGACCTAAAAATTTAGGTTGGGCTTTTTTCTTTCAAGCTGACATTTTGAAGTCAATAGAAGCAATGGGATGTTGAAATAGTTGGGTTTTTTGGGGGTTTCCTTGTGCAGTACTGCTTGAAAGAAATAGGATTCTCTGATTCTATGAAATTTAGCTGTGTTAAGTTCACGTTTATATGCTAACTCAAACCTTAAATTGGCCTTGTGGATTTGGATAGGTCTTGAATGAAGATTCTGATTTGTAAACAGAGAGATGGAGGAAAATATTACCTTCCCTTCTCTTGGAAAGAGAACACAGCTAGTTAATTAGCTCTCTGGTATTTCTTAAAGAATCTAGTTGTACCCATTTTGGTGGTCTTCTGTTATTTGAATACTATTTTTTATAGTGCTCTGGTAGCTGTATGCTAAGATTGTTTTGTCTCTGATCTGTCATATCTCACAGTCTTGGTTAAAATTAATTGTACTGTCAGACTTTCCCAGCCGCGTTGGGAAGCGGCACAAGGAATCCCAGTCAGTTTGCAACTCTGGAAACCAGTCAAATCGCTGGGATTTATAATTTCTGAAAGCGTCTCATGCATGCATACAAACTTATTTCCATTTTGTTCAGACATCTGGACCACAAAGTGGTAGCTCAGTCACTGACAAAGCAATGTGGAAGCCTAACCCCTTGGACCCACGTTTAACAGACTCAGTGAGACAACTAAATATGTGCCCTTCAGGTTAGACTTTTGACCTACTTTGGTTGTGTACTCAGGAAGTATTTAGTGCCTTTGATCAGGGAGGCTGAGCTCCCATCTCTGCTACGAGGAATCCTCATCATAACCACAACCAGCCTGGTCACATGCAGTGAGCCTTATGCTATGTTGTCTGAACAAAGAAGCTGAAAGCTGAACAGGTGGTTCCACACCCAAAAATAGTTGATGCCTGCTTGCTGCATGAGGTGTTGACAGTCTGGGATTTGAAGGAGGGAGGATCAGCGGAAGTTGAAACCAGTGTTTTTATGCCAGATACATTTCTTCTGTCCCAAACCCCTACATTTTCCTTAATCATAGTAGCATCACATTTGCAAGTACAGTGGTTGTTTCAGCAACAGAGCTGTGAGGAGAGGGGGTGCAAAGCAGGCTGTTCTTTTCCCAGTGCTGTTTGAATTGGTGTTGGCATTTTTGTGGCAGTTTTGTCTGAATTGACTTTATGCCTAACTGAAACTACTTTTTGTCATGGACAGAGGAAAGGAGCAGAAGAGAATTGGATTCACTTCACTCTGTTTACTGAAAATTCCATTTCTGATTTGAAAGTGTTCTTTATTCTTAAAATACCCAAGGCTGCTGTGCATTATTAAATAACTGTTGCTTGCGGTTCCAGTGATAGGCTACAAGGTCTCATATAATTTACCTTTGAAAGAAAGCCAGCTTTTGGAACAATTTACATGGCTCAGCTCTCCTATCTGCCAGAAAGTAGATCTGGGGCTCATAAAAGTGTTTGTTTTGATTAGATGTTCATCAGTATGTAACTGTTTATTTCAAAATTAACTTCCCACTGGAGAGCCTTCCCACTTGTTTCCCAAGTTTGTAGAAGTAGCATGGTCCTGCAGTGGCTTGAAGTGAACTGAGCTGTTTGAAAGCAAAATTTGTTATGAAGGAAAGTAGTGATGGAGTAGACTAAGAGATGTAACTAGGAAAATAAACCAACCCAACAGACCAAAAATGTTTGAAAGCTGGAAGACCTTGTCTTAACTTCTTTTGCTAAAGTTGTGTGCTATGCAGCTTTGGTGACTGTGGTTTTAAGAAATTTTTCCCCTGTTTTATGGGTTGTTCTCAATCCAGATCCTTGTAATGATTCAATGACTCTGAGGTGGCTTGTGGCATGACTCCAGAGACAGAGCAGTGGGGCAGTGAGCTTTAGGAAAGAGAATGTGCAATTGCAAGGAGGGAAGAAGAGAGAATTCTTTATGCTGGTTTAACTTCTTCGTGTACCTGTACTTGTGAACTGCAACTTATAAAAAACTACATATAAAACCCCAAGGAGAAAACCAGTGGCAAGATAATTATTTGGCTCCAGGTGCATTTAGCAATCAGTGTGACTGCTGTTAGGAATTGCTTTGTATAATTTGGTAAGAGCTGCTGGAATAGTGTCATTGCCAGAACTCTGCTTTCAAGATGCATTTTCCTTGGTGTGGTTGCTGTCAAAGGTCAACAAAGTGCTTTGGGATCACTGGGTTCATGTATGCTCTCGTAGTTTTACCATTCTAATTCTAACAAACTTTGATCAGCTCTCATTCAATGCAGAAACAGGTTAGTGCAGTCTTGAATAGGCATCTTGTTTTGGGGTGTAATGTGGAGAGGTGTGGTGTAAGATTTAGTAGTGCTTACAGATTGACTGAGGCAGAGTGGCCTGTGCTTCCCTTCCATTCTTTCTGTTCTACCTTATTTTCATTGTGAAATGGTGGTTTTAATAGAAAACTGAATAGATCTTAGAGAATCTTCTCTCATGAGGCTAGAGTATGACTGAGCTAAGCTGCTGAAGGCTTGGACCTTCTGACTCTTTCCAAGTGTGAGTAGTAAGCATAGAAGTGGTCCCGGAGTGATGGGTCGTGGGTGTGTTGCCATCTCCACCCTGCTGGATGCTGTGGGTGCTGGTCAGGAAGAGGCAGGTCAGGTTGATGGGCATGACTTGAGGGTGTGTCCTGACAATGTGTCACGGGAGCTGAAACTGTTCCCTAATTTTGTGGGACTTTTGAAAACAAAAATGAATTCGGCAATAAGATATTCCCTCCCCCTCATCATATCTATGTTACAATGTCATTTTGCCAGGTTTCCAGGTTTGTAATATTAACACCTGAGCTTAAGAAGGAACTTGGTGCATAATTACCAATGTGAGTCCAGTTCTTGTATATGTTGGCAAAGCCCCTGCAACAATGCCTTTACTTTGATTTGATTTTGACTTGATTTATTTTGCTTAAGTCTCTTGAAAGGAGTCTCAGCAAGACTGGAACGTTCCCTTCTGAAAATTCATAGAGGTTCATTAAATTTTACAATTATTTAAAAAACTTACCAGTGGAGTTAAGATCCTAGAATTAAATGGAAACCTTCCCATACACCTACTACAAAAAATCTGGCATACTCATTTCAGTGTAATGTGAGCAAAGCAGACTGAAATTTCTTTTGGAAGCATTTTTGGACCCAAATGTGTAATTTCTAAAGGTAAAACTTAAAATGAGCTCTATCTTTTTGAAGCCTTGTGATTTCTGCTCTGGGCTTGTCAAAAGGAAACAGTTGCTGAATAGCTGTTGCAGAAACTGCATTTCTCTTCAGGGTGACGTTACTTCAGGGTTTTGAGTAGTACAGTTAGTTTTACTGGGATTTTTGTATGTTCTTTTTAAAGTATGCCTAAGCACCTTGCTCCTGCAGACCTTGTGGAGGGGGCACACAATCACTTTTGTTAGGGGTTAATGCTGTTTCACTTCACACTGCATTGGGAGCAGTATTACTGCTAGTGGAGGGATAATAATTTATGAAAACATGCAATTTCAAATGCATTTTGAATTATGCCCTTCAGTTATGTAAGCTTATTTCACATTTAGACAAAGGTTGCTCAGCACTCATAGTATAACATATAAGAACAAGTTTCATTTAAAACAGACTGGAATCTAATTTGTATCACAAAAGTGATCTTGCACAAAAACCTGATGTTCTAACCATTTTTTTAAATGGAAAAAGTGTGCAAATTATGCCAAACAAGCCATGGAAAGGAGACACTTTGGGGCTGGTGTGTTGAATCATGTCCTAGAGCTCAAGGCTTGCTCTTGAGCCTTCCACTGCTGACAGATAACTTGTCCTGGTTTTAGTGTTGGTTTCCAAGACTTGTGCACTGACTAGTTGAATTGATATACTCAAATTTTCCTTTAAAAGGTTTTTCTGAATGCTGTGCTGGTTAACTGTAACCAAAAGTAGTGGTTCAGTGTTACTGAATTGTATTTACAGTGGTATATGAAACTGATATTGCTTCAATGGGATTTAAAAAAAAAAATGCTGCAGTTCTGTGACCTGCAGAGCTGATGCAGTATAATTTATTTTTTGACAGACGAGGTGTTTTTTTGGAGAGGCTGAGTTTTTTGCTTGCAGCAGGTTAGTGTTGGCTGATGGTGGAGCTCCCATCCAGCTGCTCCCTCTCCCCCAGCTGGGGGAGAAAAAGGGAGGAATGGGCAGGAAAGCTGCTGGGTCCAGGTGAAGGCAGGGAAGTTGCTCACAGGTCACTGTTGAGGGCAAAACAACTTAAAGAAGATTACTATGTTGCCAATTAAAATAGGTAATCATTTTTTCAGGTGGTGGGAAACAAAGTTAAGTAAGAAAACTTTTCTCCCCACCTTTTCCCAAGCTGACTTTCCCTCCCCATTCCTCTCCCTCTCCCCGGTGCTGCGGAGGGAGTGGGAGATGGGGCTGTGGTCTGTACGTGGGAGTTTCTCCCTGCCTCTTTCCTCCTCACCCTTTTCTCCCTCACCCTGCAGTCCTGCTGGGAGAGAAGTGCTGGGCCGTGGGCTGCTCCCCAGCTGCAGGGGGGTGCAGGGAGGTGCAGGAGATGCAGGGAGACGCAGGCTGCAGCAGGGCCCTCTGCTCCAGCATCAGCAGCCCCCCTCTTGTCTCTCACTTGGCTGCTCCCCACACTTTCTTGCCCCCCCCTCAAGCCTGAGGCAGCATTTTGCCCTTTCCCAGCTGCATTTCCCAGCTGTGCTGAGGGGCTGTGGCAGAGGGGCAGCCCTGGCAGGGGAGCAGCTCTGCTCCCAGGGGCTGCCCCACGGCCTGTGCCTCACACCCGGGCCAAAGGCTGTGGAGAAATTGGGTTATAAAATAATTTGACCTGTGTTGTTTCTACTTTTTTTTGCCCTGTACGACGGGCTCTGGGCCTGTGGTGTTTCTCTCAGGCTGAGTCACCTTACAGGTGCAGGGTGACAGCTCTGGCAGCAGCAGTAAGTGAGACAGTGAGATCTCAGCTTCTCTCTGGTTTGTATTTTTATTCTTTTTTATTTTTTAATAATTTTTTTTAAGACATTTAAAGCTAAGGACTGTAATTCTGTAAGGCAGAAATTTGATTTTGGTTGCAAGAATTGTTCTTCTAAAGCATTGTTCCCCTCTGTCCTGACCTGTGTGTTATGCTTAATAGTATTTTTTTTGGTCAGGTGTTTGAAAAAGTCCACAGATGGCAATTACTCAGTACATCTGGGTGAGAGAAGTTTTCCTTCTTGCAGTTAGCTGATGACCAGGAACATGCATATATTTGTATCCCTAATTAATTTTAAACATGTATTTGTAGATCTTCTGTAGAGGTGTATTCAGGTCTGTTTAAGTACTTGTTTAAGCATCACGCTGATCATGGCCCCAGCAGGATGTTCTATTAAAATTGCATGTTTTAAAATATATTTGTCCTAATGTGATTTATCTATTCATTCCAGAATCTTGGTAAGATGAACATGGTTTTGGTCCTTGTTTTTCCAGGCTGTCTGTTTCATCACATCATGTGTATCGATTCTTACACTGAGCAGCAGAAGTTGAAGTTGACATCCTTTGCTTGGATGTCAGTGCTCGGTTTCCTCTGTATTCCTGGCCTGCTGTCTCCTTTTTTTTTTTTTCTGTATTCCTGTGCTCTTGTGTGTTCCTGATAAAAGTTGAAACCCTGCTTGTGCCATCTCCAGAGTATCTTTGTTGAAACGAAAGCACTGGATTATTATATTAGGCAAGTCCTTTACCAGTGTGTTTGCTCAGAGTGATGTGGTAGCTGCATGTCATCAGACCCTAGGATCATAGGTGAAAGTAGTGATCTTCCATTGCAATAGAAGTTAATGTGGGATCTCTACAAGACAGTATAAACAGTATTTCAACAGCAGATACTGTTGACAGTGTATTAACAAATGTCATTATCTCTTCTAGGTTTTGAAGTGGGTTGAAGAAGCAGTTCAAGCCTCCAAAGTGCATCTCTTGTCTACAGACCATTTGACCATGGCTGTAAATACTTGGCAGATCCCTTTTGATCCAAGTTTGAAAGAGGTTACGGTGTCCTTGAGTGGTCCTTCACCAGCAATTGAAATTCATGATCCATTAGGTGAAGTATTTTACCTTTTTTTGTGATAGCAAGAAAAATGAAAAAGACAATCCCTACTGTCTCCAGTAGGGAAGGCCATATTTGTGATTCTTAAATGTCTTCCACATTTTGAAAAACATTATCAGGATTTCAGTGTATTTTTTACTTTTATTTTTAAAATACAGGATCTGTGGATGTATCCACTTCTGATACTTAGATTGTTCCCAGTGTTACATTTTTCTGGCTGAGAGGAAACCAGAAATCCTCCCTATTCTAACTGCTTCACCTCACCTCTATCTGCTTTCTTATTGTTTGTCCTTGCATTCAATGGACACATTCAATGCAATGTCCTTGCATTTCTGGACACTTTTGTTTTGTTGTTCATGTATTTATGTAGTCACTGAATCAACATTTAGGGGTTACAGGTGATGGTGGTTTTTTATGTGGTGAAATATAGGGCAAGGTCTGGATTCTTTGAACAATGAGAGCATTCAGAATCAAACCCTGTTTCATGTGTCCATCTCTAGCTGAGCAGTGTGTGATGGGGAATGCAGTGACAGATTTGGATGCTAACTTGTAATTTAAGATATTTTAACAAATCTACTGTTCCTTTTATTATGTATTATTTATTCTGAAATAAATTCAGATCATACTTTGTATTCTCTGAATGACTTCTAGCTGTAGCTTAAGTTTTAGTATCTTGGAAATGTTTTATGCTCTGAATGGGTGGGTTCTGTGCAATATGATCTCGTCTGTCCTCTACTGAGGCATTCTTTGTTTACAGGAAAGAGATTTGCTCACAGGGTCTATTCAGATCATGATTGCACCCAATCCTGGATACAACTGCCAGGCTTAGCTGAAGCTTTGACTCCCATCTGCATGTTTGACCTTCTCATAGGTCAGCTCCATGCATCTAAATCCACACTGCTTCACTGTTAAACTCTTAAATATTGACACCAGGACATGGCATTCTCAACATCCCCTTGCCCTCCAGGAGAGCCAGGTGTGTCTTTAGTGCTGATGGTCCTTCACAGTCAGCCGTGAGGAAGCAAGATGCCTCTATAGATAAGCAGTTCCTGCATAAAACCATCCATACATCTGCATGCACAGTAGTGCATATGAAGTGTGCTATGATGCAGTATGAAAACTTGCCCTCTTTTTTTAATGTCCATGCTGTCTAATGGACAAAATTCCCTGTGAGGATCTCATATGCATTCCCACCTTTATTCACAGGTGAATGCCCCTCTGCCAGGAGAACCTGGCTTGTCAGTATTTCCACCTGGAGTTTGTCCTGCTTCAAATAGGTCTGGTGGGTAGAAGAGTGAGTGGGCTGGCAGGTAGGTTAGGGTAAGGCTGTTCCAAGATGCCCTTTGAAGGAGCTGGCTTTTGTACTGCCTCCTTTCACTGAGAGTGGACTCTTTCCTGTGAAGAAGAAAACCTTTTCTTGCTCACAGTTCCTGGGTTTCCCACAGCTCTGTGTTGTTGCAGGCTGTATTATGCTTTCCAAGTGAACAGAAAGACTGAAAATGAGCATTTTTAGTATTCTGGTAAAGAATTACAGGGAATTTTGACTGTTGTAAATGTCATTGACTGCTAAGTAAGAAGTAAATCAATTATCAAAAATAGATCAGTACAGAAGAACAATACTGTGTTTACTCCTTGTTTTTTTAGGCAAGCAGATCAGTAAAGGATCAGGACTGAATGAATTGCTCAATATCCACAACTCTGCAAAGGTTGTAAATGTCAAAGATCCAGAGCCTGGAACATGGACAATCAAGGTAAGTATTCTGCAGACATCATGTAGAACTTGTCCTGTAGCTTGTAAGGGGGTTGTATAAGGATTTAGTACATTATTTTTCATAGGTAGTCATAGATGAGTTTGTGTCATAATAAATGTCCTTTCTGACCTGAGTGCTGTTGTGACATAGTCTGAAGGCAATAGTACAAAATTCTTAAGATGATAACATATTAGACTTTACTGTCTTAAGTCAGATCCTGAGATTGTCCTTTTCCTTTGGATAGAAAAAGAAAGCAGTGAGCACTGAATTTTTGGAGTCTGAATTTGGAGCACATACCCTCTGTAGAGTGGGCTCACAGGGGCTTTGCTGTGTACAGCATGTTTGGAGGACTGGGAGTCAGAGATGATGGGCACTTTTCAGGCCATAGATTTCATTAGCAGGCTCACAAAGTCAATAAATACACATTTAATTTGTTTAAATTATTTAAATACTAAAGTATGTGAATAAGTTTGATCATGTGAGTGCACACACAGTTGCAGACTGCATCCTAAAGGATTTGGAAATGTTAAGATAATAAGATGAGCAGTAGTAACCAAACAAAAAAGGGTCATTAAGGCTCCTAAATGGTCTTCTTGGAACTGACTGAGGCAACTTAACTTATTGTGACCCTTTAATCAAGCTCCCTTTGCCAAAGGTTGCTGCTCCCATAACAGCCTGTAGGGAAGTTCCCTGATGTGTTAGGATGAGTGTGTGCTGAAGTGAATGAAGAGCAATTGCACCTGCTGGTTCTGAGAGCTGTAGCAAGCTCCTAGGTAATGATACGTGGACATACCTGCTTCTGGAATGGAAGAACAAGGTGCCTCAGTGGTGAAAGAGCCACTTAGGGCTGTGGTTCTCTGGGATTCTCCCTGGGTGACTGTGAGTTTAAATATTTGCTGTTGGCCATGAGTTCCTGTGACTGCCTTGGTTGTGAGGCACATGGTGAGCTAGATGTGTAAGTGCAGTCACCTCCAGGAGCAATTATCCCCTATTGCCTCACAAAACGCTTGGGGCGGTGAGCTGAAGCCAGTGTAGCTAAAATCTTTACCATTTATATATCAATAAATGTATGTATAAATTGGACGTCAGTTGAGAACACAAAGTGGATTGCTTAGGCTAGCCTTTACCCCATCATTTACCAGGGATTCAAGGTAACAGTATATGAGGCCAAAAGTTGCTTACCTAAAACCAAAAGAGGGAAGGGGATGAGGGAGGGTGCTCCTACTATCATGCAGTGGTAACCTGGAAGATGAAGTTTAGGACTGGGCTAGACTTAGGGAAATCTATGGATTCATCATTTTGTTTTATAACATGCTCATTATGTCATTGATAATTGCTTGAATGTCTGTTTATGCTGCCAGGACTAGAAATTCTGAAAAACCTGGTACACAGACACCCTGGGTGGCCTGTGGTAAAAAAAAAAAGACACAACACAACATTAAAAATATATTGTTTGGACTGGACATAGTAATGCGAGACACATTGGGTACTGAAAGAACTTTTCCTATAGTCACTGCCTTAGTATTCAGCTGTGTAGCTTGTTGGAGTCTAGCAGGTTAAACATGCAATCTAGTGAACATTGTGCCCTGCAACAGAGAAACTGAGCAGGAAAGCAAAAGCCCAGTGTGATCCCTCCCTGGCCCTGCAGGGCTGTTGCTGAGTGGAGGCCTTTTTAGATGTGAGCTGAGCCATGTGGAACCACTTGTGTATGCTTGCTCTGTGCTGCCCAAGCATTCCAGGGATTGCTGAGAGGAGCCTGTCACTCAGCAAGGCTCAGTGTGTAACACCCTTCAGAGCTAATAAGCTCTCCTAAAAAAAGGCTGGCACTCAGCATGGAACCACCTGCCCAGGAGCTCGGCTGGAAGCAGGCCAGCCTGCTCAGCTAGATGTGAACTACTTCTGGCCAAAGCAACAGGCCCCTGCACTCAGAGCCACTAAGTTTGTTGGTTTTGTTTTTCTAAGCTCAGTATAATTCTATCTGCAGTTCTCTGGAGAAGGATACCTTCAGATTTATGCATTTTGGGTTTAAAAAAGAAAGAAAAAAGAAAGTGCTGAACATGGTTGAAATATTTTAATTACTTCAACTATTATGAGCAAAGTGGGTCTTAATTAGGTTTATGCCAAGAGCTCATAGAAGTCCTTGATACCTGAAAGTGCAAGAACTTATTAATAACAAATCGTGGTGAGCTAAACAGTATTAGCCACTGGTATATCAGCTGGAGAATGATCAGCCTGGGAAGACCCCACCTTAACCCACAATCAGTGTTAGTGCAGTTTCAGTGCTCAGGGTAGTCTTGAAATCACAGGTTGGAGTAACATGAAACACAGTATGTGATCCAGTTGCCTCCTCTGCTGCAGGAGGCCTCCAGTTGCCTTCAGACATTTCAGCACAAGGCCAGCAAATCTGTATCTGATAAACAAGTTTTCCTTCCAGGCCTGCTGTAGTACTCTTGGTCTACAGGGTGACAGGAGGTTCTTTTCAAAGGGCAGTGCCATGAGATGGGCACGTGGCTCCTCTCTCCATTATCAGCCAGTTCAGGGTTTGTGCAGAAGGAAGCCTGCTTCTGCAGAAAGATGGTCCTGCTGTTGCCTGTGTTTTCTGCACCCCTGAGCTTAGCTGTGAGACTAAATTTATCTGCTGGTCCTGTGGCTGATACCTGCCAAGATGGGTCTCCACAGGAGCGGTCCGGCCCCTTTAATAGAAGGGGGAACATCAGTTTGCTTTTGTGAATCCCTCCCACATACCACTCCTATGGACTCCTCTTCAAAGATTTCTTTGGAGCAGTCTGGGAGGCATCTAACATCCTGCAAATAACAGTTCCCTGCATGCTCCAGGAGAGCAGCATTTGAAGGCAGTTGTATCCAGTCACTCCTCAGTGGCCTGTCCTGCCCTGAGCTTTCAGTGGGAGAGGAACGATGAGGGAGAGGCAGGGCTAAGAAGCTGTTCACTGCTGCTTGGTCTGCCCTTAGTCAACAGGCTGCAGCTTTTTCACCTGAGCAATGCCACAAACCTTCCCTGCTATCTAAAGTTAAGTGGCCATATGCCTGATGGAGAGTAGGAGAGGAGAAGCAGTGAGAAACGGGCAGAAAAACTCAGCTGTTCTAGTGATCAAGACAGGTCTTTAATGACTGCTCTTATTCCCTGACAACCCTGTAGCCAAAGGCAGCTGGGTCAATGGAGTGTAATGACAAACCAGGCCAGTAGAGCCTAAATCAGCTGTGAATCTCCATCACTATAAATATATACATATAACTGTGCAATAAAAAAAAAAATTTGCTTAGCCATTGTAGTTTGGTTTTTCTGTTGTGTGAAAAGTTAGGGTTAAATGAAAAAACACTGGATTTTTTCAAAATTGTTTATAGGTACATGCATTTGGGGCAGTTTTATTTTGTCTTGTTTGCAAGCCAGGGTAGCAGTATTTCCTGATTGTTTCCTGATATGTTTGTTCTTTTTATCATGCTCATCCAGTCTGGGAAGAGAAACACTCATGTACAATACCAGTGATCCATGTTAAATGACAAATAATGAAAAAAGATTTGACAAAGATGCTAATTGGAAAGCAATCCTTTGGGATGAAGGCTATTCTTGGGTGTTTGCATAAGACTGCCAGCTCCCAGGCATGTCAGTGACAGATGCATTTATTTATACTAGTAAGTGGTAAACCTCTGAGGTTATTCTAGCCTTACAAATTCACAAGTATCCAAAAGTCTGAATAATTAATTAAGTGTATTTTTCTATGGATCACTTACTCAGCTTCATTCACTGGCTTATTTGCATTAAGATTGTGAGGCTGTGACGAAGGACTTAAAAAGAACTTTGTGAAAAGTTTATTCACACCATAAATTCCTTATACAGATGCATAAAACTATTAAAAGAGAAGTTTGTCCGAGTTTGTCTAATGAAATGTTAACTGCCAATTAACGTTTGATAACATGAGTTATTTGGCACATTTAAAGATATCTTTATATTGCCAACAGCTGGTTTCTATAAAAAAAGCTTCAGTAGTGATTTTCCTGAGGTGAAAGGCTAACCAAATAGCAGCAAATAGGGGTTATTTTAATCAGAGACACATCAGTGTTTCAGTGGCTAAATGGCTGTCCCTAGGCACTTAGTTATAAGAAACAACTGTTTAGTTTATTATTCACATGCAGCTGTATCAGTGGTGGCTACTAAACTGAAGGAATTATGTATTTGAGCGAGTATCAGATCTAGATAGATAAAGCTCAGTGCAATTATTTAATTATAATGTTGATTTTCTTTCACATTGCAAGTCTTGTATGCTGTATCATGTCTCTGAACAAAAACCTGGAGTAGGTTCTGCTAACTGCAGATTTGATCCTGTAGCTCAGCTATCACTCTTTACAGCCTTTTGAATATCTATCTATCTATCTATCTATCTATCTATCTATCTATCTATCTATCTATCTATCTATCTATCTATCTATCTATCTATCTATCTATCTATCTATCTATCTATCTATCTATCTATCTATCTATCTATCTATCTATCTATCTATCTATCTATCTATCTATCTTATCTACCTACCTCCCTCCCTCCCTGCCTCTATCTTTTGTCCTGCTGTTCTGGTTGAAATTATCATTAAGCCTGTAAAAATCTAACTCCGTACTCTGTACAGTGCACCAGTGTTGTGTTTTGTTTTGGGTGGTCTTTTAAGGGGTGTTATGTGGTTTTTGTTTGGTTTATTGTTTATTTTTTATTATTATTTTTATTTTTTTTCCTAACATGAAGGCTGTGGAAGTACATGAGGACAAAGCTGAGTGTCTGTGTGCTCTTGGCAAAGCAGCAGTTTTCTTTCTCAACACAGAATGATAGAAAGTAACTTTAAGAAAATAAAATAATTCTAAGATTGAGGACTTGCATAAAAGCAGCTGTACCCTCGAGCAACACAAAGCTAAGGCTTTCCAAGGGTGGGTGGGCAGGTGGAGGTTGTTTGTGATTTGTTGTTTTTTTTCTGATTCAACCAGAATGACAAGGCTGGGGAGGGGTGCAGAGTAGCCATGAGAGGTACCTCTGTGTCCTCTGCTTTCCTATGGAGACCAGGGCTGGATTTACTACACAGTGTTGACTGAGGCTGGTCTATACTTGTGACTTGTTTCTGCTGAACTCAGTGGATGGACCAGAAGCTTTGCAATTCCTGAAATGCTGTTTGTGCACATGTTCTATCCCTTGCTTTTTCAGACCTCGAGCAGTGGAAGGCACTCGGTTCGGATCACGGGTCTCAGCACTATTGACTTTCGAGCTGGGTTTTCTAGGAAGCCAACGTTAGACTTTAAAAAAACAGCCAGCAGGCCAGTGCAAGGTCTGTTTCCATTTTATTCCATGCTAAACAATAACCTTTTTGGGCTCCCAAAGTCAAGTAGAACTTGATGATGGTCTCTCTGGTGAACTTTGGGATGAATCTGGGGCTGCTGTTGGTAGGTTCTTGGGCCTTGAATGTGTGACAACAGCCAAAGTTTCTGTTTCATACTATGATATTTTTCATATTAGCTTGGTTTTTTATGTCACACAAATCCAGGCATTTAGCTATGAAATGCCTCAAAATTGCAACTCTGTTTCTATTACTTTCGGAGCTTCAGAAAAAGCCTTTGGCTTTGTGGCATGGGGAGGGTTTAATAATGAGGCTGCTATTTCAGAAACACCTGCTGGAGGTTGGTAATTTAAGCCCTAATCAATGCTGTGCCTCCTGACAGCTAACGAGCAGAGCACAGCTTAGCTGTTAGTATTCTCCTACTTAATAAGTAAGGGTTGAAACTGAATGGTGTATTCATGGGGTGGTGGGCCATACCTATGGAAATTAACCTTTCCTTTTTAGCACTTAAAATATTATGTTTCTGTTTTTCTAGGAATTCCTACTTTTGTGCTGCTAAATACCTCAGGGATCTTGCTTCCAGCTAGAGTAGACCGACTGGAACTTCTGAGTATTACAGGAGAACTTCTTAAGACCTTGCCTGTGAAATACTATCCTGAGAGAAAGCCCTATGGACTATGGAATATTTCTGACTTCATTCCACCAAATGAAGCCTTTTTTGTTAAAATAATGGGCTATGACAAGGATGATTATCTTTTTCAGAGAGTTTCGAGTGTTTCGTTTTCTAGTATTACTCCTGGTAAGAGATTTCAATTTGAATGTGCATTCATCATATCTGAGTCAGTTAAAATGGATATCTAATACCTGTTTCTAGCTTACACAAGTACTTTCTGTGCTGTTTTCTTTTACTAAGTATAGGTTTATCAGAAACTGAATTTCCTTTTAATAAAATACAGGGTATGTTTTAGTAGCTATTAATAATCTTCTGGGGAATATTTGTTTTCTTCAGATGCTCCAAAGGTTACAATGCCCACCAAGACTCCAGGATATTACTTACAGCCAGGGTCTGTTCCTTGCCATGTAGAAAGTCTTGTACCTTTTACTCAACGTTTTACTAAAAATGGAGTAAAACTAGGAGTGGATCAGTTCTTCAAGTGAGTAGCAACCTTTTTTTTCCCCAGTACTGTTTTATTTCCTATTGATATCCAATTATTTCTATTCAGTATCTGCTATTAGATACTGCTTATAAGCTGTTGCTACCATTCTGTTATTTTGGGTGACACTTATTAGGGAGGCTGTATTGTATGGAGAGATTTATAATATATATTTGCATCTTTGAGGAGGGCATGCCTTCTATATAGATTGTGACGTTATGTAATTCTGGCCAAAATCCTCCTAAAATATGTGCTCTTAAATCATGATAAACGTTTACAAGTCTACAAGGCAGGTGCTTTTAACTTTTATTTTTGAAAGTAGCTTGGTAACTGTTTTTTTTCTGGACCCCCCCCCCTGCAGTAATACATAGAAGATTATGGAACATACATTAAATTGCTTTGTTCTTAATGGGCTTTCATGAATGACTTAGACTGGAAAACTTTCTTCTTCAGAAAATCCCTCAAAATAGGAAAACTCATACTGAGTATACCAGAAGGCTCTTTGGATTTCTATGTGGCACATAGATTACATACTTTTTCTCTGTAGAATTAGATAAGAATCAAAAGAATTATTTATAAATGGAATATTAATGAAGTCCATTTTGTGATTCTGGTAGTTGAAAACAAAAGGGAAGTATGTACTAGAAGGCAGTGTTGGGAGCCTCTAAAGCCTGAAGCAGTTCTGGACAAGACTCCATGCTAGGTTCAAGCTTTCAGCAGCAAGTACATGACTACCAAAATAAATCAATTCTGAAGTTTCTTTGCATATTGTTGGCACTGACATGATGCAGCTTTTTATTTTTTTATGAGGTGCCATTTACATTTAGTCAAACCTGGCACATACTTCAGCAGCTGTGTAGTTGTTTCCATTCCTCAGTTATCAAGCCACACACTTCTTGCTTTCCACATACCCAGCACCTTTGTGATTGGGCTACATTTTTCATTTTCATATTACAGACCAGACAAATGAACAGATCTTCTAAGCTGATTTAACAAAATACATCTCAAGCCAAATATTATTGATCACAGTTAAATAGGATTTAATTTGGCTTGGCTTGGCTTCTCTGCATTTTATTTGTAGTGAAGTTCTGTGCAGGATTGTGTCCAGCTTACTAGTTTAAAAGAGATTTGAGCTTTATAATTGCTTTGCATTGAGCAGGTTTGAGTGAGTTTTGTTTGGTGACAACATGTCATATTTACTATTTTTTTAATGCTACTTTCAGAAAGTGAATAGTTTAGAAGTTAAATACTGTAGTTCAAGCATGACAGTTGTCTGTGTGAGAGTCTTCTAGGTTAAGGATTCTTGAAGTGAAGGTATTTTTAATTTTTTTTTTTTATGATTCCAGAGGTACTACCAGTAGTAATAAGAATTCCTAATTTTAAATGAGTGTAGGAAAAAGAAATTTATTGAAAAGTGCAATAGCTTTGTTTTTCTAGATTTCTGCATCCTGTGGTGGTCTGGTAAGAAATTTTTGATTAATAACCTAATGCATCATTTCTGACAAGTCTGATTTAGAAGACCAAGAACAATAGCTAAACACCTAATTCTAGTGGGAAATCTGTGGCAACTGAGCACTAATGTGTCTTTAAAATCCAGTCTGTATTAAAAATAGATTGCCACCAACCCTGCAAAGGGTAGAATCAGCAAAAACAATGTGAAATTCTGTCAAAGATGATCCATTTAGTTAATTAAAATGACAATGGCAATAACAACAATAACAATAATAATAATAATATAATGATAATCACTCTGAATCAGCTGATGTTCAAGGCTGTTAGTCCAGCCTAGTATCTAATTTGCTAAACCACACAGACTATATCCCTCCAAATGGTGTGTTAACTAGTGTGGTACTAGTGAGCCCTAGGTTTTAGTTTATCCATGTGAGCCACAGCCTGCTGCTGGAAACTTCCAAGAGGAAGTGGGTCATGGAGCACAGTGGTGTGTGAGGACCTAGAGGTGAGGTTAGATACAGCCTGAGTATCTCTGTGCTCTCTGCCAGTGCTTCTCCAGTAACTAGCAACAAGGATATGATTCAGTATTCAGATTTTGCAGCTAAGGGAGTATGTTCATATTTTCTGGACTAGACAAGCAGTTTGATTAGCAGATTGCATATATTGTAAAATTATTAGGGTAAGTAAATGACTGACTTGATGCTGAAAGGTGCTGAGATATCCTAATGACATGTGTTGCAAAGACTTGTGTGCGGTTACTGCTTTTCAGAGTCAGTGCCCAGGTGTGCAGCACGTGCTGTGAGGTGTGTATTATTCATTGCTGCCATTCTTGTATGTGATAATTTCAAATTTTTTAATAGATCACTGCAGGTCTCTGTTTGCTAAGCTTTTCCACTCTGAACACGTTTCCTTTTATGCTTCTGTTCTCAAGGCTTCCGTGTTTGACATCTGGTGTGTAGGAAAAGTCAGGAATGGGGAAGAATGGGATTGCATAAC
Organism: Chaetura pelagica; assembly: GCF_000747805.2. Lineage (NCBI taxonomy): Eukaryota > Metazoa > Chordata > Aves > Apodiformes > Apodidae > Chaetura > Chaetura pelagica. Next base: position 858,161 of record NW_009953225.1, on the reverse strand, counting down.
CTGACTTTTAACATGCTTTCCATGACAAAGAGAAGTTTCTCACTTTTTGCTTGGAAGAAGTACTACCTTATTCTTTGGTGTTGGCAGCTACTACCCTTTCCGTTTGCCAGCATTGCGCTGTAAAACTTCATAGATTTGATGTATGATATATTAGGTTATCTGGAATAAGTATGAAGTAAGAAAGAGTACATAGGGAGCCATTTAAGGTCACTATGAACTCTTTTCATTTGTGGTGTAATTGGATTGTCTGACTTGTGGTGCTGCAGCCTTGGACTTCCATGTGTATTCCAAGTCTCTTCCTCTTGTTCTTTCTGTATCCTTTAGGGGTTTAGGGGTTAAATCAATCTATTCAGACAAACAAGAGACAATGGCTTCACTAGTTTAGTGTTTTCTCGTAACGTGGCAATTACTTGCCAAAGCTAACATGGATCTTTCAGCACTCCTCAGCTTTGTTTATGTGCCATAGCAACGAGTCACTGCAGAAGAAACACTGTTTTGCTCATTTATGTCATAATCTGTGTCAGTCTGTTGCACTGTTAGTTGTGTAAAATGTGGGTTTGAATCTTGAGAAGCTGTAAAAGTGTTTATTTTTAAGCACATGTAACCACCAGTCAATGTAGTTGTACTTTTATTCTCTTCTTGACTTTGTCAGTGTATGTGATAGATGGTATCATGGCCTGTCAGCTTTGACCTTACTGTGATTTGTAGAAAAACTCCAAGTATTGCTCTAAGTTACTGTTAGATTGTTTTGCTTACATCTTCTGTACCCCACCTCCATTTTCAGCCTGGAACCCATCAGTTCTCTCTCTGTGTGTTACACTATTTTTTTGCATGGCCAGGCAATCAGGGTGCAGGATTTTGGGTTGTGGTAGTTCCTGCTGGCTGTGAGTTCAGCAGTGCAGCTAGCACAGCAGAAGTCAGTGTCATCTTTGTACCAGTGCTTCACATTTTGCTGAATTATACCTGTTTGGGATGCAGGTTTTCCCTGTGGTTTAAAAAGTACAAAGAGAGCTGCCTTTGATGTAGTAGCCATCCTGCAGTAGGGCAGGTGCTGCCCACTCCCCTGTGTGAGCCTCATGGTGCCTTTGTGGATTATACATTGCATGGAGCCTCATGGATTATATCTGGTAAAAGACGGGCTCTCCTTTGTGTGGAGCATCTCTCTGTACCTGCAACTTTGAGAAGCTTGGGCTGGGAGGATGAGCCCTTGTTACCCTGGCGAGGAAGAGCCACAGGTTTGGTACCACAAACTGGTTCTTGGCAGAAACTTGTTGGTATTATGGAAAGACATCTCAGGTAGCAAACGTAGCAATAGGGTACAATCAGCTGAATGACGACAGCAAATGCAGTGGGCTTAGTTACTGTGGGACAACTATTGGTACATTTTAAAGGCACATTTGAAGATGTGCAAGTGAGAATTTATGCAGAAATTAAACTTCTTACTACTTAGAATAAGCCTAACAATGTATTTATTGTTTCTTTAAATAAAATCCATAAAGCTATATCCAAATTGATTAACCAGGGGGTCTGTTTTTCCTCATAATTATTGTGAAAATCTTCTATGTTTCTAGTCAAGAAACCCAGGTTCTTGTACCCCTTGATTCCTTCAGGAATTCAGTGAATATGCCCTTTTCTTCCTTCCAGAGAATCATCCAGTATGAGTTGGGAAATTGCCACGGTCTCCTTGTCTGATGAAGGCTTTTATGAGTGTTTGGCGACCAGCAGTGCCGGCACCGGGCGCGCGCAGACCTTCCTGGATGTGTCAGGTGGGCACTAGTCTGTCCTTCGGTGCTGAGCTGTGGTCCTACCCTGTGCTGGATGTTTATTCATTTATTATGAATATTTTAAGTGTTACCACTGAATTTGTTTGAATTTGTTCCCAGTATCAATTGTGCTTGCAGGATAGATACGGCCTGTTGAAGCAGACATTGAAATGTCAGATTTCAATTGTTCTCATTTTTATTTCAAGTTGTACTAATTATATGTTTACTTGATTGTATATATACATTATAGACAAGGAATTATAAATTCAAGTTTTCTGTTTGTTTTTTTTAAGCAAGACTCAGGAAATTGTTGGCATTCTTTTCTCACTTATTACCTTGATTTTTTTACAAGTGAATAACTAGCATGAAGGAAGTAAAATTAAATGAGGAATAAATTGGGCTAAACACAGAAATAATTTTGAGCATACAGAAGTATTTGGCTGCTAGCTCCAAAATGGCTAGCAATCATTATCTGTCCAACAGGTAACTTAAATCACTGTGTTGTGTTTGTTTTGTTTTTTTTTAATATAAAATGTTTCTAACTCCATAAACATCTTGATTTAAAGGACGGGTATTTATAAATCTGGCATCCACTTAGCACGAGTTAGTGTGCTCTGTGTTAAAGCAGTTTCAAAGTATAAAGCACTGACATTCCACTTGCTTATGGAGGGGAAATTTCCCTATGTCAGTTAATGACCTGTTCAGACTTGGGACACTAAATTATATATCCCAGGAATTATTCCTAAACTTTAGTTGTGGTAAGAGAGAATCCTTTCTGAAAAGTGAATAGTGTCATCCTGGTCAAGTTTTGCACCTGAAACTTTGGAGTGGGAAAAGTGAGAGTGTGAAGTTGGTCTTCTGTGGGGGTAAATGTAAAGCTCTGCTGTTCATGTACGTGTCCGTCTGACTGCTGGGACATGTGGACTCTAGTTATTGCTGAGAGTTTCAGTTGCAGATCAGCTAGAAATGTTTCCCCAAGGGAAATAACAGGCTTTGTTTCACACAGTTAATCCTTTTGCTCTGTCAGAGGAATTTGGTTTAAGTAACTGTAAACCAAGATGCACTCCAAACACAGATGGAGAAAACATTAAAAATGCACAGTCTTGAACTGCTTCAGCTGACACTAGAGGTCTTCTGCAGGAAGATGACCCACAGGGAAAGTGAACATGAAAAACCTATTTATGCATCTGAGAGCAGCAATACCCGTACTTAATTTTTCACAGTTGCCATGCAGTCTGAGGGAAACGGTAAAATAATTTCTGTATTGAAACAAAACCCAGTTCTGTGTAGCTTTCTGTTGGTGATGATCAGACATCTGTCATGCAGAAGAGTAAGCTATTGCTCTCGACTAGGGAAAGCACCAGAGCTGAATCAGTTGATTTATGGTGGCAGTGAGGACAGAGATGAGAGCAGCAGTCTGAGTTCAGCTTCAGGGTTTCATGTAGCTGCTTGAAATCTAAGTTATCTTTTACCTCCTGAAGCAGCTAATTTGGGTTAGTTTACCTGGACTAGGAATCATAGTGTAACAAAACAATGTAGACTGGAGGGAGCTTTGGAAGTTACTTAGTCCAACTCACAGCTCAAAGCAGAATTGACTTCCAAGCTTGATTGCATTTCTCAGAAATGTGTCCAGTCAAACTTTGGATGTCCCCAAGGACAGAGATTTCACAAGTTCCATGGGCAGCCCTCAGTGCTTAATTACCCCCACTAGGAAAATATTTTGCCTAATTGTCAGAATTTCCCCTGCTGCATCTTATGACCACAGACTCTCATGCTTTTTCTTTGTGCCCTGAGGCAACTCTTGTGTATTCTCAAAAACAACTCACTTGATAGTTGAAGAGATTGGTTATGTATTCCTTCACCTTCCCTTTTTCTGGTTCCTCTCACTGCAGTATGATACTAATTCTGTGCAAGGCAAAGCTTGTAGAGGAACAGCCCTCTTACACCAAGTGGTACATTTGAGGAGAGGAACATCCTTTTAGTCACACAAAGTACTGGAGTAGAACAGAGCAGTAGCATCACTACTTAGCCAAGTCCTAACTCTGGACCACTATGTTATGTTTTGGCTACTAAAATCCTTCTAGCAGGTAGGGTATTCCTATATGTTTATTTCAAACCAAGTTTTGGAGGACAAGAAGCTGCTGTGTTCTGCCCCAGAAATTGTGGGCAGAGAGGTTCTTGGTCTGGAAGTCACAACCACGCTCCTCCTCACACAGAAAACTGCAAGAGAATTCTGACTTTTTTCTTGTGATATTGGTAGCACTCACAAGTCAATAGTCATGAGGGGTAAAACTCCCATATCCTCATTTACAGAGCACTCAGAGATCAACTGAGACTGACTCCCTGAGTAAACATGAGCAATTAGTTCTGTTTTGAGCCATGAAGAGGATTAATGTGAGGGAGATGCTTTGAAATCCTTGTGTACAAATATTTGGATGAAAGTTACTTGAAATTTCTTTAAGCAAAGTAAACAATCTTTTCAAGTATTTGTAGTTTGCCCAGCTGACAGGCAGTATATCACAGATAATCCATTTTGTCAGCTGCTGTGTTAAAGGTATTGGAACTGTGTCAACATTTTCTGGTTTCAGAAAAATCAAACACTGAAGTTTGACTTTGTCTTACTAGTATTAAATCTTTAAAATGTCAAACGGCTCGTTAGCTGGTGCAGGCACTTCAACTGGAGTGCTCCGGGTGCTGGGGGTTCAGCTTAGGGAATGGCTGGGGGGTTGCTCTGTTGTGCTGGAATGCTGGTGGAGTCCAAAAGATGTCATGCCCCACCAGACTGACATTGAAAAGGCGAGGATTTTAGTCCTGTGCAGGCCTTCACCTCTCTCTTTTATAAGTTTCTTTAAGTAACACGCTCAGTGTTATGCCCGTGGAAAGCATTAGATTTGTCTTTTCTGGCAAACAAACCCAAACCTAAAGTTCAGGGTAGAAACACTGTTCTTGGGAGGCAAGTGTAACTTTTCTGGTCTCATCTCTGTGTGAAAATAAGCAGCCTTGGTGCAAAGCATGGTTACTGTTAGGGGCTGTGTTTGTGGGGAAGGAGAGCTGCACCTCCAGCATGCAGGGTGAGTGATTCATTGCTGTGCAGAGAGATCCAGCAGAAAGCTTGTGAACCTCATGTGAGACCCCACATGAGACTTGAGTGAGGAGGAGTTGGTACTGGCTCTGAGCTTAGGAGTAACTTTCACCCTTAATAAATACAGTTTTTAATTCCCTGTTATCATTGCTTTTCTTGGAATGATTGTTTTTTGCTGTGTACTGATAAAGATTTGGTCTTGCTGTTACAGCTGTCTAATTTCTACTGAAGCATCTCACTCGGAATAGTATTCATTGCAAACCTTTCTTTTTTCAAGAACCAATCTGGGGAAAAACAAATGGAAAAAATAGATACGTGTTATTAATGGGAATACATAAAGTGACACACAGTGTGTTCTCTTTCCTTTTTTTGTGTCCTCTATCAGTGACATCTCAGGAAGCATCAGGATGACTGTTCCTATTTTAAATATCTGTCATTTCAAAGTTTAATTCCAGTACAAAATTATTGCAGCTGCTTTCTTCCAGGGGTGTGATAGAAGTGAACCGGTGAGTTGAGTGGAAAGCTAGTAACAAACAGATGAACAAGCACATTGCAGTCTGTGAGGCTAGAGATTGGCCAGGAGTGTGAAACACATTGTCCTTTAAATCAGATGTGTTCTTGTGGTGTCAGCTCCTGTCAGGTAACTTAGCATCAGGGAACAAGGGTGCTACCCTGGGCTCTGTTTCATGACATCAACAATGTGAACTGAAACTAAATACTATCTGATGTTATTTTTATTTTTTTTTACACTAGTTTACTTGAAGTTGTTTACAAAGAGTCCACAAGTGAAGCAAAGATTCCCAGTTTTTGTTGGTCTTACAGTTTTGTTCTTTGTTCTGTCTGTGCAGAGCCTCCACCCATGATTCAGGTTCCTAACAACGTGACGGTTGTCCCTGGTGAAGGAGCCATCCTGACCTGCCTAACTTCAAGCACAGTGCGTTACAATCTCACCTGGCTGAGGAATGGCAGGGATGTGAGGGAGAAGGAGCCCCTGCGGATCAGGGTGATGAGCAACCTGTCTTTAGAGGTGAAGTCTGTGAAGCTCACGGATGCTGGCAAGTACAACTGCATTGCTTCTAATGAAGGTGGATCCACTGCGGCCTCAGTCTTCCTTACGGTGCAAGGTAACAAGGAACTCACTCTGTCATGCTTTCTGTTTGCATTATCCCATGAGCTATCTCTCTTTGTAATTGTGCTTGACTTATGCCAGTTGATAAAACCACTTGGAGACTGACAGAACATTCTTCCCTGTTTTAAAATGGCAGTGGGAGTCACCAAGCTGCACTCATGCTCATTTTGCAGGACTGCCCAGTGCTGTGTGTGTGAGCCCTGGTTTGCTCCTCCTCCTGTAACTGCCAATTTGACTGCTCTGCAAGTGAATGAGCCTGAGGTAGTTTTGTTGTCAGCATCTCCTGAAGAGTAGAACACAGAAATAGCTACACACACTGCTCCCCAGTATTTCTAGCCAGCTTCTACTTTGGGAAAATTGACAGGCTGTTTATGTGTATTGTTTTTATTTTATAGTCAGTGAAACTGTAACTATAGTTATATATATGTAACTAAATTGGTAAAACTTTCCATGTTCATCTGGAGTATTTTAATATCTTTGTAACAGACTAGTACTTCTACATTTTTCTGGTATTATGTTACTGTATCATTTTCAGTGTCAATCAGTACAAACTAAGGATTAATCATGATTTTATGAAGGGCAAACTTTTAGGAAGGCAAGGACTTCAAAAACATAGCAGAACTGAAAAAGACGGCATGAGTGAGACCAAACTGTGCTAGATCTGTGCTGTTGCTTCATAACAGGAACAAATTAAAAAAACCAAACATGTACAGATGCAGTGATTTTAGAGCTAACCCTTTTAAATTTTGAAAGTACTGCAGGTTTCACTGTCTTCATCATGTAGAGGTTTGAACCTTTTGGTTCCCATCTGTCTGTCAGTCTGTGGGTAAGAACAGACAGCACTCAATGTTGTATAATGAGCCATTCTGTCTATTTGTAGGTGACTCTGACAGGATTTCTGCTTATACTGGCTCATATTCTGTGCAGAGTGGGTAGCTGCATTGACTTCACTGCTCTAATTCTTTAACTGATGGAAAAAGGAAAAAAAAATTACAATGGAATTACCTGGCTTAAGGTGCTCCAAAAAAGAGAAAACAGAGAACCTGGAGTAATAAGACTTTAGAAATGAGATGTATTTTTTCTTACAGGATGGGCATATTGGTTTGCCAAGGTGGCATAAGTAGGTGTGCAACCTATTAGGTGGGAACTATTATAAATACAGCGTAATTAATTTTCTTCATAGATTTGTTTGAATTAACTCTGCTGTAGATATCTAAGGGTATAACTTTCTAGAAAGGCTGAAGGGGAAAAAGCCATGAGAAAATATCAGCATTTGGAAAACGTTTTAAATTCTACAGGATTTTTCCATCAAGATCCTCCTTCAGACATGTCAAAGGCAGCAAGAGAGGTGTCCCACTCTCTGTCTCTTCCTTTAGATTCCTTTAGATATAGATTTTCCTCCCTAATGTCTCTGGTCCAGCTGGGAGCTTTAACACGATGACCAAATGACTTCTGGCAGTTCTTTTATGTAAAAGCTGAAGAAGTTTACTGCTGCCATAGCAGAGTACTGAGTTTCAGATCACTTATTTATATAGAATGATTGTATCAAATAGTTGTGAATTATGCTTTGGCTGGTACTGGTGCTGCTAACAGCTTTAAACCATGTCTGAGATAACCCTCTCAAACAGTTTAGACAGGCTTAGTTGCAAGTTTGACTTGAGTTTTCTTTCATTTCTAATGAAGGATGCATAGAACAGAATATATAGGAAATGCTCAGCTGCAGCTGAGTTCTACCAGCATTTCAAGTGGCTCCATGAGTGCTATCAGTATGCACAGTGCTTGGCAACCATTTTAGTCTGCCTGACAAAATTTTTCCTGTCAGATTTCTGGAGGCACCTTGGTATGTGATTGTCACATAGAACTCATAGTCCTTGTTAGGGTCTAGAATAGTGTTCAAAAGAACAGTTTATATTTGGCAGCAAAAGGGTAAAGAAAGAGTGGCTACATGTGAGAAGCAAAAGCTTTATGAGTTGTCATTATTTACATTCTGAAGGAGGAATTGGAAGTCTTGTTGATAGATTGAGATGGCTCATTCTTTGTGTAGTTGCAAGTAATTGAGAATGTCAAATTAAATTAATATTTAAGCTCTTTATTATTGTTGGGACAGTTCCACAGAGATCTCTGAATTTTGGAACATGAGAGAATAAAGAGTGCTTTCATCCCCATTTTCTTTCTGGAGTGGGAGTTAAGGCAGAGAACAAATGTTGGTAGCTCTAAAAATAACCCAGCATCTGCTTTACGTGCTGAAGTGGGTTGTAGTAAACCCTTGCTTTGAAAGCTTTTGGTTGGATGCTGCTGTTTCTGAAAGAGAACATTCATTTGGTTTTTGTGCCAGCAGCTGTACAAATACAGACTGAAATCTTGAATGAGAGTTGACCTTTCCCCCCCAGTTGCATGTTCCATGTTAAGAACAACGTATCATCCTGAGTCACTAATTGTCCCTCACTGATCCTGAGCGCAGCCAGATGAAGTTCCCATTGAAACCTTGTGCCTGTGGACCAGCAGTACCCTGCTCAGAGCAGCTGAAAGGTCTCTGAATGCAGTTTCAAAAAGGCCAAGGAGTGGAACCTCTTGACCCTTCTAGGATTGTAGTGGAGCTTAGTGACTAACTTTTAATGTACACAATCATCTTTGGATATCATGAAATGGTGGCTACATCCTGGGAATTGCTCAAGTGTTCCCAACAGACTGGCCTTATATTGAAACATTAATGAACTTGTAAGGGTATTAGCTGCTTTTTTAGATGCTTCATATAAGCTATCAGAAGCCTGGAGGAGCATATTGCAATTCTGTGAGGCTAAAGATTGGCCAGGAGTGTGAAAAATGGATTGTCCTATGAACTTTTCAGTCATACATTTCTCACTGGTGAGCGAAGCTCCATGAGATGTAAACTTTTCCTTTCCCATTTGTTACAGTTTTGTAGGCAAAATATGAGTTTGCTATATGCATGTCTATTGGATTGAATTAATATGGCATGTTCTGTGTATGTTCATACATATAGGTGATAAGGACTGTGGAGGGGGGGAGGAATTGAGGAATTTAGGATTTTTTAATTTAAACAGCATGCATGCTGAAGAGAGTGATTTGTGGTGGGTTTTCTTGTTTCCTTTCCTCTCCAAGAATTTCAAATACACAAAACTCAGAGCCCTGAAATTTGGGTGATGCTAGATGTGATTTTCATGGTAGTCTTGGTTTTGCATGTTTTCTGCTGCAAGTAGGAGTAGATAGTGAAGCACTTATTTTAATGATTGCAGCTGTCTTTTGCCTCTGCAACACAGCTGTATGTATGTAGAAGCTTTTATGGCTTTTACTTGTGTTTATGTTGGTGATCAGTAGAGATTTTTGAGTTTAGGAATCTTGGCATATGATTAATTCCAGCAGTAGGTTAAAAAGAAATGAGGCAACCTGGAGCTTTTGTTGCACTGGAAGCTGTCTAAGGTGATGAAGTACCAGCTGCTGTGCACTGAGCTCATTGATGCTGGTCAGCATACTACTCAGATATGTTTCTTTATCTGAATATACAGGTAGAATAAAATCATACCTGTGGTAGTTCTGTGCATAGCATGTAGGGTTTGCTTTATCTGCTTATTTGCTGAACACTAAAAAATGCTTAAATGCTTGTCTGGTATCACAATCACAAACTGAAAGGCATTTTTAGCACCTGCTGACAAGTGGCACAGTTAAATAATTCTGTGATCTGTATTAGGAGCACCTAAGCCTCACCTGCAAGCAATAAGCATATGTGTTACATCTTCCACCTGCCCTCAAAAGAACTAAGGTGTAAGTTGGACTTTGGGCATTGAAGAGTTGTCATGGGTGTAGTAAGTCTGTTACTACAGTGAGCTTTTGTCAAGGCAACACCTCATGAGAGCACTGTCCTTCTGTATAAATGGAGTCTTGTGCAGTGGGGGAGCACAGGACCCATTAGCCTGATGAAAAGCTGGTGTCTGCTTTAGGGAGCTGATGTGGACATTTGCCAGCCAACTAATAGCTTGAAATCCAAGTCAGGAAAAAAAAAATAATGCCCAGGAGACAATGTGTGTCTTAGCTCAACCTAAGTGGTGTTAACACTTGGGTATGTCCCAGATAAGGAGCAGAAACCAGAACCGAATGAAGACAAAGAGGACTTTTCAGCATGAAAGTGCTTCTCTCTGGAATAATTCCAGGAAAGAGACTGCCTAGATGAAAAAAAGGTAAATTGCCTCCTTGGCATAACACAGTGCTTTATTCCCTTGATTTCCTCTGTTGTATTCTCTGAAAAGAGATAATACAGAAATAAACATCTTAGTCTGTGCAATCTCTAGTTAAATGATCATGTGAATATAATTCACTTAGATACATAGATACACACTGTAATAATGGGCAAGGAGAAATTTGTTATACTGTACTCAGTCCTTTAAACACAGGGAATAAAATTGAAATATTGCTGCTTTACTTGCTGTTTCAAATTCAGAAAGTTCTTTCAATGCAAAGTGTCTTTCCTCAAGAACGAAAAGCAGTTGATTTTTCTGTGCTTGTTTTATATGCTGTTATTTGGAAATGTCTGAGAAGATGGATTGGTATCTTTCCAGGCTGCATATTTTAAAGTTGCTGTCTCAAATCTTTTATCACTGTGGCACTTCCATCCCTCCTAGAGCAGGAAGTCAAACAGTTGAACTCTCAGCAATGTTCTTTGATGCAAAAGTCAGATTTTTTTGAAAGAAAGAGAGCTGATTTAGTATGCTGAATTCAGCCAGGAATTGCCTGATCAGCCTGTCTGGGCTCACTCTCTTTTGCTCAAGAAAATTAATTAGTATCTCCAAGCTCATCTGTTTGCCTAGTGCTCTCTTTGCAAGAGGTTCTCTTGCAAAGAAGAGAAGCTACTCCTGTAGAGTAGGGTTGATGGTTGGATTTGATGGTCTTACATGTCTTTTCCAACCTAAATGATCCTATGATTCTACTTTTGGTGGATGGGAGCTGAGGGGAAATATTATTTGCATTATTGGACTGATCACTTTTACAGTCTGATTTCACTAGTTGGCCTGAATTTGTTGTTTGGGAGGCTTCTTTTGATGATAATCCCTGAGTGAGATCCTCTGCAGATCAGTACACAATCAAGTTCTCTCATCCAACTAAAAATACCTTTGTTTTCTGTCTTTTAGATAATTTGTCACAAATTCAAGCCAGTGAATTTGTAATTTTTAATAGTGATCAGATTATGCATTGCAAGATGAGTTCTTACTCCAAAGAATTTAAGTCCTAACTTAAGAAAAGATAAAAAAAATTAAGGCATTAAATAAAACAGGAAATTAGTGACATGCATTTTAATTTCTGTAATTTGATTTCTTATTTTCTTGCATTTCTCACTCCCTGTTTTCTTGCTGCTTTCTCAAAGACAATGTAGTTTTGGAGGAGTTTTGGAACCATGACATGTTTAGAAGTCACTACTTCTAGGTGTCTTCTGACCTACCCAAACCTCTGATTGAAGGCAACATACCATGCAGATCTCTTGGAAACTACCTTCTTGTAGGACATTTGATCTGTTACTGCAATGGTTAGTAAAATGCACAGGGAAATAATGAAATAAACTACTCAGTATTGTAGCTATAGGAGAGGTGTTGGACTGGTGACCCTTCCAGGAAGGCTGTGAGCAGTCCTTGGTAATGCATGGGCACATGAACAGGTTAACTTGTCAATAAAGTGAACTGTATCTCTGCCATGTGAAGATGGGGCACACCTCCTCAGAACAACCCACTGAGTTCCAGAGGTCCAAGTCCCTGATTTCACTTTCTTTTAAAGTTCTGCTGGAGCAGAGGCCTGACCTTTAAATGTGTAAAGATGTTTACTGAGTGGTTTTTCTGGAGTCCTCCAGCTTCTAGGGCTGAGCACAGACCTGGGTCAGGGAAATAAGGAGGAAGGAATGCATTTCCTTTGCTTCTGCAGGTCTTTTTCCTGAAGGGAGGTCACTGTAAAGGCCAGGCATGTGCTATATATGGTGTCAGATGCTTTCTTTGTGGCCTCTTGTTCACAGCTGGTGATACTTACCATGTGCTTGTTTCTGATAAACCCTGCCTTTGGTCAGTGAGTGCCAAGCAAGTGCAGGGAGGTTGTGGAAAACACCTTTGGTGAGAAACTCTGACTGTAGTGCATATATGGATGTCTTTGGCTACAGAGAGAAAATGGGTGGTCCTTCCACTCTTCTCTTTCACAGCACACATCCTGGTGCTGGGGTGGATGCTGTGTAGTGTATCACAGCAGGTCACCTTGTTCCACCCTGTGGGAACAGAGGGTGCTGTTGGTGCTGGTGACACGGCAGCTTGTGCGTGTTCCCTGGCTGAACAATGAGAAGATCCCAACTGCTGCTCCCCCTCTCACTCTACAGGAGTTAAATTCGGGGTTGGAAGTGTTGTGCAGTCTCACAGAAGCAGCCATGAATGCTGCTGCTGTGTATCTTTGACCTGAGCTGATGCAGAGGCAGCTCTGGGAAGGAGAGTTTCCATGGCCCCTTGTGCAGCGTCACCTTTGCCACGTGCGGGCACCAGGGACAGCGCAGGACTGCACATCCCGCGCTGCTGCGTGGCTGAGGGTGGATCAGGATGGAGATCAGTGGGAACTTGGCAGCCAAGTAGGACAGCTGGCAAATAAATGAAGCCAGATAACGATGTCCAAAGACAATATGCCTTTTAAATTAGGTTCACTTGGTTAATGCCAAAAGTAGGGATGAATGTGACTGGCTGATTAATGCTGAAGGCTACTTTTTGTTTATCCCTATTGAACATTTTGATCTCTGTTTATGCTGTAACAAATCTGTTCTCAGCTTGCTATTCAAACAGAAGCTTTTGTCAGTTTTTCTGTTTATGTGCAATTTTTCTTCTACACTTTGTTCATCTGGCTTATGAACAAAGGTATAAAATTGAATTGATTATTAATTGCAACGCATGTTGCTAAAACATGATTCAGACTTAATAGAAATCAGATGAATGGAGAGTCGTCCTTTGGCCAGTGCAGTGACAGGTTATATATATTTGTGGTGTTATTTTGTAACATAGGCTATAATGTGAATTCTGTGCCTGATCTGACATCAAAGTGAAAATCTATGGTCTGGGAGGAATTCCTCAGTATGTGCATAACCCACCCCAGTCTTTTGTCTCACTCACTCATTGCCATGTGTGAATAGCTGTCATAGCAGCAGAGCTGGATGTATTTCCCCCTGTGCCTTCCCACTCATGACATGAACACAATGTAGGTTTTTTGACGGTTTGAGATCAAGACCATTCACTTCCATTTATGTGTTTCCAAAAGGAAAAGCTAAGGCCTATTGATGAAATTCCTGGTAAGGAAAGAATTTGTAGACATTGCTGTGGTGCTTCAGGACTTCAGCCTGAAGGGAGTTAATTTTTCACACCACTACTACAATGCCTGCACTACCTTTGTGCTGAGCATCTGCTTCTGCAATATGTTGGTAGTTAGAAGCCCAAGGAGGTCAGTTCAGACCTGTTTAGTTGATGCTAACAGGAATGGGTTGTAAATTCCAGAGAGCTGCTAGTGAAGGGGCTGGACACAGGGTTGGGGCTTCATCTGTTCTCTGCCAGTAGCTGCCTGTGTGTAGGAGGGTCTGGATGGTTATTGTAACATCATTCAGTTTTCCAAAAATGCTTGTAGTGTAAGGGGCAAGAAAGAATCTGTACAAAAATACTGATACTATGCAAGTAATGGTTTAGACAAATGTCATCTGCAGAGGGGCTGCTGGGGAAAGTTTCTGTTTAAAACAAACAAACAAACAGGCTTGCAGAAAGTAGTGAAAAAACATTGGAAGTAAATCTATTTTTTACTAATAAAGAGTTTTAAGAGGGTTTTTTAATGATGTCTCAAAAAAAATACTGTTTGATGTTACTTTTTCATGGTAAGTTTAATTGCTTCAAATGGTCACAATGGCCAAGGATGGTTAGAAGTGCAAATGCTTCAGACCATGAAATCTTTACACCACCCTTCTTTCCCTTCAGAAGGTTCACATGTAATCTGCATTGTTTAAAGGTTTTATTCTGCAGCCTTGAATGGGATTGGCACTGTAAGGAGCTTGTGCTTCTCCTGCCAATGTACAAGTCTTCTCCCCTGTGGTACAAAGAATAAAGCAAAGGCCTATAATTGATGTGCTGCACAGGAAAGCCTGTTCTGTGTGCCTGTCTCCTTGCTGGCTTTTGAGCAAGCAAACAAGATGTATAATTAGTGGCAAATGAAACCTCACTTATACTTACAGTAAGGGAGATGGAGCACTGGAACTGGGGGGTTATGGAGTCTCCATCTCTGGAGATAATAAAAACCTGCCTGGATACAGTCCTGTGTAAAGGGCTCTAGGTTATCCTACTTCAGTGGGAGAGTTGGACTGGATGATCTCTAGACTCCAGCAATTCTGTGATTTGAGCTACCAGCTGGAGTTAAAGCTGTGATGTTGGCATTTTTCATTTCGTTGTTTATGTGTTAAATATGGATATTTCTCCCATCTTATTCTGCTCATCTGAAAATGACATTGTGTTCAAATACCTGCATGGTCAAAGGTGTGTTGCCAGAGCATGATGTGTCATTGCCACCCGAGACAGTTTCCTAATATCAACGTGAGAAGAGACATTCCTGAAGACCAGAGCATGGACAATATCTCCCAGTGTCTCTTGGCAGGATTTAAAACAGAATAAAAATAGCTGAGAAAACTCTGCACACAATTAATCACTGGAGGACACTTCTGTACCTTGTCTCCATTTCTTGCCTCTCCCTGCCCCCTCATAGCAGGATGTAATCCTAGTACTCTTGCAGCTCTGGCTCTGCCTTTCCTCAGGAGCTCAGAGGGTTCTGGCCCATTATGGAACAGGGGAGGGGGTTTTTGTTCAATCTACTTTATGAGTCAAAAAGTAATAAACTTGGGGAAGGTTAATGGACATACATTTAGGAAAGGAAACAATAAGGCATTGTATGCATCTGTGTTTACAATTTTGGAACTGTGTGCGGATTAGTTGTTGTTAATTATTTGATTTAGTCCTTATTTTGGGCAGTATAACTGTGTCGTTTTGCACACACTTCTGCTTACCAATCTCAGAATCCCTTCCAAGCTCACATGAGTAGTTAATGGCTGAGAACACAATTGTGGATCCCTGGCCCTAGTAGTTCTGCTCCCTGGAGCACCAGTTGCCATGCTGCAACAAACAAGCAGTTAAATTCCTCTTTTAAAGAGAGGGGTTTATGTCCTTAATGAGGGCATGCAGATGAGTTTGCATGAAATGCTATCAGGTGGGAATTACTCATGAAACTCAAACACAAGTATTTTAAAGATAGGTATACTTAAAAAGTTACATTTGTCTCTGTATGCAGTCTGATATTCATGGGATAGTTATGTGCTGTTGTCTGCTTCCCTGCCATGCAGGTGGAATACGATATAATCAGTCCACGTTACCAAGTGAAACTGGGCTTGCAGAGGCCCTGACACCTTCTTAACAGCAGTAGAGTGTGACCAGATTGATGATATCTGTAGACTTGCCAGCCTGTGTTTCCCAAGCTTGTGCTACTTTGGATAAACCAGTCCATGTCAAAGGTGAAAAGTTCTCCTGCTGTCCTCATCTGTTCTCTTAATCTGATGTTTGTGCATTTGAAAGCCATTTAATTTCTCACTATCTCAGATCAGTCACTAATCCCCACTCATTTAGTGTGCTGAGATCACAGGGAAGAAAGATTGTTTTCCAAGCTCTGTGTTGTAATGCCATTTGCTTCACAACCTGCTGACTAAACCCCTCAGTGTGTTGCCCTGCCAAGAGACAGGACGTGCCTCCCTTCTGTCTGAGGAGCAGCAAAGTCTTCTGCCCAGGAGATTGTTGCTTCAGGCCAGAAACACTGTGGGGTTTAGTCAGCAGCATTTTGAGCAAATGGTCTTACAACACAGGAGTTAGACACTAACCTCCCTCCTGCAGTGCTGATGAAAAGGGCATAGCATCACTCTTTCCAGAAAGGCATTTGTAGTAGGTCTCTGTCTTACAACAGGCTGAACTAGAATGATTTCTGCTCTTCACCTGGACGTTGCAGAGCATCACATCTTCATCTTGTCCTTGTTGGGTTATGCCACACTTCTCCTTGGCAGCCATGAAAGCATGTCAGATGCCTTCTCAGTATGTAGGATGCTATAATTCCCACTGAAGCTAGTAAGAAAGAGCTGCTGGGCAGCCCTAGATTCAAGGTAGCTGTCTTAAACCTATTTGGCCTCTTTTACTCTCCCAAAAAGATGAGTTAGGCTTGGGCTTTTCATTCTGTGGTTGCTAGTAGGAGGATGAGCTGCAGAATAAAACCTGTTACTACAGAGTATGAATAGCAAAAGGCAAAGTTCCTAACATAAAGATGGACACAACTGATCTAATAGTAGCCAGTTTCATGCTGTAACCAAGATGAAAGAGCATCAGTTAGTGCTGCAAATTACTGCATTCATTGAGTGGTGTGAATCTTTTTCTTGTTGCTACAAGTAAGATAGAATTGTCTGTTCCATAGAAGAACAGGTGAGTTCTCACAGTGAATTGTTTTGCTGGTCTTTTTTTACTGTCAGAGGGTATAAGTGAATGAATTCTATGAAGTTCACCTAGTCACTTTTCTGGGGAAAATGCAGCTGAAATCCGTATCATCCACAGGCATTGTTAACACTGCAGATTCAATTGTCTTCAACATTTTTTTTCTGTTATTTTTTTCCTTGTGTGTGCACATACATCATGGCTTTTATTTTCATCCCTGAAGTCATGTTCCTACTATTGAGCTGCTAGAAGGTTTGTACATACTGGCTCTCATCCTCAGTAGCCTTCACAGTTCGTGTCAAATGGCTCTGTTGTTGCTTTGCTGAGTTTTAAGCTTGCATTAAAAATTCTAAGTTAATTATTACATTCAGTTTGAATCCATGTGAAACCAGTTATGCTTTCAGAGTTTCTATCTGAAATTATGACTTTCACCCTGGCTTTGTGATCTCTGTGGATCAGGTTGGTGACCTTTGCCAGGTTCTGGCAGCTTCTTGTCAGAATTGGTTCCCATGTTTGGGCATTTGTCTGCGTCACAGGACAAAACAAACTGTGTGGGCATGTGAATTAATTTGGTCCTGGAGCCTGAATCTATAAAGGTATGTGTGCTTTTTGCTGAGGATTTAATAGACTGTGCTGGAGGGAGTGAGGGAACCAATAGGCTCTGACCTTTATTAGGATTTTCTTGCTGTAGAGGTGTTTGAAAACGGGAATAAAGTGATTATTGTATTCTGTATTTTCTAAATGGATGTTTTTAATTGCTGTTTCTAATATCTTTTCTAGAACCACCCAGGGTTGTCATTTCCCCTAAGAATCAGACTTTTACAGAAGGTTCTGAAGTGTCTATCAGGTGTTCTGCAACAGGGTATCCAAAGCCAACAGTAGTATGGACACACAATGACATGTTTATCATTGGTTCAAGCAGGTAGGGGTTGTAGCTTCCTCTTTTTTTATTTTTTCCCATATGTGAGAAAGCAGTTTAGAAGAATACCAAAGTATTCTGACTAGTTCTTCCACTGTAGCCTGTGAGTTTTGGAAATAGTACCTCAACCTTCACCTTTACAGCTCTTTGATTTTTGTATCTGTCAAATAGAAATACCTTAGCTTGTACAAGTTTAAATGGTTTTCACAAAATGCATTTATATTATCTGCTAGATACAATAACATTAGTATTGTTTTACAATGAGAAAAAAACACCAATACCTGCTTATAAACCATCTGGTCATGTTGTTGCTGCTTGGAGTGTGGATTGAACAGTTACTCTCTGTGTTTTAACTAATCATTTTGGTTGGTCCACTGTGTGTTCCCAGGTACAGATTGACTCCAGAAGGCACCTTAATCATAAGAAAGACAGTTCCAAAAGATGCAGGAATTTATGGTTGCTTGGCAAGTAACTCAGCTGGAACAGAGAAACAGATATCCATCCTTATCTACATTGGTAAGAAAAAGAAGCAATGTAATGAAATTTAGAAAGCAAACACAGTATAAGGGAGGAACTGTTAAAATTAGTGTAACCATACAGAATGTGCTGGTAGAAATTGCAGGAAACTTACAAATGTTGAACAGTTCACAAATATCTCTTTTGTTTCCTGTTCAAATCTGAGTAGTAGTATTATTAGGTGATATTTGGGTCTTATTTCTTTTTACACAGTTTTTAAGGAAAAAATACAGCAAACAAACTGAAATTGGGTATTAAAGTGGGGTAGGTTTGCAATCCTGTGTAGGCATTTAGAAAAGGAATTCTGTTATTGTCAATTTCTGTAGTGTGCTTAGCACCCTGGAGTCCAAATCTTGTACTCTGAACACTACATGAATATATTAATAGCAGGCTACTGGAATTCTCGATGACCAATTCTCGATGACTGGAGTGAGAGAGACTGAATCTTTTTATTTTCTACATGATCAAACTCTTTCCTTAAATTCTATGTGTGGTCCTGGTGCTCTGAACATTCCAGACTTTACTTTTTCCTGTTTCCCAGTGTTCGTCACCTTACATGATTTTTAAGGCTTTCTGACTTCTAATACAAATTTTCTTCCATATAACTAGACAATTAGAGTATTTCATGCTTTATTTCTTAAAAATACTGTATGCTTTGCATGTGGAACTCATCTTTTCTTCTATATTGTTTCTTTTTAGAGGGCCCAACGTTGACTGTAGTTCAAAGTGAAATTCTGGTTGCTCTGGGAGACACAACTACTATGGAGTGTAAAACAACTGGAATCCCGCATCCCCGAGTTAAATGGTTTAAAGGTGCACGACTTTGATTTATTTATTGTGGCAGAAGGATTTAAAACAATGACCCTGAAGTAACTTTGTGTTTTATTTATTTACTGTAGCAGGAGGATTTAAAACAATGACCCTGAAATGACTGTTTTCTCAGAAGCTTTAAGTAGTATCAAACTAATGGGTGACGTGAAATTCTCTAAATCTAGAAGATTCAGCACTTGACCTTTAGGGTATAAATTCTTGCTCCTACTTAAACACAGTGAATGAACATACTATAGCATCAACTTCAAAAAGAAAAAAGAAAAGAAAGCCTGAGCCTCTTGTCTACTTAAATAAGGTTTATGATTTTGACAGAAAATGTCAAATTCTAAATTCTACAAAAATTGCAAACCATCTCTCTGTTTTTCCCATTGGATGTTTGCTTGAGTTCTGTTATATCACCCTGAGAATTTTTATTTGTTCCTTCTTCCAAATCTCAGAACTATCTACTACAATTACCTGGATAGTGGAGCAGGATATTGGGTATCACAATTGCAGGAGTTTTCCTAGAGTTAAGTGGGAGTCAGAGAATCCCAGGTCTCAACACTGAATGTTTATTTTTGGAAAAGAGCAGTCGATGCCTGCGTGTGGTTGTATAAAGCACCTGCCTGCTGATTTTCTGGAAAACCAGAGATCTTGTTAGCTAGATACTGCCAACAGATAACTTATCCAGTCCAATCCTGCATCTCTGACAGTGGCTGGAGGGAAGCACAAACCCTGTCTGGTCTGTTTGCAAATAATCTTCCATCAAAGGAACCTTCTTCTGAACGCACTGCAGTTAATACTTGGCTTGCGTTTTAAGGCAGGAGTCGACGGGCTTTGATACTCATCCCAGAGAGCACATGGGGCCAAATCTGAGTGTTGCACAGCAGTGTGTGGCTCCTGCTGAGCCTGGGAGGTAGCAGAGCTGTTTGCTGGGTTTTGTGGAGTTCCCAGCTGGGTACAGAGCGGGCAGACGAGCAGCCATCACATGTAGCTTCTAATTTGGGAAGGAGAAATATCGCCTGGCACACGGTCCTAATGCTGGTCTCTGTCCAAAGATGCTTGGGTTTGTATTCCCCTTGTGAAACAAAGAAGAAGGGGTTGTGTCTCTCGTAGTAAGGAATTTTCCACTCAGTTGAGTGGAAGTCAGAGAACTCATCTGCTGAATGAATACATGCATGTCATGAACTAATCTCAAACTTGGACTCTGTTTTGTTAGAACAATTTTGGTAAATACCCTGTTACTGACTTTTTTTTCAGTTACTTTTTTTTCTGTCTGGGCTTAGGTGACCTAGAGTTGAGGGAATCGCCATTTCTCATTATTGATACTCATCGGGGTCTTTTGAAGATCCAGGAAACACAAGATCTGGATGCTGGTGACTATACCTGTGTGGCTACCAATGATGCAGGGAGAGCTTCTGGAAAGATAACTCTAGATGTTGGCTGTAAGTAGTTTGCAATCTAGACAGTCTAATTTTAGTGTTTCTGGGTCTGGTCGATGGTGCCTTGTTTATTTGAACCTTTCTTGTAAATATGTCCTCAGTCTATCTCTGTGCTGAGAAGACCTTTTGGTGGTGTTCAGTAAGCTGTTTCCTTGTCGTATTTGGACTCCAATTTTCCTTTACTCTTACTACTTTTGCAAAGCAAGAAAGTTAAGGGGAGGAAGAGAGAGACAGAGGAGGAGGAAGCTGATAAAACCTCAACCTAGTTCTTCACTGGAACAGGTTACCCAGGGAAGTTGTGGTTGCCCCATCCCTGGAAGTGTTTCAAGTCCATGTTGGATGGGACTTGGATGATCTTTAAGATCCCTTCCGATCCAAACCATTCTGTGACTCTTAACATAGTTGTGCAGTAGAGAATATATTACAGTAACTGAAGTTACTATGTAAGGTTACTGTAATTTGGCCTGTCCTCTCCTGCTTTCCTAGTTCTTTCTAACAGTACCCTGACCCACCAGGTCTTGTTAACTGCATGTTCCTGTCATGTGCAAACCCTTTCTGAAGCAACAAGCAATGCTGTTTGAAGGGGAGGAGGAACCTAACAATGCTAACACTAGAGTATGCATGCTGATTTGAGGAGGATGGCTGTATCTTCCTGTTTGGAGATGTTCAGCCCATTTCTGAGCTCCCTGTTCTAAGCACAGAGCATGCAAGGCTGCTTTTGTAAGGGTTTGCTGAGACTTGGGAAGCTGTTGAAGAACAGTATGCAGAATGGGATGTAAATTTAGGTCCTCAGCAGTGCAAGCAGAAGGCTAATGTCATGTTGCAATCCTAATCCACTTTCCATGTACTCTTTTTTTTGTTCCCCCCCAGCTCCCCCAGTTTTCACGCAGGAGCCCAGCGATGAGTCTGCAGATATTGGGGCAAACATCACGCTGCCGTGCTACGTGCAGGGGTACCCAGAGCCCAGGGTTAAATGGAGGAGGTTGAATGGTGCTTCCCTTTTCTCAAGACCGTTTGCAGTCAGTTCCATCAGTCAGCTCAGAACAGGAGCTCTGTCCATTAACAGTAGGTAGACTAAAGGTTTTAAAGAAGAGATGCCAGAAGGCACTATGGCATGTGTAAATGCACTGAAGTTACTACACTACTTGATATAATTGTTAAATTTGTAACAGATCAGATTTTTCATCCCAGATTGTGTTTCTGGTACTGACTTCATGGCTGTTGACATGCTGTTTATTTTCCCATAAGTCTGTATTTCATCATTGGCTTTCCTCTTCTTCATAGGAATTGTGATACCCCTATGTAAGTAAGTGTGGGTTATTGTGTCTGTTGATACTGAGGAGCCATGGATTTTCATTTTTTTATTTTTCTTTTTCTTTGAGAGAAGGGCTTCTAAACATATTTTAGACACATCCTAACTTAGGTAATAACTAGAAATTCTGCAGGTGGTTTTGAGATTTCAGTTACTTGGAGTATTTCAGTCACCCTTATGCTAAGTGATGATGTTTTCTTAATTATCTCTTTTATTCCTTTCTAGACATTTTCAGGCTGGGTGAAGGGCAGTGACTTGTGTGTTATGTACTACTACATGTGTGTCCACACACAGAGACCTGTTGCTGCATGTAGTGAGCAGTATTTCATAGTAAATCCACTATGTGATAGGGTATGTGGGTTTATAGTGTACTGCCCTATATATCAGTGCATACTGTGTTACAGGATATGCAATATATAAAGTGATGAGAAGTATCACATGTATATATGCACTGCTTTTTTACTCAGGGGCTCCTATATAGTCATTGCTTCTGTACCTGGTGGCTGATGTAAAGGAATGATCTAGCCAAAGTTGAATATTTGAAACTGAAAGAGAAGAGGGCAGGATATTAATGTATTGCAAACTTTGCAGTATTAATTCAGACCCTGCAATCTGATCTCTTCTTTACCCCCTCCAGGTTTGTGGGTCAGTGATGAAGGAACTTACATCTGTGAGGCTGAGAACCAGTTTGGAAGGATTCAGTCCCGGCCAGCCACAGTCACAGTGACTGGACTGGGTAAGAGTGGGTAATGTCAGAGCCCATAGTGAAAGGGAAGACTGGGAAGCACTGGCAGACAGGAAAGCCTTTTAGCACCTGGAGTGTACTGGAGGAGGCAATGGTCGGGGGGAGGTTGGGGGAGGGGTTATGTCCATACATGGTGACATATCTCTTGTGCTTTTATCTATAGCTGGATTTACACACATCTAGACATCCACACAGGCTGAAACAGAAGACATTTGCATGGACTGTTGTAATTTATGTCAGTGAATTTCGCATGTTAGTACATTGTCTGTTCACTGGCTACATGAATTTGAATTAGTTCCATTGACACTTCATAACATGGACCTTAAAAAAGTGATTTATCCTGTCTTCTGCTTCTTATTTCTAAGTACATTTAGTAAGGAATGACAAATCACAATGATGGAGTTTCTGCCATTTAATTCGTCTTAAAAACAAATTAAAAAGCAGCAACGAACTTGCTGAGGTCAGCGTGTTGATATAACTGGAATGGAATCTTAGTGGTCCAAGAAGACAGTAAATGTCTAGCTTGGACAATGGCTGTGCTATTAAGGAATTGTTTATTATCTCAGTTGGACAATTGGCAATAAAAGGAAAAATAATGCTATGGAATGTATACATTTATGAGGGGATGAGAATGGAGTCCATCTGCCATCAAAGAAACCATTTGTTAAAACATGTGGTGAGGATCTGTACTGCTGGCAGTGTTGGATAGACATGTTTTACCTATTTAAAAGTGTTATTTAATCCCCATTATTTATAATTAATTTACAAAGCATGTGCACAGAAGTGCTTTCTGTTAGCTTTTTACAGAAGAGGTTTTACAGACTCTTTTCTGCTGGGCTGCTGACCACTATTCCAATCCCTTAAAATTTTATGCCCAAAGGAAATGACCACTTATTTTTTGTGCTCATCAAACCTGCTACTTTTGTTCTGTGGTATTTTGCCCAAGCAAAGCAAAATGGCACATCACTTTGATATCCAGGGAACATGAGTTTTCAGCTAAATGCTGGATAGTATCCAATTTCAGCTGGACAGTATCTTCCATTTACTGCCTTAGAATCACTCTATGTGATTCCTCCAGTTTCATTTTCTTTCCTGTGCTGTCTCACACTTTCTTTTCTTTCTGTCTGTTGCCTGCCTGCTTTGTTGATGTTTCAGATATCACAACACCACCCCTGTTTCTTTGTGTTTATTTTAATTGTAAAATAAAGTATCTTGGAACTCTTATGCTGTTTGTTGACAGCTACTTTTTTTAAAAAAATCTTTTTTTCCTCCCTATTTAAATAATATAGTTTTCATTGTAGGAAATGTTTCTTGCTCTAAATTTGCATAGTACTTAACACAGGGAGACCTTGTCTGGTGCTGCTGCAAGTAGCATTAATGACAGGACTGATAATAAAATTTCAGATTAAATATTTTATATGAATATATGAACATTCCTAATTATATTTTTTTTTCTAATTATTTCTTCTGTTCAAGTTACACCTCTGATTGGAATAAGTCCAGCCACAGCCAATGTAATTGAGGGGCAGCAGCTCACTTTGCCCTGTATTCTGCTTGCTGGGAACCCCATTCCAGACAGGAGGTGGATTAAAAACAGTATGGTGGTAAGGCTGTTTTGTTTCCTGTAAGATTTATTGTCAGTGAAAATCTACAACTGATATGTCAAACCCCAATAATGGTTTTATTTACGGAAGTTGTACAAATATACTGATAGATTTTATGCTTACAAATAGAGACGCCTCCTGAGGTTGGACTGGTCACTGGAATCAAGGCTCCGGTGTCATGGAGGTGAACTGGGGCAGACAGACACCACTGGGCAGGAGCTGCTGCCTGCCCAGGAGCAGCCAGTTGGCCCTATCTGGAAGGCAGTAGCTGCTTCTCAGTTTCTTCAGGCTGTTCAGAGTACAGCCATTCCCTTGAGGAACGATGGCTTATTGCTGTTTAAACTGTGGAAGTGAGGCATCCTCTTGGTTATGCCTCACTGGTCACTCACCACGCTGGGAAATGGTTAATTCTGAAGCACAGGTGAAGGAACAGCAGATGGCAGTGGGGTGTGAAGCTCTAGAAAAGAACTTGGAACCGAAGTATTTGTCAATTGCCCTTTTGTCTTCTCTTTTACTTATTTTCAAAGCCCTTTTGTGCATTCTGGTTGGCTCTTTAATTTCAGCCTTGAATATAGGAATGATAGTTGAATTTACCTACCAGAATGACAAAAGTGCTGAGAATTAAACACTGGTAACTGAAAAGCATTTCTTTTTCCTGGTTTCTTAAAAGTAAAGATATCAGAAAAGTTCTGTAAATTAGGCTTTTTTAACATCATTACTGTTACTGTTGCTGATGTGATAAATGTCAGAATCCCTGTACCATCTACTCCTTTCCTATGGTGCTCTGCTCAGAGCATGAAAGAGCATGTTTTCTTTCCCCCTTCTGAGTTTACTATTGATAATTTTTAACTCCTGCAGACAGGAGGCTGGTGTAGACATCACGCCTGGGTTAGTTGTCTGGGTGAAGTTCCATTTCTTTACTAGGAGCCAAATTACTGACTTGAACATTCCTACGAAGCTCTGCTTTTTGTCTTGCTAGTGTCTTCCTAAAGCCCTTTCTGTAATTAGCTGTAATTAAAAAGGTACAGCAGTTTTAAAAATGTGTTACCACCAAGCAGAACCCTGGCACTACTTGATCCTTTGCTTGCAAGAGTTTTCTGCTCAGTTTCTCAGTTGCTGGGAATCACTGGACTTTTCTTCAGCCCACCACACAAGTGCAAGTAGCACAGGCTGTAACTTCTGTGAGAAATACTGGCAGGATCCTCCTTGTTGAGTTGCTAATTCCTCTGTGTAGTAGTGCTAGTTTCCTGTAATTGTAAGCTCGTGGCAAAAGCAACGCTCCAAGGAAGGCCTTGGTCTAAGTTCTATTTAGAGAAGAATGCAGCTTGTTCTGAGCACAGCGTGACTGGAACAGTTGTGCATTCTGACAGCCTGACTTAAGGCAAGTCTGTGTTGCTGA
Source organism: Chaetura pelagica (assembly GCF_000747805.2). Lineage (NCBI taxonomy): Eukaryota > Metazoa > Chordata > Aves > Apodiformes > Apodidae > Chaetura > Chaetura pelagica. The sequence goes on along the minus strand of NW_009953225.1, from coordinate 832,923 downwards.
GCTCATTGATTCTTTTTGTTAGTGTTGCTACTGTAGGGTGCCTTACTTCTAAAACATCACTCGTGAAAGCTACAACTTTTCCTGTCTTTCACAATGGCACACTTCAGAGCTGCTCTACTTGGTGGATAAGGCAAGTTAGAAGGTCATTATGATTAAATTGGGTTGCTGGAATAAGCAATTAAAAATGCAGTGACGTAGTTCAGCTAAGTTTGGGTTTGCTTCAGAGCAGGACATTTGGAAGGTTCAGTGGCAGAGCAGGGCTGTGTCGCGGATCCTATTTTTTCTCCAGCAGTAAATATAAGTAGCTACCAAAACTCTTACTTAAAATTAGCCTCTTATGAAAGAGGGAAGGTAAAAACTCTCCAAGAACATAGAGTTTTAAGAATGTGAAATTGTCAAGCAAGGCTGTGCTGCATTGCAAAGCAAGTATCATCCTCAAGTATGTCCTTCACGGACCCGTTCCACCGCTCGTCCAGCTGGGC
>NW_009953225.1:816373-832405 GCF_000747805.2 Chaetura pelagica | reverse complement strand
GCTCTTCCAGCTGGTCCCCAACCCCTACCTGAACGTCCGCGGTGACGGGAGCCTGCACCTCGAGAGGGTTCGGCTGCAGGATGGGGGTGACTACACCTGCATGGCAAGTAATGTGGCTGGGACAAGCAACAAGACTACTACTGTCAATGTGTACGGTAAGGAAGGCTGACTTGTTGCCTTTGTACATTTCCTGCTAGCAGCAGCTCTCCCTGGAGCTTGTTTGTTGCGGTTCTACTGGTTCCTCCTCTGTAGCGATGGTGCTTTGTGAAGTAACGTGGTGGAAAAGTGGATCCACTGTGCAGGAAAAAACTGAGCCATTGAGACTGTTTTTAAGATAAAATGAAAAGAACACCGTGTTGTGATCATAAAAGATCCCAATTTTCAACATCTTAAAAAAGGTTGGGCTGTGCAGTCATGTTGCACTAACAAAACAGATGCAACTGGAAGTTTACTGAGAACCATGAAAAGCACTGTCTTGAGGAGCTTACTAACTGATAAATGGAATCACAACTCATTGGAGAATTAGAAATAAAATGAATTGTGAGTTTGGCAAAATGTCCACCACACCCCTTGGTCTGTCTTTAATTAAAACATACCAAAAACTACACTGTCAGCAATACAAAGTGTGAGCATTGTGGTAACCCATCTATATTTCAGCTGAAGACACTTGGATTAACTCTGTGGGATCTCAGCCACTTCATGGTTTACTGCCTGAAATTTTCTCATGTTAAATTAATCATGGGAGATGTATTTTAAGCGTCACTGAAGATACAGGAACATCCTTTTATGTTAAGAATAGCTATTATTTTGTAATACAGACAAGTACATGGTGTCTAATAAGGACTTGCATGTTAACACTAGTCTTTGAAATATTTCAGTATTTGAGAACAGAAAGGAATATATTTGTATGTTTTTAGAAGGATCTGCTTTTTGGTATTGTTGCCTTACATCTGATAATCTTTTTTTCTGCTGTTAATTCAAAACCAGCTCAGTTAAGTAGAGGAACTGGGGTTCTTGTTATCTTTTGTTGTTGATTTTGTGAAGTGATTAAATATTTTTTAGTTTGTTTAACAGTCCCTGCAGAAACCATCACTGCAGTCCCTGAAGAATGTTGTAGCATTTATAACAAAGATTAAATAAGCTTAGAGTGTGATCAGTTCATCACTCTAATATCTGCTCTGTTCAAAATGGAAATTGATTGAGATCCAAAAGTGCAGAACCCATTTTCATGAAAGGTGCTGTATAGGTTGAATCATGTACAATATCATTTTGGGAAGCTTGGCCTAAAATGTCATTGGGGGATATTGTAACCAAGACTTTCTTAAGTGATTGCAACCAGCTCTTTGAAATACCTGCAGGTAGCTTAAAACTCTGTAGCTGATGCAATGGCCAACCCATGGCTGACATGCTTTGTCATGAGCAGGTGTTTATTCTGTCATGAGTGACTGCAGAGCGGAGGGGAAGCTCATTAATAGGATGCAGTAAGGAGGCTGAAGATTCTCAAACCCTGCTGCCTGTATGAAGTAGTAATTGAATATAAGGACTTTATTGTAACGATTGTGCTGTTTAAAATCTGACTTCTGCGTGTGTTTAATATTTGCCTTTGGTTTTAGTTCTGCCTGTTATTCAGCATGGACAGCAGATATTCAGCACCATTGAAGGAATCCCAGTAACATTACCATGCAAAGCAAGTGGAGTTCCCAAGCCATCTATTGTCTGGTCCAAGGTAATTTCTTATCTTTGAGCAGTTCATGGTGAAAGCTTAATTGAACACATCATTTAGTTGTCATAAAAGCTGCATGCAAGAATTGCCAACAAAAGCCTCAGTTGTGAGAGACCTGAAAGTCTGGATCTTGTTTCTTAGAGCAGTGCTTTCTGGCCATGGTCCAGCTGTAGATCAGTGTTCTGTTCTTTAGAAGGGCTTTGGTTATCGCTGTATTGTTTTCCTCTGAACATCTTAGAAATTGTTCATATTCCTGTTAGGAGTCAATACTTTCAGAATAGGCAACCTGCCACAGGTTGAAAGTTCACTTTTGTTTTGGAGTCTTACTTTCAGGTGACTTTTTTTTTTCCTTCCAGAAAAGTGTGTCTAGTAATGGCATTCTAAGTGGGGTTAATCATCTGTCACTGTTCAGTCATGTCCTTGACAAGGTGTTTTGACTTCAGAAATCAGTGTCAAGGTTAACTCAGTTGAAATCTTTTTTTTTTTTTATTTGGATTTTGTAAAAATTAGCAAGTTTTCTGCAAGAGAATCCCTGTACTTCTGCTGTTTTTACTGCTTAGACAGTGAAACTCAGGGAGTGGGAAAAGTTAATTTGTATGGATGGAATTTTGGGGCTGGGCTTCTTAATTCAAAATATTTTGTCTATTTCAGCCATAAACAATAGAAGTAGTACTGTAATGTAAATTAGAATACTGCTCAGTTTTTTTTTTTTTTAATTGGGATCTGTAAAAATTAGCAAGTTTTCTGCAAGAGAATCCCTGTACTTCTGCTGTTTTTACTGCTTAGACAGTGAAACTCAGGGAGTGGGAAAAGTTAATTTGTATGGATGGAATTTTGGGGCTGGGCTTCTTAATTCAAAATATTTTGTCTATTTCAGCCATAAACAATAGAAGTAGTACTGTAATGTAAATTAGAATACTGCTCAGTTTAGTCAGACTGCCTGCAAATTATTTGCTCTACAGAACTGCATGAAAGAGCTTGGAGCGTACGGCACAGTGAAGAATCTGACCCAGAGTTATATTAAAAATACAGTGGTTTTCATATGAATGGATCACAGCAGTGGGGTAATCTAAGGGAGATACTACAGGAACTGACATTTTAAAATTCTTTTCATAGTTTTTTTGTTTGTTTCATTAGATATAATTCTATCTCTGTAAGCCTTAGCTTACATTGAATGGAATGATAGTTATTTGTTTTATTTTAGAAGATCCAGGCACTGTGGACTTTTTTTATTTCTTTCCACAGAAAGGAGAAGTGATTCTTCCCAGCAATGTGAAATTTTCAGCAGGGTCTGATGGAAGTCTGTATGTAGTTTCACCAGGAGGTGAAGAGACTGGGGAATATGTGTGTACTGCCACCAATGCTGCTGGTTACGCTACACGGAAAGTCCAGCTGACTGTCTATGGTAGGTAGCAGCTAAAGTCACATCCAGGGTTGTTGTCTGTCTTCCCCATTGAGTTCTAATTCAGGCTGCACAGCCCACTCAGGTGGATTGTAAATTAGGGTACTCACTATGCAAACAGGATTTAAACTAATCTCTTCATAGTGCTTTTGATTTTGCCCTAGCTCACTGGATCCACTTCTAGGCAGTTTTACAGATGGCTGATACTGAAAGGCCTATCCTTCAGCCACTCTAATTCTCTTAAAACCTCCTGATACCTGTTCTTCTTTGGCTTCTTGGACTAGGATCGTGGGCTGATCCTTATTTCATATACAGATAGGAAGTATCTGTATACAAATAGTTTTCTGTTGATAGAAAAATGAAGCACATGCTTGTAATCCAGCTTTGTGGGCAACTAGTGCTGGTATTTGTGGGGTTGCATGAGGGCATCAGCCACTGCCTGAGCTACAGGCACTGCTCATCAGCATTACAGTGATGTGTCTACTGCAGACATGTCCTTAGAACTGGGATTGTAATGTTATGCACCTGATAAAAAAAGAGATGTTTAAACAAGTAAAATTGCATGGTGTTACTTTTGTACAAATACATATATTCATTGCAGCTTCTTGACATGTTCCATGTTATAGTGAAACCTAGAGTATCCAGGCCTGGAGACCAGCAAGGAAATGCACATGATAAACCCATAGAGATCTCAGTAATTGCAGGGGAAGATGTCACACTTCCATGTGAAGTAAAGAGCTTGCCACCCCCCATAATTACCTGGGCCAAAGAAATGCAGCTCATATCTCCATTCTCTCCAAGGTAACAATGTTTGATGAAAGCAAAAGAGAAGTGAAATTGCACCTAAGCTTTCAAGATTTTGGAAGAGTATGTGATTTCTAATTGCCACAGGATCAATTAGAAGGTATTAAGTTGTCCAGCATGTGGACTCTGTTTTACTAGGTCTTGGAACTCTTCTTTCCCAACCCAAACTTGTTTCTCTTCACAAAGGATGCCAAGACCATGCATTGTTGTGCAGCTTCCATTCCAGTGTGTGTTTATGCCAAGACAAAAGAGGTCCTGTTGTATTTGTACTGCAGGGGTGCCCAGGGACCCACATAATCTGTGTCTGATTAGAAATGTTTTAAAACTGTTTTGATTTTCTTAAGCACTTCCTATTTATGCTCAGGGGAGCATTGTCCATGATTCATGTGAAGTCTGGGCTGCCAGTAAAATACAGATGATGATAAATTATTGGGAATGCTCAGAAGGGCTGGTTGCTCTCAGTGTTTTGGATCCAAAAACTCTGCAGATATTCTTGAACATGTGAAAACATAGCTATCTGCACATAAAAATGTTGACAGCCTTATAGAATGAAGAGTCAGGGACTGTCTTGTATATAGCATGGGCCACAAATCTGGTGTTCTTCCTTATTATTTCAGTATGGGACAAAATGAGAGAGGAAACAAGTAGGTGATGATTCTCTGTGTGTTCCCAGTGAAGTGCCAGGTACTGTCATGGGCTGTGCTGGTGCTTTCTAGTCTTCAGGGTACCTCCAGAGGGGTAAAGGCTACAGCTGTATCCATGAACCAGGAAATGGTCATGCTGGCCAGATGCACACTGTATGCACACAGATGCCTGTTGTCTAGAGCCCCTCAGTGATCCAAGTGGAAGGAATCAGCCACTGTCAGCTGAGTTAAGGAATTACACACCTGAGAAGATGAGCCTCTTTCCCCTGTGGCCAGATCTGCAACTCAGAGACATTCCAGCCTTCAGCCAAGAGCTGCTGGGCCAGCCTGTTTGCTGAAAGAGGCTTGTGCACAGAGAGGTGATTGGTTGTTGGTCATCTGTGTTTGAGATTTTCTGCCCTGTCCTGTGAGCACGTTGCACACATTAACAGATCTGCATTTTTGGTCCCTTACTTGTCCTCATTTTACCTCAAGAGACATTGATAAATTAGGCTACTTGCTCAGGGTTGTTGTGGAGAGATCCAAGTTGTCCAGAGTAGCTCAGTCTATTCCATAAAATTGTTTACAGATGTCAGCAAAAGTTAAAGAATTAGTCCAAACAAAATTGTTTGAGACCACCCAGAGATGATGTTAGAAATGTGACCAGTAAACAAAAGAAGAGTGAAATCAGAATTGAAGAAACTTTTATCAGGAAGCAAGTGTAATTAGTGGACAAAATAATGGAAGATAAGTTGCCCCAGCAATCTATCTTTTGGGGTTATTAAAAAAAAAGTGTTTGGAAAGATATGGGCAGCAGAGGAAGAAACAGAATACCAGACAGATTTGGGTGGCCCAGAGAAAAAGCACTTCACTTTCTTTCCATTAATCTGCCCATTGCAAACCCAAAACACACCATTTGTTCCCATACGATAACTGTCTGAATCAGAGCATGCCAGAGACAGGCAGACAGATGATACCACCAATTCCCACCAACTTGGTCTAAATTTTGTATATGACCTTGAGGCCTAGGTTTGAGTTCCTTCCTGTCAATTCTTAGCTGTAGTTTTTTCTTCCCTCCTCATTTTTCCCCCTATCTCTCTTGCTTTTAATTTCTGCATCAAAAGAGTTGGACTTATCTGGCCAGTGTATCTTTTAATGTTACCAACCTGTGACCTGAGCTGCAGTACTAGTACACATCAATACTATGTAGTTAAATATTTAGTGGCGAATAATAGTGACAGTTTTTGTAAACATCAGAACTGGTGAACTCTTCAGAAACTCCCCTTCTATCTTTAGCAATCATAACATCTCTCCTGTGAGGATGAAATACTACCAAAAGTTGTGTAACTTTCTGCCCCCGATGACCAGGCTGAGCAAAAATTTGTGATGGGAGGTTGAAGAGCTCCATTTCTCTGCCTGATTTTTTTATTTTTTATTTTTTTTTTTTCATTTCTAGAATCTCCTATTTTGGATCTCCTATTCTGGATTTTGGATCTCCTATTTTAGATATTTCCTGTGTGTTCTGAATGTAGTGGTTGAGTACAGCCCAGCACAGTGTGCCCTGTGAATTGATGTTATTTTAGCTCATAGCAATCATGAGCAATGTCTAAGTAGAGGTCATTCACTTCTCAATGCATGTTTGTACAGTGTATCTGTTTCTTATTTTTCCAGACACACTTTCCTACCCTCAGGGTCAATGAAGATCAGTGAGACACAAGTTTCAGACAGTGGAATGTATATCTGTGTAGCCACAAATATTGCTGGGAATGTGACTCAGTCAGTGAAGCTAAGTGTACATGGTAAGTTTTAACTTAAAAGGATAATCATCTGAAAGTTTCCACATGGAATTCAGCATCATAGAGAGCTTTTCAAATATTTTTCCTTATGTATATTAAATGCTATAGATCTATATTCTTTCAAGTCTTATTATCTTATGTAAATTGGTATTGGTTATGTGAAAAAGGAAATATTGCATACATGTGCACACATATGTATACACACACCCCTTCTCCCCCCCCTTCCTTTCATCTTCCTTTGATTCATGGAAGAATTGTAGCACAGTATGACCTTTGGCTCTTCTTCAGTCAGCCAGAGGACTTTTAAGAACTGGAAACTTTTGTTCTAACGCACTCGCATGTTCTCGGTGCCAGAGGTTTATCAGGAGTAAGTTTGCAAACAGTGGCTGAGAATAGTTAGCTGAAAGAGATGTCAAGTTCATTGCATCACAGAATAGTTTGGGCTGGAAGGGACCTTTAAAACTCATCGAGTCCAATACCCATGCAGTGAGCAGGGCCACCTTCACCTAGATCAGGTTACTCAGTGCCCCATCCGACCACGTTCTACCAACTTGATGACAATTACATATCCCAACTGTTCTAGCCAAAGCTTTCTTGCAGGCCTGCTGAGGTGGCAGTGGAACCAGTGTGCAGCTGTGTCACCTGTGGATAGGCAGCTGCTCCTCGTTTTGCAAACAACTGCATGCATGGATGTTCTGCTGTACCCACCTTTGCAAACCAATGCTTTAACCCATTTTACTGTACTTCTCTGGCCGAAGCAGTGCCCTGTGCTCATGCCCACCTGCTCCCTGTCAGTACAGGTATCTACTTGCTCAAGTTAGGACCCATGTTCCCTGTCTGCCTTACCATACATTATCACCTCTCTCTCCTGCTTCCCCATTATGGGCCCCCAGCCACAGTCTCTTACCCACTTACACAATGTCAGATATTCTTAGCTCCACACTCTCGTTTATTCCTCCTCACCTGTGCCAGACAAACACAGGTTGTGGCACATGTGCCCTAGCACTGGCAGGAGGTGCAGAGGAGAGGGTGTGCAGGATCCAAGACCTGGCACAGCCCAGACGAGGCTGATCGGTTATAATTGTGGGTCTACAGATAGTTCTACTGTGATTCATGTGGTGTTTGGAAGTGTTGCTGCCAATGCCCATTGCCAGGACATGTCTTGGAAGTGGGATCACATACCATGAATGTCCAGGATTGCCCCCAGCAGCTGTGAAACGTTCAGGCTACATTAATTCAGTTACAGTGGCTGTAACAGACTGATTCTGTGTGTAGAGAAGTCTGGTATCAGGGCACATCTCTTTTATCTGTAACTGTACATTAATAGAGTCTGGAGAAATGATGCTTGTTATTCTTTCAGACATTCTTTGTCATTTATTTTTTTTATTGTCAACACTCCTTAGAAAGAAAAACACTGTGGCCAAAGAGTTATGTTGAATTTATATTATTCTTTGAGACCAGCAAAATGTCTTCCAGTCATATTTTATCTCCTTGTCTGAGCTTTTATTTGGAAGTATATGAAGATCAGGGATTAGAGGAAGGAAATTAAAATGTCAAAAGGAAAATATAATTAGCTTTGTCATAATAGCTTTAGAATTGCTTTGTATTATGAAGAGCCAGTACCCATAGCTCTTCAAATGTGCTTGTTATAATATTATTTTATGGAAGTCATGCAGTAGAATTTGAAAAGTAGCTTCTTCAAATAAGTTCAGCAGTGAGGTGTTGTCCATATTATGTGATAGAGAACATGCAGATCTGCTTCCTCAGTTGCTCAAGTGAGGGAATTTGGTTTCAGTGAAGAGGACATTTTCTAAAATGACAAAAATGGAAAATTACTTCTTTCAACAATGATCTTGTACATAATTTTCTTCTCATTACTGTGGACTAAACTGGTCTTCCTTAGTTCCTCCCAAGATACAGCGTGGGCCTCGAGTCTTGAAAGTCCAAGCTGGTCACAAAGTCGACATCCCCTGCAGCGCCCAGGGGGTCCCTCCCCCAACAACCACCTGGTTCAAAGGCAGGAGTCCTGTGCCAATGGATGGTGGGCAGTTCATCCACAGCCTGGATGGAGCTCTCAGCATCACCAGTGTCCAGCTTCCTGATGCTGGAATCTACAAGTGTGTTGCTAGTAATGCAGTGGGCAGTGACACGTCAGAGATAACAGTACAAGTTCAAGGTATCTATCTTGGGGCTGTAATCTTGCCTCCTGGGCTGGTTGGGATCATTTCATGCCACTGCTCTCTGGCTTGTGTTTTGGAGGGCAATGCTCTTGGCTGTTGATTGTTTCAGGATGCAGAATCCAAATCTTCTACAGTTGTGTTCTGCTGTTAATTAAGGACAACTAGAACAGGTAAATAGTCTTTGGAGAGTTTGCAGAAATAAGAAAAAGAAACGCAAAAGAAATGTTGGTTTGTTGGGGTTTTTTTCATGAAAAAAACAACTTCAAACTACTTATGATCTGGTTTTATAGTAGGTAATGAAAACCTCTTTGAAAGAATCTCTTCATGTGTTGAGGTATCTCACATTAACAGAGACTGTCTCTGAACTTGAAAGTCTTGTTGCAGCTTTCAGTGGAATTGGAATTGTGTGAGCTGCAGTTGAGCTCTTCACTCAGTAAGCTGTTGACATGGTGATGGGGCAACAGTGGTCAGTGTGCCAATTTGAATATGTAGTGTAACACCTCAATGGATGGGTGACATACATCAATATAGTATGAGTGACTTAAACTAAGCAGGAATTATTTCTTCTTTGTACTAGTCTAAAGGTAACATTCTGATCCCTTTGGATTAGAGGTACTGAGAACCACTTGTTAAATACAACAAAGAACTGCCAGTAACTTAATTATAAATATTCCTTGTCTAGTCTCAGTGTGCACACAAGTTTAAAATGAGATGCAAGAACAAAGGATAGAAGTAATACTAATAAGTGGTATGAGAAAAAACTGTTCAAATAGTATGTTTTGGATTTTGCAGAAACACTGTCTGCCCTCAAAACCCATAGAGCAGGTTTTAGACAGAACCAGTTTCAGTAACACTTGAAAACCTCTTTGTACTGCTCACTTCCTAAACTCTTGCTGAAATCAACTGCTACACTATTGTCAACGTAAAGGGGGTTATTGGAATTATGTGACTGAGAGACACTGAGAAGCATTATGTATTGCCAGGCCATATTCTTACATTCAAGAGCAGTGGCCAAAAATTCTTTGGGGGATCTAATTTTCTTTCAGAGTCTCCTACAATCGAGGATCTGGACCCTCCATACAATAGTCCCTTTCAAGAAAGAGTGGCAAATCAACGGGTTGCATTCCCATGCCCAGCCAAAGGTGGGTGTCATTTCTACTGCCTACACTGACAGAAGTATATTTTCCTGTTGACCACTGAGAATTATCAAGTTTCTGTGTGCTTCTTGTTATGGTGCAATTGTACAATCTGCACAGTATTTTCTGTATATACTTTGTGTGGAAACATTCAAACTAACAGTGATTTAAATAACCACCATGGGTGCCAGTTCTGTGAGAAGTCATTGCTAGCCAGCAAGGATGTTATAAAGTTTAAAACTAAGATGTTTATTGTTAAAATCATACTGTAATGGTATGATTTCCTCTAAGTTTAAAGCTCATGACCTCCTTGTGCACTGTCCTTGCCAGCAAGACTTCCAGCAAGCAGTGGGAACTGTTTGCATCTGTTTGTTCTGAGCAAAGCATTTCTTGAAGTTTCACTTTTTCCTTGCTAGGTATTCCAAAGCCTGTCATCAAATGGCTGCGTAATGGAAGAGAGTTGACAGGCAGTGAAGCAGGGATTTCCATTCTGGAAGATGGGACACTGCTGATCATAGCTTCTGTTTCTCCTTCTGATAATGGAGAGTATATCTGTGTGGCCAGCAATGAAGTTGGAAGCATAGAAAGAAAGTACAACCTGAAAGTTAATGGTAAATGATGAATACAACTATTGGGGGACTATTTTTGAAGAACATCATCTGTTTCATTGTTGGAAATTGCATGCCCCAAATTTGCCCATGTGCAGTTAAATGATAAAATCTAATCTGAGTGCTTCCATTTCTGTCATGCTGATACTCTCTATATTTTTTCTATTGTTTCTGTGTCTTTTTTCCATGACTTTATGCACAAGCTATCTTTGTTTGGCTCAAAGAGCTGGGTGCAACTTACTGGTAGAGGGAAAACTTTCATGCAAATAACAAATTCTTTTTTTTACTGTAGAAATTTAAGATTGGGTGATGGACCTGCATTTCAGATATAAGTATGGGAAGAGTCATTTATCAGAATGAGCACAGGAGAATTTTGGCTCCTGATACTCTTCTTCCTGAATCCTAGTCAGAAAACATAAACTCTACAGGTGGCCTTGAGATATGTTTTGATATTTTGCTTCTTACAGAGCACTTTTATTCCAGCCTTGTTCACTTCCCATGATAGATAGCTCTGTTCTCTAAGCAGGATTTTATTCTGACTTTATTGTGCGAAAAGCAGGAATTCCATCTTGTGCCAGCAGGGCTCATCAGCAGGGTTTGAACTTTCTAATCCACCACATAAGGCCGTTCTCTTTGCCTTCGTAGTGGGACAAATGACAGGTAGATGTTATTGGGATGACTGGAGCAGTGTAGAGGAAGGATGACTCTGGAATCTGCTTCCTTTTTATGCTAAGCAAATAACGTGGGATTTAAGATTAAGAATAAAGTTAAGATTAAATAAGATTAAGATTAAATAATAAAATTATTCTCTTAAGATGTTGATGGTGATAGTGTTAGAGTGAATGTCCTTGGGAATCACTGTTTTTGGGCAAGAGAAGAACCCTGTTTTTTGATGAAGAGAAGGACAAAAAGACACATGTCCAGCTCCAAAAGGCAAATGGAAGTGTTGGGGATGGAATGAAAAGGGTCTGAAAAATTTAGATTAGAGAGGTCCTTGACTTGGGAGGAAGGAGGAAGTGGAAAACCACTGGTATAAAAGGCTTAGTACATGACTTTGAATTTTCTTGTAGTTCCTCCTGAGATAAGAGATCAAGAAAAGGTGACAAATACATCTGTAGTTGTCCATCACCCTGTCAGTCTCTTCTGTGAAGTATCTGGTAACCCTTTCCCAGTCATCTCCTGGTATAAAGAAGATATCCAGGTATGTTCAGGTAACCTAACTGAAGTAGTGTAGCTGTCATCAGCCAGTTCTGTGTTGGCTTTGGAGTGCTTGATATGAGAGCTCATTTAAAGTAAATTCATGTGCATGCCTTTGTGTGTATTTAAACTGCACTGAGAACACCTGCATGGAAAAACAGCTAAATATGGCTAATCCATTCATTCAGCTGTTTAGTAAGTCAAAACTGAAGTCTTAATTTTCAGGTTTCCCCTAGGAATTAGCCTTAGCAATCTCCCAGAATTGTAGATGCCAGAGTCCTTGCAGAGGGGACCAGTAATGGTATTTTCTTTAGTCTTGTTGATGGAGTAATAAGAATTCTTGGAAGTTATTTGAATCCCTCTGGATTATCCTTCAGTCCTCTGCATCTACTTGTAGCTGAAAAGTGATAGTTTAAGGTGAGGAGAGACCCCTTTATGCACCTTTCTGCCTGACCATTACTCATAGACAAAATAATTGTGAAGTTTTCCCACGTATGTATTTTCAGCTACAAGTCATCTTGAATAGATTGCAGAAGTTGAGGAGATTAGTGCTGTAACTGAAAGGGGAAACATATTATCCTGAGACTAAAACTACCATTTTCTTATAAAAATCCAGCTGTGATACTTGGCTGGTGTAACTTGGATCACATAAGGCTAATGTCTTGAGTTCTTTTAAGGTTGTGGAAAGCAGTACTCTCCAGATTTTGCACAATGGGAAGATTCTGAAGCTCCTTAAAGCTGCTACTGATGATGCTGGACAATATTCATGCAAAACCATCAATGTAGCAGGAAGTTCTGAGAAGCTGTTCAACCTAGATGTACTAGGTTAGTTCCATGGCTTTGCTTTTCTGTTTGTTCTTTGTTTTTGTTGTTTTTTTGTTTGTTTGTTTTAAGATGATGATATTTAAGAAGCCAGTACATTTAAAATAATTACAATCAGGTTCTTTCTCTCACTGCCCATTAAATATTGGCTGCAAAAGCACTTATGGTGGCTTCTGAATACTTAAACCTTTCCACTCTTGCAGTAACAGACAAAATGCTGCTTTTCATTACTGGATTTTGGTCTTTGATACTTTGGTTTGTATTTTGGATGTACAGCAGTTTAACTTAGGAGTTGTTTTACCTACAGTTCACTAACACAAGTGTGGCAGTGCTTGTCATGGTAAAAATGATGTTGTGATCTATCAAGGACTCCCTTTGCAGTGGAAAGTGCAGTTGTTTTGGGGAAAAAGGATGATCCACTCCTGCATTTCTTCTAGGTTCATAGCATACCTTCCTGCTTACATACCAATTCTTCCTGTAATACTTGTCTTTTGAAAGTTCCACCAAGTATCATAGGTGCTGATAGCCCTGGTGAAATGGCAGTCATCCTCAACCAGGAAATCAGTCTGGAATGCAGAGCCAAAGGCTTCCCTTTTCCTGACATTCACTGGTTCAAAGATGGCAAGTAAGTGTATTGTAGCTTTTGTGATCTGTGTCTGGGTTATTCCTCCCTTAGAACACAGAGGATGAGCTATACCAGCAAGCTCTGCTTTCAACTATTCAGTGTTCACTGGATATAATTTGTGGTGGTGTGAGGTGGTAAAATCTTTAATCAGGGGTTTGCATCCTGCTTTTCTTTGTGAACTGTGCCATTACTGACCCTGGCACTTGCTGAAAACATCTATAGTATCTGAAGCAAAACACTGCTTGAACCAAGATGGACTGAACCATTTCTTGGAGTTTATTCTATCTGGATTATTTTAAACATCAGTTGTTAAAATACAGTTGTGTTGCTTGCATGATTTTTTCATTGGTAGAGAGTACCCACCTCAAATGTTTTTCTAGCCAGTGCCTTGTGCAGTTCTGCATGTAAACATGAAAGGTTTTAAAATGTGTGTAGCCTGTGTGTTTCAATTCCTCATCTTATCTTCCAGGAAAGCATACAAAGAGAAGAATGCTTGGCAGCTTAAATATTAGCTGAAAAATGAAATGGGGTTTAAAAGTTTTTAGATAGTGTTGGTGTTGAACAGTGTAGTTCAGTATGGACACTGGCTGGTATTCACAGATGTGACAATTCCCTGTGGTGAACACAGACATTTTGTGATCAGCAAAGGACATTCATGTCCTAAGTAATTAGAAACAGGAACTGAGATCAGGAATGGGACTCTGGCTCTCATGCTGGCGTCCTGGATGACCTGAGTCAAGTACTTCTGCATTTGGGTTTCTCTTAAGAACTAGGAATAGTTAATTATAACATGGTAGTTCTTCAAGAAAGTGCCAAATGCTGCTCTCTAATGGTACATTTACTGCCATTGAAGAACATCTTATTACTATCAGTTTCAATTAATGTTGAAAGGATGAAGCCAGAGTTCTATGAAGCAAAATAACCTCTATTCCAGGCCCCTGTTTTTGGGGGATCCCAATGTTGAGCTTCTGGACAGAGGTCAAGTTCTACACATCAGGAACGCTCGAAGGGTTGACAAAGGTCGTTACCAATGCAGTGCCACCAACACTGCTGGCAAACAAGTGAAGGAGGTCAAGGTGGTAATCCATGGTAAGTCTGCAGAAAGCCTGATCCTAGGAGGTTCTTTGGTTTTACTCTTAAGATTTCTTTTCTGAATGGAGATACTTGGACAAATATAAATCAAGGCTCTGATCCTGCAAAATGTGTGTTAACAGAACCAAATATGCATCTGTTCACAAAGTGATCTTTTTGAGCATTTATGTGCTTTTTTATAAATTTCTAATTGGTGAAAGCAAAAAATCTTGAAGGGCCTTCTCACATCTTGTTACTCTTTAATTTTGACTAATGTATTTAATTATCACATGAGCTTCATTATTTTCATCTTAGGATAAAATTAATTTGAAGGTGTGTTTTTTTTTTAATTTGAATACACTCATGGTCTTATTTTCCCTAACCTAGTGCTGGGAGTAAGTTCAGCCAGGAATAAATTAAAGTTAGTGTAAAGTTATAAAGTAAAGTGCAAAACCAGTAAGAATCAGTCCTAAAGTCTTTGAGAAAGAATGTTCTAGATGATCTTCAGGTAGTGTGATATGTCATCTTGCTTCAAGTTGTGTAAACTGAGGTTATTCATAGCAAAGGAAGAAGCACTGCCCTGAAATAACAGGACTATTATTCTTGTGAAATTTATAGCACATGGAGTATCCTTTTTGTGTTTTAACAAGTAGTGGAGTCTTGGCAAAGACATGGAGAACAGACAATTCTTGTGATTCATGTAGATAAGTTGAATGTAAATTAGGTCATGATCAGTTGGAAGAAAAAGATGGAAGAGATTGATGGAAGAAGGAAAAAGTAGCTTTTTAAGAAAGACTTCAAAGGAGACAAGAAGAAAAGGTTTTCAAATTTGCAGACAAAGAATCAGTAGAGATCGCGGGGAACAAGTGCAGAAATGTGTAAGTGGTGTGTGAAAGGGTAGGTGTTTGAATCCATGAGCCTTAAGCTGGTGAGTCCTCCTTTGCTATGGATTTTCTTCTGAAGATTGTCTTTCTTTCTGATAACTGAATTTATAATACACTATTTCCCTTATCTGGGACATCTCTGGAACATGGAGCAACCACATGCACAGATATGTGCCTGTACAGCAGTCATAGTGAAATCTCTTTCCACTGGGGACAAAGAAAATACTGTGAGGACTCAGAATTGATAGTGGCTTTTTGATATTAGGGCAATAAAAGAATAAAACCCTCCCAGATGAGCAGACCTTACTTCAGGCTCTTCAAAACAGAGAGGTGAATTTGTGATAGTAAATATCTCTAGTTAGACATTTCTTATTAATCCTGGCTGGACAAGTGGAAGCCCACAGAGTCAGTGAGGAACCTAGGTGTGATTTAGCTCTCTAGCCCCACTTTTGGCTTTGAGATTTTCTCAAAACAGCATGTTACAAGTGTTCTTCAGCTCTGTGGGTACAAGTATTTGCTGGTAGAGAAACACATTCACCTTTGAACTGGGTGTGTTTCAGCTTATTTTATAGGTTTCTATGATTCTTACACAAGTTAATTAGGAAATGTTTCATCATGGCTTGCTGATCTGAAAGACCCATCTCATAGATATAGATCCATTTACTGACACTTTGCTTAATGTTTCTGTGGTGGCATTTTAAATAAACACTGTGGAAGTCAGGGGAAGTCTAGGATATGCTGAGTGTTTTTGGCAACAGAGGAGTTAATGTGTTTGCCAGATGTCTGGTACTTTCAGCAGTCATAAATTTAGTTGTTGCCAGTTGCACTTTGTTTTTATTACTTCTACAGAGATTTACTAACTCTTTATATTGGCTGATTTACACGAGAGCTTGTTTGCTAGAAAAAAATAAATCTGAATGCTGCAGCCTAGCAAGCAAGGGAAATTACTGTGGGCCAAAAGTTTAAAAAATAGGAGCTTAAAGCTGGACTGTTAAGCTTGTATTTAGTCTCCAAGTAAGTGACTTCATCCTCAGAAGTTTGGAGTGCTGAGCAGTTCCCCCTCCAGTCATAGAGGCTATTTGATATATGTGGTATTTTAAAGAGCAGGTTGCTGTTCCTCACTGGGAGGATGCATCTCCCAAAGTGTGCAGGGATTCTCTT
>NW_009953225.1:815297-816260 GCF_000747805.2 Chaetura pelagica | reverse complement strand
TCTTTCCCTGCTCCTCAGAGGCAGGAAGAGGCAGAGCCGTGTCCCGGTGCGCAGCAGGGTGCGTGGGGGCCCAGCTGTCCTCACTCAGCTTGTGTTGAGCCTACAGAGCCTCCTCTAAGGAGGCAGCAAAGTTTTGCGGTGCCTCTTGCTGTGCCACTTATGTCTCGACTCTGTGATGGCTCTTTGATGTGAGAGTCCATTTATGTTGTACTCTCTTCATGCTCTGAACTCTCAGCGTGCCCAGGAGAATTGTACAGGCAGTGTACAGCTCTGCTGGGGAAAAACCAAACCAACAAACCACCAGGAAGGGTTGGAAGTCTGACTAAGCTAAAATATTTTATTCTTACAGCATTATAATGTTTAATTTGTTTAAATCTACACAGACGTGTATACTAAGGCTTTAATTCTGTTGTTTTGTCTTTTGAAATAGTCCCTCCTAGTATCAAGGGAGGGAATATCACCACAGAGGTGTCGGTGCTTCTTAACAATCTTATCAATTTGGAGTGTGAGACCAAGGGAACCCCTGCTCCTACCATTACGTGGTACAAGGAGGGACGCCCCATTATTTCCAGCCCTCAAGCTCAGTATGTGGACAGAGGGCAATTCCTGCAGATCCCCCGGGCCCAAGTGTCAGACTCTGCAAAGTTCACCTGCCGTGTGACCAGTGCTGCTGGAGCTGCTGAAAAAAAATATGATGTGAATGTCTATGGTAAGGGAGAGTTGATTGAACTTGGTTCTTCACTGTCTTACAGGAGGTGTGTTTCAAAAGACTTTCTGCCTTGGTTACATCAGGAGCCTTTGCAGTGTTTAAAGGACGGTCTGAATTAGCAGGGCCGTGTAGAAGCAGCTTTACAACCTCTGCTTGATGTTGCTCTCCAAAAGCTCACAACTTTTTGACACTGTGCTCTGCTGAAGTATCAAAACTATGTCTTCTCCATGTATCCGTTCTCTTTTGTGCATGTC
>NW_009953225.1:800615-815149 GCF_000747805.2 Chaetura pelagica | reverse complement strand
GCTGAACAAATACCTGCTTTAAGGCCTTCAGATTTGATTCTTCCATCTCAGAGCCCTGCAGAGCCTCTCTTCTATACAGCTGGTCACTGTTGAACTACATGATTTACCTGCTCTGTTTCCCCTTTGACTTGCCCCAGCAGCAAATTTGCACGTGAAATGGTGTGTGACATGATGGTGTGTTAGAGCCAAAGAGAGTGGGGAGGAACTAACCCATTTGCTCTTAATACATTTTCTGGCTACAGAATGAATCACTTGCAGTATGTTGTTTCCTTTCTCCAGTTCCTCCTGTAATTGAGGGTGATGCTGACACAGCCCAGAACAGGCAGGTAGTTGCTGGCAATTCACTGACATTGGAGTGCAAAGCTGCTGGCAACCCTCCACCTCTCCTTACCTGGCTAAAAGATGGTGTGCCTGTGAAAGCAAGTGACAACCTGCACATTGTGTCTGGTGGGAAGAAGCTGGAGATCCTGAATGCTGTTGAGGCTGACCAGGGCCAGTATTTGTGTGTGGCCACAAGCATAGCTGGAGAACAAGAAATCAAATATGAAGTTGAAATCTTAGGTGAGTGAGCAAGCAGAGCTACTGATTTGCCAGGTTTCCATAGCCCTAATAAAGCATGCTTCTGTTTTTGTCAGTGTCATTATATGAAAGATCAGTTAGTCAAGCTGCACACTTAGTTAAGCTTGGGCACTGCACATTTTTCTGTCCACAGTTATGGGACAGCTTGAAACTCTTACTTTCAGTTCTTGAAGAGTTTTTGTGTGTGTGGTAGGTAAATATTATTCTCAGGAACCTTTAAAATTCTTCTAACTTGCCTTTCTGGAAGAAAACCATAGATAGGAAAAGAATCCTTTAAAAAAATAACACTGACTAGTTGCCTCTGGAGTAAGAACCCCTCTTTCTGAATTTGAGCTGTGTTGTGCAGATTTCACACCTTTAATGAAGAAGACATTGTCTTCTTTTTCCATTGAATCCTTTGTCACAGTCTGAATCTCAGCAGCCCCTTCTGAGTCTCACTAGGTAAATGAATTATACAGGCTTTAATCACTTTCTTCTGACATGGAAGGGTTTCTTTAAGAACTTTGAAGTTCTTAATTTTTGGGTTTTGAACTGCTTGCTTGAATAACACTGCCTACTGTTGCAGGCAGATGTAGAGCATCCATCCTAGTGCTCCAGGTGTGTCTCGCTGGTCTTGCTAGTCAGGGAGGGAGCTGGGAGGAGCTGTGTATCTTCCTCCCCAGCCCACCCAGTGCCAGAAAGGGAGACAGAGTGAGAAGGATCTGGAAGCAGGTCCTCTGCACTTTGGTTTTCTTCTGCTCACAAAGGGAGGCTAAAAGTCTGCTTCCCCCTCACCCCAACAACAGAACCTGGAAAAAAACAACCAGACTAGAAACAGTAAAGAAGAAGGAAAAAAATAATTAGAAGCCACAGAATATCATTTGGGTAGATGTTTCCCTTCAAAAAAGAACAGTGATGAATTACAAATCTCTGTGTGTCCCAAAGTAAAATAGATGTCAAGATTGTTTTGTTTTGGGTGTTTTTTTAAAAACATGACTATTTTTTAAAATGTTTTTTATGGCATTTCTAATGCTCATATGTTTCCATTGATGTATTTTTTTCCCCCCTCTTACAGTCCCACCATTTGTGGAAGGTGGGGATGAGCTCTTGGATTACATTGTGATTCTCCATAGCCCTTTGGAGCTGGATTGTTCAGCAACAGGGACACCCTCACCAACTATCACGTAAGGGGATTGGTATGACAGTAAGAACAAAAAATCTGGTTGATTGGGTGAGCTTGGAGGTTGTCTTTGTGAGCTGCTCACATGATTCAGTGATGGTCAACATGTGGAAGACAGGCCCCTGGCTCCACGTAAGATGGTGTCAGGCACATGCATGGCAGGATCAGGGTTTTGTTTTAAAGTAGCTTGGTATGTTGTGCCAATATGCATGTCCTGGAAACTAGGACAGGTCAGTGGAGCTCACAGAGCTCTCATTCCCTTGCTAATGCAACTGTACATTTTTCATCTGCCACCAGTGACTGCTTTTGCTTTGGAAATTTGTCTTCCTCTGCTGGTGGCATCTGCTTTCACTGTTGTTTCCCAGCTGTCACCTTTCTGACTTCTTCTTTGGTGCCTGGTCCCTTGTGCTCCATCTTGGTCCGGGGTGCTCAGAAAAGCAAAATAATACCTGTCACCTCCAGACCTTCCTAGGAACTAATAGAGTTGTGCATATTTAGGAGTGTTGTTGATCTTACTACTATAGAGGTCTGAGTTTGTACTTCTTTTTGGCAGGTGGTTGAAAGATGGTCAACCAATTGAAGAGGGAGCTGGACATAAGATCTTATCAAATGGACAGAAACTTCTCATCTCTCGAGCCCAAGTGTCAGACACTGGCCGCTATAAATGTGTGGCTGCAAATAAGGCAGGAGAACATGGAAGGGAATTTGATGTTACCGTGCATGGTAGGTTACTCAGGGGTGGGGGGCAGAAAGAAGCAGACTGTCTGTATTTTAAATTGCTGGCAAGAAGGTGCTCAAATTTTCTGTAAACCTTTATTTCTACTAGTGGGTTGAAAAACTGGAGAGAAGAGTAGAAGAAATAGAAGTAGAGCTGCTCTTACCTGTGAGATATTGCTTCTGTATATGTAAATGTATGTGTTCAAGTCATACTTTGTTTTTGTCTGTGGTGCTTCTTCCAGTTCCTCCAACCATCAAATCATCTGGGACTTCTGAGAGAGCTGTGGTGATATACAAACCTGTGACTCTACAGTGCATAGCCAATGGCATTCCAAGCCCTTCCATAACTTGGTTAAAAGATGGTCAACCAATAAATACAGCCAGAGGAAATATAAGAGTAAGCACTACTCTCTTACAGGATCCAAACAATGAATGAGATTTACAATAAGTTATACATGTTAGTGCTGCTTTTTCTTTTGCTTCCCTCGTGCTGTGGCATAAAGATGCTAAAGCTCCATCCTGAAGAGTGATGGGCTTGTTACCTGAATAGGATGGTATCTCAGGTTGAGTGGCAGGGTTTAGCAGCCTGAATCCCATTGGACACCTCCATATCAGGAGAGCCCATGACTGTAAGTTCAGCCTCTGCCTCCTGGCATGTGTACTTCAACCTTCACAGTGTGGCTGTCTGCCAGCTGTGAGGTGGCTCTACCTCCTTGTTACTGTGAGGTGGGGTTGGCTGAGGTTTTCTGTGAGCAATGCAGCATCTACATGTACATTTCCTGTCTCACTGGAGTTCTGACTTCCAATGAACAGCCCTCCCCAGTGCTTGCATGCTCCAGGGAGGCAAGCTCTTGGAATGGCTTGGATTTACTTCAGGCTGGACTGGTTTCTGACATCTTTCCAGTGGCAGCTCTGTCTGCCTGCAGCCTCCTCTCCACTTGCTTGCCTGTCCCTCTGCCATCCAGGCTTCCTTTCAGCTGTTCAGCTAATAATGCCCATGTCCCAGGAACACGAGAGTCTCTGAACTGCCAAGACACCTCCTGCATGAGGATTAGCCCCAGGTTAGAAGAAAGATGAGACTGGCTGTGTTCAGCAGAAACATCTGCTTTGCCATTCCCTAGTGGCTCTGCCTGGGATCCTTGTGTAAAGTGGTTCCCTGCTCTCTGTTTTGGTACAGCTGGAGTCTTCAGGCCGTATTCTGCAAGTTGTCAAGGCCCTGCTGGAAGATGCTGGTCGATACACTTGTGTGGCAACAAATGCTGCAGGAGAAGCCCAGCAGCACGTCCGGCTTCACGTGCACGGTAATGATGTTTCTGACTCCAGTTAGAACTCAATGTGCCTGGTTGAAGGCAGCTTTTTGACATCCATATCCCTTTCTCTTTAAAGCTTTCTGGAATTTTTGTTGTCTCTGCACATTCACCTTTCAGTTTCCTTTCTTTGCCCCACTCCATTAGTAAGAAGTCAGGGCAAAAGTTTGCTGTCTTGGAATTCAGCCTTTCTCCTGTGATACCAAGGGCCACAGAAAGGAATGCTCTCCCCGTTAACTGTGCTGGTCAAGAAGCCAGATGCCTCTAACCCACCTCTCAGAAGGGCACTCTGTGCTTCTGAACCGTGATGTGATGTACCACTGCTGGCTTTATGACCATGATCCAGGTCTTCTGGGGATAATGGCATGTCCAGCACCTTGCAATGGGGAAATTGTACACGAATTGACTTTTCTAAGAAGGAAACATTATCTTCTGAGGGGATTTTCCAGACTGTTTGTAAGTCTGTATAAACAGTATAAAAGTAATTGGGGAAACTTGTGAAGCTGTTGTTTGTATGTCAATTTAATAAATTCTCTCACCATGATTTACATATATTTGCCTCAGAAGTGGTCACAATGTATTGTGCCTTCTTGATGTGACCCAGTTCTCAAAAGATACAGGAGGTGCAGGAATGGACTGTGACAAAATGCTCATGATGGCTGTCATTGTGGTGACTCTCAAACCAAAGTTCCAGTAACTGGAAAATGTTAAACTGAAATGAAGAGAGATTGCAGTATATCCATGGATGAGACTCAGAAACAGAAACCACACTCCTACTGTAATAATTGTGATTTAGTTTATTGTGGTGTCAGCCCCATGCTCACAAATACCTCTTTCATTCTCAGCCTTCATGTTCAACGTGTTATTATCTGCTGGTTTTGTCATTTTGGAAATTTCTAAACTTTACTAAGGTAAAGAGTCTTGCTTTGTTAAAGCCATGTACAACATGCAGTTGTTACCAGGTCATGAGATGAGCTTGCCGTTACAAAAGTTACTGTCTGTTGTGCACCCATTTCTTGCCAGTCCACTTCAAGTGCAATTTTTCTTGGGTAAAAACATAAAAATAAAGTAATACAAATAATGTGTTATTCCTGTTAGCACTACTGAGGTTATATAATTAGTACTCTCATTTCAAAGACAAACTTCCTTGAGAAATTCCTCAATCCTCCAACTGTTTAGTTGAATCTTGTGCAATTCATTGCCCAAAGTTTCTCAGAGGGCAGATTACTTTGTGATTGGATCTTCTGCTAGCTGGGTGGCTGAATTAATGAAAACCTGATGCCATTGTCTTTTCCCAGAACCACCCAGTCTGGAAGATGCAGGGAAAATGTTAAATGAAACAGTGGTGGTGAATAATCCAATCCATCTTGAATGCAGAGCATCTGGGAACCCCTTGCCAGGTATGCACCATGAAGCGGATCTGAGAAAAGGTTTTCACTTTTACCTGTCTTTTGAAAATAATGGATCACCTGAATGTGGAGTTAATTCTGTGGTTTTTAAACTAGTTAGAAACTACCAAACACTGGGTATAATGGGAACTCTAAGTATGTCAGCTGATGTGGAGTTAAGTACTGAAGAATTCAGTAATCCCCAACATTTCAAAGGAGTGAAAAACACAAGGATAATCTATTGCCTTGCATGTACAGCAATAGACAAGGATACTGTTAGACTTCTAGATGTGTAGATGTGCTGCTGAGGGACATAGTTTAGTGGTGGCCTTGGCAGTGCTGGAGTAGCAGTTGACCTTGATGATCTTAAAGGTCTTTGCCAAGCAAAACAATTCTATGATTCTGCTAAATCAGTTTTATACTCTTCTCCTGTCAGCTCAGTATTTCACAGAGCAGGGCAGCCTTAGAACAATGCCTTGTGTACTGAGTTGTTCCCAGCACTGTGGCTGGGACCTTACCTAAAGTCTGTTGAAATTATTTGGAGGCTCCTTGTTTGGACTGGGCCCCTTGCCTGGAAGAATGAGTAGGTTTTCTCCGTGTGTGCAGTGATGTCTGGGGCTTGCCCTGATGGCAAATTATAGTAATGACTTTGTGAGTTCTCCTCATATTCTAAACTTTGAAATCTAGGCCGTGTATATCTGTTTTATCCTCATGTTTTGTGGAATTGTAAGGTTTTTTTAAGGCAAATTTCCCATGCAACTCAAACAATAAGCCAGGTGAGAGCTGAAGGAGTTTGGCTACTGTTTAGCCTCATGGACCTTTTGAATTGTTTCTGAACTGAGAAACACATCAAGCAGTCTGGATTTGGGTCACTTCACTGCTGGGATTCTTTCAGCACTAGGATTTTTTTTATTAGATTTTTTTTTTATAGTTAATCTCTTTTGTTTTATTGTTATTTGTCTTTTTTTCCTATGTGTGTTTTTGATCCAATCTTCTTCTGATATGATATAAAAATACTGTGTTAATAGAAGAAATGTATATATTAATCATCATACAGCAGAACTTGGGGAATGGTGTAGCAATACTATCCAGTATAGCAATTTATTCTTGTGCTGATGATAATCCCATGTTCAACAGAAAGGTGATATTAAATGGCAGCTTCACATCCAGGTTCACCTTCTCCACCTTATAAAGAATTAATTCTCAGCAAAGTAGTATTTTCTGGAATAATTTATACTTGTGTAAAACAAAATTTGCAATTATTGGTGGTTTGTGTAAAATGTTATAATAACAGAAGGATTTAATATCCATTTTGCACTTTTTTTCTCATCAAATTACCAGTTTTAGGACGAACAATTAAAATAATGGGGTTAAGATAATTTATACAATACACCTCTTCTGTCTACGATATGATATTATACACTACTGTCAAGACACAATAGCTAAGATAAGTGATAGCAAAACTCACACTGGAGAAGAAACCTGCCTGCAGTCTTGCTCATCAGCCAGGCCAGATGACTTCCTTAATGTGTGTCTTTCACAGAAGACTTGGTGCTACAGAATTTGATTCCATAAGTAGCAGTGTCATCTGATGGAATAGCCAAGTGATGCCAAGGAAAGCATCAGTTACAGGTTCTGCTGATGGAGGGTGCCATCTTTTGGCTGAGGTGCAAAGAAGTCCTGAGATTTCAGTGGTTATCGAGTTTCTGTGGAATCTCTTTTTGGAGTAATGCCAGTTTTCTGGGCTCTGCTTCCAGTTTCAAGCTGCCAGCTGAACTTTGATTTGGTCGCTTGCATTTTCCTTCTGTAAATGTTCCCAGGTGGTTCACTTTAATCTAGTAATATTTTGGGGTGAAAGGTGATGATAAAAAGATATCTATCATATTATTGCATATTTTTAAGTAGCTGCTGTTGGCCTTGGGATGAGTAAATCCTCTCTAGGGATGCTCTGTGTGATCATTGTTTCCCTTCAGAACATAATTTTCATAACTGCCAGGTGGTGATGGTGTCACGTTTGCTGTTGAATTCCGCGTTGTGCCCAGATGTTACAGATGTCTTCAGGTTCTAGTTACTTTTTATTGTTATGAATTCTGATTAACATTGATACCGGAGTATTTGCTGCCTCTGTTTGTAGTGGCAGCGTTTTTTTGGCAGCTTTTCCATCTTCCCTTTCATTTTGCAGCCATCACCTGGTATAAAGACAACCGCCCAGTTGCCGCTGCCGCCGGCGCCTCCTTCCTGCAGAGGGGACAGGTCCTGCAGATTGAGGGGGCTCAGGTCTCAGACACCGGCCTCTATAGGTGTGTGGCTGTCAACACAGCAGGCACAGCTGAGTTGTTTTACAGTCTTCAGGTTCATGGTAAGGATCATAAAGCTTACAGCCTCCCCTACCTATGAAGCACCTTTGCTTTTCTCAAGTTTCCAGTCTGTTTAACAGATTTATCATCACACCATCATGCTGGAGGAGATTTGGCACTGGGCAGAGGGAAAAACAGACACTCTTCTGGTTTGCAGCAATATTAGAATGCGTGTTTTGAGTCAGGAAAATCTGGTAGGGAAGTCGATTCGAGAAAGAATCAGCAGAGGCACCAGGTTTGTGGAAAATGTATCTATGTTATCAATTCAGCAAGTCTGAAGATCTTGCCGTTGGTGGGTTTTGCTATAGAGGGCTTGAAGGCTCCCAGGAGATAAAGAAAGGGCACAGATCAAATGCTTTTTCATAATCCAAGAGTTTTAAAGAAAAATGTACTGTGTCTAAGAAAATGAAGTGGAAGTGTGGGTGTTTGCAGACATGAGACACCTGATCAAAAGCCAAACTGGAGCTTTTCCACTGATTTCAGTGGCTATTGGAAGAGGCCATGATCCAAATTCTTATCTTTGATACATGCACAATGTGGCTGGTTTTCTGTGGGAGTCTTCCCTTCAAAACTGTGGCCCAGATTTGGCAGAGTGTCCCCAGCTGAGATGCACACGGAGTATGTAGTTCCTATTAATGTCAATTAACAAATAATGAGTTGGGCAGTACATTTTTATGGAATTAATGACCATCATGGGAGAAACTGATGGCTCAAGACGTGGTCAAAGGCAATCCCACCCAGTGATTAATTCTCAGGAAATATTTAGAGCCAAGGTTATTATTCTGGTCAAACTGAAAAATGAAAAATAACTCCTGAGTGTATGTCTCTTGTTGGGTGGCAGAGTTTCAGTGGATACGTCCAGAATTTTCTAGGGAGCTAATACTTTATGACTTAGAATTATATCCCCTTCTAGAACTGAATAAATGCAGCTGCAGCCAGAGCTAATTTCATCAGAGGAAGCTGAAACACCTAGCCATGAACCTGCTTAATTCATCTGGTGTTCTGCCAGGCTTCCATGAGTGCTTTTGAATTTACCATGAGCAAGTTTATCATCCTGTTTACTTAGAGTTTATGAGTAGGAGAAGAGGAAACTGGAGATTTTTCCCCTCTTAATAGGGGGATGAAGACTGACTACTTAACAGAGAGCAGACTCTGAAGTGTCAAGGGCACAAAGTTGTGCTCTGTTTACTGAAAGTTTGCTCTAGCTTTCTGTGAGGTGGTTGGCATTGGGAATGAGCAACTATGTGGATCCATTACTGGTCATGTTCAACAACTTCTGTTGTTGGTGCTGTTGCTGATGGAGTAGCTGTGGTAGAAATTATCAGATTAGTTTTGCATTGAAAACAATGCCTGATACTGTGGCTTAGCATCAGATTAGGCCTGCTGAAGGAAGCAGATTGAATGCTAGCTTAGTATATTCATATGATTTCATGATAAGAATTTTTTCCACTTCTTTCTCACCACTATAACATTTTCAGGCCTTTGAGAACAATGGAACTGCATGCATGTGTGTAGGGGAAAAAAATATAAAATCACACTTCCTTATTTTTTTCCTGCCATTTCTGCTGTTCCTCAGATTTATCAAAGAGCAGGTAGTCTGGGTTACAGGCTGAATTAATTAATCCTATTTTCAGTACAGAATTTTACACATTCTTTTTCACCACATAGGATATGTATGAATAGATCCCACCATTCTCTTTCTAGGAGTGACTTCAAGTATGAAGTTTTGTACTGATACTGACTGTAAAGCTTTATTACTAAGTTTTTATTTGTAGGAGCAAGTAGAATTGTTCTGATTCTCCTGATAAATTAAAAATCTCCCTTTTTATAATACTTCATGTGTGCCATTTTAACATAGCTCTACAAAGTTTGCTCCCCTGTATACTTACACTAAGTGTTTGGAGACGTTCATGAAGATGTTTTTTATTGTCAGACAGGCAGATGTTATAAACTGGTAAACATTCACATATGCTTTGCAAGGCCCATTTATTACTTGGCATATGTATATGCTTTATGCAGTTCATATGGGAAAATTCTTTAATCCCCACTAGTCCTAATGCCTTATACAAAGTCTAAATGGAACATTATAGAAGTTGGAAGGAATATTTTCTGGTTTTATGTTGTGGTTCCTGGGTTTCACAGCTGTCCTCTGGGCTGTGCACCCCACCCTGCCTACCTTGCTCACAGTAGTTCCATTGCAGTGATCTGACTGCTCGTGCAAGGAAAGAGCAGGGTTTGGCACAGAGCAAACAAGTGGCAAGAGTTCAGTAGGAGTAGCACGAGAAATCATTTCAACAACCTAGTGCCTTGCACAAGGAGAAATAACGTCCAGAACTAAGTGACCCGTTTAATTGATTGTGATGCAGCTGTTTCAGCTTTCTTTTCTTTTGTTTTCTTCCAGTGCCACCATCAATCTCTGGCAACAGTGACATGGTGACAGTGGTGGTCAATAACCTGGTGCGACTGGAGTGTGAAGCCAGAGGCATCCCTGCACCTATTCTGACTTGGCTAAAAGATGGTAGCCCTGTTTCCAGCTTTAGTGACGGGCTCCAGGTACTGGGTTCAAATCCTGCTGTTTTCTCTTGTGGTAGGAAACTGGTGCAGTTGAATGGAAGTAAGTAAGTTAGAGGATCTGGAATGAACGCACTTTTGTTCTAGGTCATTGCTGTGAGTTTAGCTCTAGTAATTGCTGTGTGATGTGGAAGATACAGACATATTGAAATAAGGTGGTTCTTTGAACTGATTTCATACTGAGTAAGAGTTTGCATCAAGCAATTTTTTACTTACTGGCAAGAAGAAGAAATTGGACTGTATTTGTGTGCTGCAGGGATCTGTAGAGCTCAAGGTCATGTAATACCTCATTATATACAATAGTGATTCAGAAAAAAAGACCGACCACTGATGTAAGGATATATGGCAAAGGAGAGAGGGCCTGGTTGCTCTTTGAAAGCAAATTTTATGATCTGAAAGGAAAGAGAAGGGACATGAGTATGTTGTGGAGACAGCTCAGGGCACGGATAAAAGATGTGATGGAATGTTTGAAGCTGCTAAGACAGAGGAAGGTCCAGATCCCGCAAAGACTTGCAGATGCCAGGAGTTCCTTATGGATTTGCATGAAGGTGGACTTCTGCTGTTGCAAGCTTCAGTCAAAAGACAACAGCAGAGTGCAGGGAAGAGTCCAGGGAACAGAGAGATGGTGAGAAGCAGTGGCAAAACAAGTCTTTCATTTTGAAATGAAACCTAGTATTTCTCTCTAATTGTGTTTTACACTGAGGCCTGGGTTCTGAATGTGCTGTGTTTGTGTTGCAGGTTCTGTCTGGGGGCCGAGTCCTGGCACTGACCAGTGCTCAGATCAGTGACACAGGGAAATACACTTGTGTTGCAGTCAATGCTGCGGGCGAGAGCCAGAGAGACGTTGATCTCAGGGTTTATGGTGAGATTTTCTAAGAAATCTTTCTTTCATCTTGAGAACTGTTTCTGGAGCTGTAAACACACTGTGGCCCAGACCTTTAGCAACATTGCTTAAAAATGGTTCCAACCCATAATGGAAGGCAAAGTGATGGGAGATGTGGGTGTACTTAAATAAAAAAAATAACTATGCACGTGTGTACACATGTATTAAGGTGTGTGTGTTCTGTGCATCCTTGAAGAAATGTGGCTGCAACAGAGAATTTACAAGTTTAATACTTAAAGGCTTATTTATAAATGATAGGAGATTTTTAGGTGTTTGTGTAAAATACGTATAGATCCCTTGGGCAAAAGACTTTGCTGGAGTCTTTTTGGAAGACGAATGAGTCAGTGTGAGTTTGCCAGGCAGCTCTCCAGTTTCCATTCTATTTTCAAGCCTTGCTATGCCTGTCTAAATGGTGTTGGCTTTTTTAGTGCTAATAGTGACATTGTATTGAGTCCAACCAATCAGCATTGTCTCTTTCAAGAAGCAGGAAATCTCTCTCCTTTATACTTGGTCAGTTTTCCAAAGTCTGTCAGTAAATTAAGTCTGAAATCATTTTGACTGAACTGATGTAAACTCATCCTTCCTTCTGATTTTGTGTAACATATACAAGCTTCATCCTAATTTTTTGTCACTTCTATAGGATGCCTTTTCATACTGTGTCCTTAGAGATCATTGGTGATGTGCAGATACCAGAGTGTGATGTGCTGCCAGGAGCAATGCCAGGCATTTTGACTGTAGCAAGTTTTCAGCTTCCTTGGACAGCTCAGTGGTTTTGTTCAGCATTGAAATGAGGATGAGCAGCAACCTGCCTTCTGTTTTAGAAATCTTAGGGTACCAGATGTGGAGAGAGGGTTTTTGAATGGAAGAACTTTGTGGTTTTTTCCTTCTGCTTTCAGTAGGTCAGTGGAGAGAGAACTGTTTTAGCTCTGCCAGTCTCTGGCTTTGTGGCAATCCTAAGCCCAAGTCTGGAAAATCTTGCAAGAGAAGTTGGAAGTGTGGGTGTTTCTAAGGTGAAGGGGAACAGCTGGCCAGGCTATTTGGTTTTGAGTTTGGCTTTCAGAATTGACTTCCTTGGAAATGCACCATGGTTATGATCCTCATAACTTGAGTCGTGGCTGCTCCAGCATCTGCAGAGGGCAGCACAGGAAGTCAGGACTGGCATGGGAAACAAGCTCAAGCTTAACATGGGCTGGAACACTTCATGTCTAGAGCAAGGAATGTTAAGGTCTCTTTTGGAGCCTGGTGACAGGTGTGTACGTAGCCACAAAAGTGGCATGGATGTATTTCTTGTTTCTCTTTTGTTTTCTCTAACCTATATCTCTTTTAGCCAGGTGGAATTAGGAGTGTTTAAAGTTGTGTATGTTTAAAATTATTATTGTATCAGAAGGTGGCCAAGGTTGAGCTCAACTGCAGAGCCACCTTGAGTGCAGCTGCCACCAAAGAGTAATATTAATGTTAGGACTTGTCCCATATGGATAACCAGATTAAGAAGTCACAGGAGGAGAATAATTTGGAGTGCAGTTGGAATGGAGATGGTTAGAAATGTGCAGTGCACTGAACCAGTCTAGGAGTTGGAAGAATCTGGGTAACTCTGAGTTACCATGAGCATAATTAGATTAATTTTAAAGCCTGTTCCTTCAGAAATAAATGCTTTAGTGTCTGTCTCTCTGTTTCTTAAGCTCAGTTTCCTTTTGAACACATTTCAGTTCATTTAGCTGAGAGGAAAAGTAATTGGTGGAAAAATATTTGGAAATAAATTTGCCTTCTGCAGTAATGGATCAGCTTCCAGTTTTCAGTTCCATAGCACTGATAAAGAATCTGGGCCTTTGTGAATGCTACAATGAAAGAAAGATAAACAGATATTTTTTTTTTCAGTTGCTATATTTCTTATCCATAGAGACCAGACTTTTCCCTAAATTATTTCCAAACTGTGAAATCAGCTGCTCTGCTTAGTACTTCCTGGGCAAGGAAAACAAAGCTTTATTGTTAATGTTGTTTTTCAAGACATCTTGAGAACTATATTGCTGCTTTACTGAGTACCACTTTGGAACATTTTATAGTCTTACGTGTCCTAAATAATTCTGTATCTTTTTGTTCAGAATGAAGCCCAGAGTATTTCTCACAGACAGTCCTACTGCTTCCCTTCTTACTCCAATATTTCGTGCAATCAGACAAGTAATTTCTGGAGTAATGGACTGCAAAGTAAAAAGCCAAGGAAATGGGACAATAAGGATTCTTTTATTTGGTCCTGGTCAACTTTTTTTGGGGCAAATAGAACAGTCTGAGTACACAATAAGCAAAACAGTCCTCTTGGATACGTGTAGCTAGACAAAGTAAATCTTGCTGGGAGAGTTTTGACTTTTATAAATCTTTTAATTGTAGATTTAATGTTGCCTTAATGTCAAGGGTTTACAGTGAACATGCTCCATGTTTTTAAATTATAAGAAACGAAAGGGAATCCCTGTCAGCTGCTTTAAGGATTTAATAACATATATGTCACTAAGGGCATGAACAGGAATTCTCTTTGAGGTCACACTCAAGCAGCCCAGTAACATCACTTCTGCTCTACAGGTTGCTGTAGTTCCCTGGGTTGGTGATGCAAACAAAGGCCTCTGGCTTGCTGTGGTGTGGTGGGCAAACACTCCCAAATTCTGTTACTCTGGCTCTGAGCTGGAAAGGGAACCTCTGGTAGGGAGCTGGTGGTAAGCACCAGCAGTGCAGGCTGTGATACACACCCCTGCTGACCCAAGTCAGCGTGTGTCTGACACACCCTGAGTGTGTCAGTGTTCTGTCCGGGGCTCCCATCTGCCTGGGGAGTCTGGGGTGTCCTCTGACCTGTGCTGAGACATCAGATGTTACCACAGGGCCACCCCGAATGCTGATCCAAAGCTATAGATGGCAGTTGGGTTTGGGTCCTGAATCTTTTCATTTAAGCTCATCTTGTCAGTCTAATATTTGCTCCATGTTCTTTTTTACCCCAGCCATGGACACTTTCCCCATGGAAAATGGCTCTTGCAGTGTTGGGTTCTCGGTTACCTTCTCAGTTGCTTTGTTTTTCCTACTGTGGAAACAATTTTTAGAACTGGGAGGAGAAAATGGGCTTTCTCAAATCTTGACACTGTTCAGCAGTGGCTCATGGGCTTTGATTTAATGCCCAGAAGCATTTTTCTTTTCTTCTACACAGAAAATGTTCTTTCCAAAAGCTGATTTTCTACCCTATGACTTGTAAGTAGGAGTGTACCAATGAGGTTATCACTGCAATTGCAGTGCAAATCTAAATGGAATTCTGGCTGCCAACAATTGCAGTAATTAGCTAGCAGACACCACACAGACAACTAGTTGTAGGTTATGACTTGATGATTAAGTCACTAACCCATTCACTTGCCTGCAACCATGTCAGTTCTCATTCTGCCTTCAGCCATCTGTGGACAAAATTCTTACTCAACTCAGAGTTGTCCTTAAAGTCAAGTATCCATCTTGGCACTGTCTGGAACAGTTTGAGACATTTTCAGTTTCTAGGTCTGATTATTATCTTGAGAGCCTTTTCACTCATCAGTGCTTTTTCTTTTCAGC
>NW_009953225.1:786353-800339 GCF_000747805.2 Chaetura pelagica | reverse complement strand
ATTCTATATATACTGATGATTTCCTTTCCATTTCAAGTTGTGTTGGTTTTTTTTCCTAGTCTTGGCTTTTCTACATGGTTTCTCTGTAGCTGGTATCTCACTATCTTGAGAGATCTTATGTAGAGGGCATTCTGTAAGTAACAACAATTAATCTAGTGCTTTTGGTGTTGTAAAAGAGACTTAAATTCTGTGTCAGAAAGGTAGTAACTGCAGTTTTATTTTTGTTAAATGGAGACTGTTAACTCCGCAGTATGTTTACTCTGAGAGGTCTGCAGTGCCTAAAGGTCCTTCTTCTGATGTGTTGCTGTAGTTCCACCAGACATCATGGGGGAGGAGCAGAATGTCTCTGTGCTCATGGGCCGAGCAGTGGAGCTGCTCTGCCAGGGCAACGCTGTCCCCCCACCCGTGCTGATGTGGCTCAAGGACGGGCGGCCCTTGCTGAAGAAGCCAGGTCTCAGCATCTCTGAAGATGGAAGCCTACTGAAGGTAAACTGGGTGGTCATGCTTCAGTGGCCACTGCTGTCTGGGGAGTATTCCCACCCTGAAGGCTCCAGATAGCCCTTAGAGAATGGGCAGCGTTAGGTCTTCTGCTGCAGTGGAGAGGAGCGAGGGAGATCGTATGCACCGAGGTGTTTGTGACTGATCCTGCAGGAATGATGCTGTATTACTGCTATTTAGAGAGACAGATGTAAAAATAAAAATTGAAACATGAACAACCTCTCCCTGCAAGCTTCACGTGTAACAATGTAAGAAGAAGAAATCCAGTTTCTTGTTTTCTTCCTAGATTGAAGGCGCTCAAGTACAGGACACTGGTCGTTACACTTGTGAAGCTACAAATGTTGCTGGGAAAACGGAAAAGAACTATAATGTCAATATTTGGGGTAAGATTTATTAAGCTTTTTCCAGGAATGGGAGCAGAGGTCAGAGAGAAATTACACTGTGAGACACTAAAATGCTCCTATAGTTCCTAAATGCTCAATTGCTGAGGTTCATGCAGGGAAATGTTATTACATTTGTTGTAGTTTAACTGTCCCAAGAAAGTGCGACACAATTTTCAAATTTCTTTGGTTTGGTTCTAAATTAATAGCAGCTACTTCATAGGTCTTTGTCAGGCTAGGTTTGCCTAACAGTAGTTTAGAGCTGAACTAACTGGTTTTGTATCCATAGCTCATATTTGTGCACTCTAATGCCATTTAAAGTAACCTACCAGTTTTCTACTTTTTTAAATGCTGAAATGTGGAAATTCAGATCAATAAAAGTTGATGTACCTTGCTTTGTTTGATCTGCAAAGTTATCAGCACTGAATCATAAAAATTGCTGTAGAAAATTTTTTCTAAGCCTGTTATTCCCAAGTGCATCATTCCCTACACAGGGTCTGGTTGGCATTGCCAGCAAGAGAATACAAGCCTTGCAATTGCTGTAGAGCATAATGGGACTAATTTGTGGCTTTTCTTCTCAGTGTCACCAAGTATTTATGGCTCAGATGACACCTCTCAACTGACAGTGATTGAAGGGAGCTTGATAAGCCTGATATGTGAGTCCAGTGGCATCCCACCACCCAGTCTCACCTGGAAAAAGAATGGTGAGTAACTGGCTGTTGTCTGGTTTATAAAGCAAATGTGATAATTTTGACCTGCTGGGTTTTCTTTTTCCCATGAACATGTTTGTGTGTTGTGAGGAGTTGAGTCATGCAGATGTCTAAATAATTCTGCTACTGAGGAAAATGAGCTACAGTAGTTGATTATTCCCTTCTTTTATTCACCTCTGCCTGGATCAGGTATCATTGTTCCAAAAGGCATGCAGGAGAAGCACAGTGCAGAGATCCCTGAGCTGACTTTACAAAATGAACAGTTAATGAATCACTTAGCCCCTCTCGAAGTGCCTTCTTGCCACAGTGCAGCCAGGCAGCATCAAGCCTTGTTGGTGGGTCCCAGACAAGAAGGCTGTGAGTCACTGAAATCCAGTGGTGCTGGATCAAGGGACTTTGCCCTGTTCTGCTGTGTAACCTAAACATATTCTCTGGGGTGTCCTTTGGTTTGCAGCCCTGGCACACTGCCAAGCCATCAAAATGCATCTAGTTGTAGTAATTGCTTTTGGGATATACTGAGCCTTTCTCTCATCCCATCTTAATATTTGAAAGAAGTCTGCACACCTTTTTGCTTTAGGGGTTAAAATAACATTGACAAACACCTGATGAACTGGGAGACAAAAGCAGGTATTTTAAATACCTTCTTTTAAGCATAAGCACCTTTGGAGCCAACATTAGGCAAAGTAAGTTACTGAACTCTTCCAGTATAGTAATTCTTGTGTTATTAATCAATCTTACCCATTCATCATGTTTTTCTAGAAGGCACAATACAGTGTGATATGTGCCCACCTTAATTAATTTTGTCTTCTGGAAAGATAAAATTTTAATGATGAAACACTTACTTTACTACATAAAATTTTCAGAGAAGATGAAGTTTATCAAGTTATTTTTAAACCCTGTCTCTTGGAAGCCAAAAAGGCATCGTATGACATGTTCTAATGACGTACTGCAAGGCCAAGGTATATGCAGTGAGATGACAGAGAGGAAACCTGAACCTTTTGGAGACTTCAGAAAGGCAGTTAGATAAGTAGTGCAGTTTAGAATATTAATTGAGACACAGATTTTTTTTTTGTTCTCTTGGATATTTGGTGCACTTGTTAATAGGATTTTAAAAGCTCAAGTGGGACATAAACATTCACTTTGTAAGAATGATCAGGGGCAGGTGAATTCTTTCTGTCACAAAGTCTCCCCCCAGTTTGGAAGGATGAAGGTAAGTTGCCTAATCTGAGGGCTCCGAGATTGAAAATTTTGCTGGTGTAATATTGAGGATGTGATGTTCTTTTGTGGCCATGTTTCTGCTGAGGACACCATGGGCAGAAGTGTGTGCCTGCCTGGCGCCGGTGGCGCGACACGGCGCTGGGCAGGACGGTTACATGCTGCACAGGCAGATCTTACTCAAAGGGTTGTTCTGCTCAGTGAAAGCACCCAGAACTTTCTGGATGGATGTGTGATGAGAGCTGTTGTGCTTTAGCTCAGGTTGCTGTATATCATGAACTCAACGATTAGTGCGGGAAGTCCTCAGCACCTGTTTGCCTGAGGTGTCTGATGTCGGGGAAGACTCTCACAGAGCAGTTCTAAACTGGACAGCTGTGCAGCTCAATCATTTTAAAATGAGCCTGTGGACTTTGCACTGCATGAGCAAACTCATTACCATTGTCTGTGGTTTTATCTGAAAGAATGTCTCTTGCAGGCTCTCCACTGGTGGCTGACCTTTCAGGAAGGGTGCGGATCTTGTCCGGAGGCAGACAGCTACAGATTTCAATTGCTGAAAAGTCTGATGCTGCATCTTACTCTTGTGTTGCCTCAAATGTAGCTGGAAGTGCAAAGAAGGAATACAGCTTGCAAGTATACAGTAAGCTACTGTGAAACTTCTGTTCACAGCTCAGCAGTTCTGCAGTAGGGTTGCATTGTGGCAGTGTTATCAGTCCGGGGATGTTAAGCTGCAGGGTTTTCAAAGAGTAAAGGACA
Organism: Chaetura pelagica; assembly: GCF_000747805.2. Lineage (NCBI taxonomy): Eukaryota > Metazoa > Chordata > Aves > Apodiformes > Apodidae > Chaetura > Chaetura pelagica. Next base: position 796,783 of record NW_009953225.1, on the reverse strand, counting down.
ATTTAAGGGTACTCCAAGGAGAATGTTAAATAAGTAAAATTTTGACAATTTGGCATCAAAGCTTGAGCAAGGTGTTGCATATACCTGTTGCAAGTGCACCTGACCACAGATTACAGGAATGTAACCTCTTTATGTAGTGTAATGTCTTGTCATCAAACTGTAATAGTAAAGACAACTATTTTCCATTTTCTTGAAAATTCTGTATTTCAGTCAGGAATAAAAGGAGTTATTTTAAACAGTCCCATGAATGAGAAAATGTTCAAGGATCTGTAGGAATTGACTGAATTACAGGCAGTAATTTTATTTAAATTTTTCTCATGTTTGCATTTTTAAAATCGCCTTGAAGTTTGTTTTTCTAAAAACCTTTTGGAGTGTCCTTGTGACTTTTCCCAGCCCTGTGGAAAATTCTGTAAATTGCAGAGAGCCCCCGACTGATTTGCCAACCCTCAAAAACCCAACTTTATTACACGCTGATCTGGCAAGCTTGATTATTATTCCGTTCCGAAAGGGGTGAAGATCCCGAGAAGGAGCTTCCAAGTTGACGTCTAAACTGCGCTTCTTTTCCAGTTCGACCGACTATACTGAACAGCGGCAGCCACCCGTCAGAAGTGGTGGTCACCCAGGGAAGTGAGATCTCCCTGGAGTGCCAGGCCCAGGGCACTCCCCAGCCAGCAGTGTCCTGGCTGAGGGACGGGCGCGCGCTGCCGGGGAGCGGGGACATCGCCCTGCGCCACCAGGGCCGCGTCCTGCACCTGCGGAACGCCCGGGTGTCCGACACCGGCCGCTACGTCTGCGTGGCTGCCAACGTGGCAGGGCTGGCTGACATGAAATACGATTTAAGTGTTCATGGTGAGTATGTGCAAAAGGGGGGGCAGGCGTAACAGGAACAAATTAGACCTCTAAGTGCATCGAAGGGCACCCAGGAGGTAGTTGTGTGGCTAAATGCGCCCCTGTATCTATTGCAGCCTTTAGACATGGTGCAGTTCCAGTTGCAGTGTTAGAAAAATCAAGATCCCATTTTAAACTCTTGAACACTTTAAAATCTTACCTCTGTCCCTGTTAATAACAATCCACCCCCACCAGCTCCATCTCCTGAGAGGAGAAAACCAAGATATGGTATAATTTTATAGGATGTTGGGGTGGGAGTCATGGTGAGAAATATTCTGTTGTGGGAGATGGAAATCAAGGTTTAACTGAGAGCACCCTGATAGTGGCTGCTACCAGGGGACAGTTACCCAGGGACTGCCAATATCTGAAGTACATAATTATCAGGTTCTCCAATTTGGCACCATCAGAAGAATTTAAAGATGGTACCTGCAACTCTTAATTTGTCCCTGTAATCAGACTTAACAGAATGGATTGGAACATCCTATTGTTTTACAGGCACTGGAATTTTGACATATGACTTTTTCACTTAATTGAGCACTGAATATTCATGTTCATACTGTGAAATTAAACACAGGAATTCTCATTATCAAAAATGAGAGGCCTACTTTATTTAGCAGTTTTATTTATTTATGTTTGTTTGTTTGTTTTATTTGGAATGTTTGCTGTGTTATCAAACTTTAGGGTGAAAAGGAACTTTAACCCTCCTCAAGGTATTTTCAGTGCTGGAGGATGTTGGCCAAGTCTTGACCCCAGGCTTTATGTTCTAAACTATGAGTTGTAGAACAGCTTCCAAAGTGGGAATCTTCATATTTCTAACGAAGAAAACCTAAAAATAAATTTGTGATATTTATTTTAATAGGGAGTTGTTCTTGCCATTAGAAAAAAAACATGTAACTCTGTCAATGTTAGGATTTTTCATAGTGTTTCTGTTGGGAATTATAATTAGCATAGAGTGGACAGAAATACTATAAACTGTTACTTACTAGGGATCTTTAGCCATCAAATAAAGGTACTAGAACTGGTAGAATTAATGCTAATATGCCATGCAGTTACACAGTGAGAAGTTGTCATTAATAGTATTTAATGTCTCCGTTTTGTAGCTCTTCACTTGCCAAGCTTGTCTTAGCTTCAGTGTATTACTGTTTGGATGTTTTGAGAGCAAAATTAGTTTTTATTTATTCTGAAGTATGCTTTTTTAATTAATCCTGTTCTGTAGTTCCCCCAAGTATTGCTGGTGACCTGCAGATGCCTGAAAACATCAGCATTGTGGAGAAGAATCCTGTCTCCCTGATCTGTGAAGCTTCAGGAATTCCCCTGCCATCAATAACGTGGCTCAGGAATGGATGGCCCGTCACTTCCAACAGCTCACTGCGAATCCTCTCAGGTACAAAAGTAATAAATAGGTCGTTAAAGAAAAGAAAAAGGAAGGACCCTCTGCATCTTTAGTGCAGGTATTTCACGGGGAAGGATTGGTTTAATAGTCTGTAAGGACAAGGAGAGAAGAGAAGCTGTTACTCACTGTGAAGCTTTTTGGCAGTTGGGGTCAGGTTGGCTGGAGCTCCTGGTGAAGAGCTCATGCAAACGTTTAAAGCTGTTCCCAAACTTAATGTGTGTGGGCCAGAGGTGTGGTCTGTGCCATGGAATAGCCATTATTGTGGCTGCTGGTGTGAGTTAGTCCAGTGCTTATTTCCAGAAATATGTCAAATGGTAACATCTTGCTTTATCAGCGCCAACACATGTACTGCGGTAGCTCTTTTATTTGGCTAGTTTCTCTACCTCTTGCTCTTCAGTTGTTTTATTCTTAAAGTAAAAAAAAATAATAAATCTTGAAGAGAATACACATAACAATAAACAAAGCACATCTTTCATTTTTTTTGAATCTGTATACAAAACCAAAGGGAAACCTATTCATGAGAGTCAGAAATTAATGCATGTCAGTACTTCCTGGCCTTGGAGTTAACTGCATCAGATCTCCAGAATGTCATCAAATGCACATAGCAGGAGCTGGAAGGTTCATGGCCTGTTGGGACACCATGGCACTGTGGCCCGAAGGAGACAGCTGGGGTGTTGCTGTTACTGACACTGGTGTGTTTGTGTGTTGGGTTTTGGAGGCAAAGTGTTGGCAGGGGGGGCTGCAGGGGCAGCCTATGTGAGGAGGGGCTGGGGCTGCCCCTGTCAGGCACAGCTGTTTGCTGAAGGTTCCTAGGACCCCCCTGCAGGGCACAGCTCTGTTCACCTCTGTGAAACAGCATTTAGGAAAGGTCAAAATGCAGTGTGGCAGCAAGGAGAAAAGTGTGAGAAACAGCCCTGCAAGCAGGTTGGAGACAGAGGAGGACTTTCAAGTGCTAAAGCAGGTATTTTTCCTCAGTCCATGGGGAGATCCTGTTGGAGCAGGTATCCACACTGCAGCCCTGTGGTGGGTGGGCCTTTTCTGGCTGCCATATGCCCACCCAGCTGCCCTCTCATTCCTTCCCCTCAACAGGACAAGGGGAGAAAATAAGATAGAGTTTGTAGGTTGCAATAAAGACAGGGAGATTGCTCACCAGTTCAGTTACAGGCAAAATAGACTCACCTTGGTCAATGTTAATGTTCATATTCACCAGACAGGTAAAGGATCTAGAAGGTGTTTAGAAGCCCTGCTAAGACTAGATTTGAAGCTGGTATCTTTCAGAATTTTTATCATTCATATAGTTTTGAACATGAGTAGTTGTTTTTAACAGGTAGTCCTGCCTTCTGCTTTCCCATTTTTACATATGGTGCATGGAAAAAGGAGTGGGTGTCTGATGATGATTCTATATTAATCTGACTGTCTGAGTTGGTTTGTGTTCCTTCTTGTGCAAAGTTGCTATCAACAAAAAATAATTTCTCCATAGCTTGATTGTTTCTCTTCTGTCTGTTGATTTCTACACCCACGCTAATATCACCACCCGGACTGCAGAGTCAGGAAGGGTGAGAGACAAAAAGATGTTTATTGTCTCTGAATGTTAGCTGCAGTGGGAGTGGGGAAAAGAGGCCAGAACTCAGTGCTTTGTTTTCCAGCAAACTTTGTGCTTTTGTGCAATTCTTTAAAAAACGACACGTTGTGGTAGTGAACTGTAACCAACATGGCATTTGGAACTTCATTTGTGCTTGTACAGCTGTAAAAAAACCAACATCAACAAATCCCCCTTTTTGACTAATTTAAGAGGTAAAATACTTTGCCAAAGCAAGATTTAGTTCTGTTGACTGAAAACATACTTGGCATTGCAGATGATTTAAATGTGTGGACACACTGCTGGCAACTTCGAGTCTGTTAATTCAGATACTATGCCCTTGTTTCTTTTTAATGATCTTTCCTACATCCTTTAGAAAAAAATTCCACATCTGCTTTCCTTGCAGGCCATGCACTAATGCATGCTAGCTGTAGGAAGGATCAAAGCTTTTATTAAATTTTAGCTAAATGTAGAAGATCATATCATGCTTCAGCACTGGAGCCCTGGGTGTGCAAATATGTGACACTACAGGGAGATGTTCTTCTGCAGGCAGAAAGCTGCTTCATTTTGCTTCTGCATGGCTTTGTCCAGGATATGGATGTCAGGAAAGGATCAGGGTGACATGATTCTGCAAAGACTGAACCTTCCTCAGTCTCACAGACATCCCTCCAGCAGGGAATATTCCTTGGGCACAGGCACAAGCATCAGGCTAGGTCAGCTGTTTTTCCTTCAAAGCACATGCCCAGAAACATACAGGCAGGACACACATGGTTCAGATGTGATGTACTGTGAGATTGTGATTTTTAATGGGAGAGCTGCTAATGAGAAACTGGAAAAGCTGAAGCATGGCCACCACATTTGGTTTCACACTTGCATGCTCACTGCTGTTTGTTTTGCTGTTCCTCTGCCCAAAAGGAAGCAAAGAGAAATCATTCTGCTAGGGAAAAGCAGTGAGACTCCTGGTCTTTTGGTCAAATGTATTTGCAAACCTTTTAGACCAGCATGCTGATGCAAATGTGTTCTGGCAACTGCTGTGCTGTAGTGTTAGGAGAAATGTGTTAGTTTAAAACATTATGTGCAAGCCAGTACTGTTGTCACCTGTTGTTATTGATGGCACAGTTAATACCAATACTAGAATTGAGGAGAGGAATTTTTTTCCTTATCTGTGTGCATGTGAAAATACCCTTATGGCATGTTTGCATTTATAAAAATAAACTTACTTTTACATGTACACACCTCACCCCCCCACATCTGATGAGGCTGTATTATTTTTCCTGGGTAGTCATCACAATTCTCAGTATAACAGAGTGCTCATGTGAACAAGACTTGTGCTGCCTGAGACTCTGTGTTCTGTCAAAATTCTCTGCATAGAAGTACCTGCACAAAACTTTGCATATTGCAAGCCCAGAGTTCCTGCCACATCCCAAGTGTCTGCACTGCTCAAGGAATTACATGTGCCCTGTACCCCTGCCTGTAGTCTGAGTGGCCTGTGGGGAGCAGGGTTAATTTTCTCTGCACAAACTTGTCACATGTGTCTTGAAGTTTTCAGTGATTGTTCTGGTTGGTCTCTGATTTCCTCTGGAAATTCTCAGAAAATGTCTGAATGCCTCAAAATTCATTTAAATATGATTTCTGATGGGGAAAAAAAGGGCCTGAGCACACATGCAGAAGTGATGGGAGTATGAGTAAGGTCAGTGGCTTTCACTACTCCTTGTTCACCAAAACCAAAGCGCATGAAAAAAAAATGTACAGCTGTAAATTTCACCAGCACATAAAAGAAGTGTAGGAGTTAGCACAGACAGTTTGGGAGCACGTTGGTTGGAGCAGGACTTGAATGACTGCAGGTGTTTTGGCTTTCTCCTCAGGAGGCAGAGCGCTCCGCCTGACGCACACGCGCGTGGCGGATGAAGGTCGGTACACCTGCGTGGTCACCAATGCTGCAGGAGAAGTGAGGAAGGATTTTGACCTTTCTGTTCTAGGTAAGTTCAGGGTAATTTTGTAGAAAAAGATAAGGGGTCTGCTGTATACTTTGCTGGTATTGTAAAAGTTTTGTGCCAAAACATATGTCCTTGGAGGGGGAAAATACCTTTGGTAAGGTGGTCAGAAAAACAGTTTTCAAAGAGAAGTGAGTTTTCTGTTTTAAGTTTTTTAATTAATGTGGCATAATTTGTAGTAACTGACAGCTCCTTCTGTTTTGTGGTTTGTTTCTCTTCTGAAAAGGAATGATGTCAGTGAAATTGGCTTCAGTGAGGTGGCTATTTCAGTTGGGTAGGAGTCTGGGGGATACTGACAGCTGGCCTTCCATCTTCTCTTCTGTTTCTTGGTGCTCAGAGCTCCAGTCTCCCTTGGGCCTGATGAACAGGCTGAGTCAGTTGATGGGTGTTTTTTTTGTTTTCCTGGCCAAGTTTGTTTTCAGCCAGATCCATTCCCTGCTGCTTCACCACACAGGCCATAAACACTGGTACTGGTGAAGGGGAGATGACACGAGCGTGTGGTCAGGGAAATAGTGTTATATCTTTTCACCCTGGCATGAATTTAAACTGGTTCAAGTGAAAAGAAATCTACAGCCCCAGGAAATTATAAGAAAGTCATGTGAACTCTTGCACCTAATGCTCACATGCAGAGAGATGAACCCCATGTGATGATACTGTCTATTAAGACCAGCCTTGCTGTGCAGCACTGCCTGTACTGTGTACAACTGAGTGGCATGGTGGTAATAATCTGTTGCAACAGAGATGTGTAGGCAAAGGCAAGACCAGCAGGAAAATTAAACACTGGAGCTAGAATTGTTTTAGCAAAATAGAGATCTCTGATCCAGTGGAAACCTTCAGTCAGCGGAGGTTTTGGTCTTGTGAAGGGTAATGGGTGATCCTGCTAATCTATTTAGAGAGGGATTGGTACAGAAAGCTCTTCAGATGGCTGTTTGTGAATGTGTGATTTTGTCACTTATTTTTAAAATATAGTATTTTTGCAGAATATTCTGCTTTGAGGTTTAGAAACTATTTGTTGTTTTTTACCAATAATTACCAGGCCTGTGTATCATTTTCCTGTAGGTTGCTTTTCTCTAAGGTGCTGAGCTTTCTAAGGTGCTGAGCTCTCTCAGCTTCCCTTGCCTTCAGCTGCCCTACACATATTCCTCCTGCAAAGGATAACTCACAGTCATGTCAGTTCATGTTTATTTGATGAGCTCATGGAAGTGTAAGTCTGGTAGAATGGAAGAGGAGGATAAACACTGAAAAGCATTCATTGTTTTACTGTTTTCTTTGGAAGATTTTAGTAGCAGGGTGTTCATGAGGGTTCTGGAAACATCTTTTGCATAGGCTTTGTTTGCCTTGAAGAAAAATTGCTCAGTGAAGCTGATTTCAAGTGGAAAATTCCATTGTTCAATCTTCTCTTCCCTCCCCCCAGTAATTTCTTTGTCTTTCTAGAGGAAAGTTACTGGAATGTGGCCTGATATTAACACAGAATATTCACCAGCTCACTGTAAATAAGAACTGTACAGAGACTGTACAGTCTTTCTCTGAGTTGGTGTAGGAGGTTCCAGAGGAGCCAGATTGCATGGAGAGCTTGGTGTAATAAACATAATATTTATATATTTGCAAAATGTTTGGTGTGGCTTTGTCATATCTCTGAAATTAATATGTGTTGACATCTTACTGTATTACTTTAGGGCCAAAGCAATGAGTTGCTCTGGTTATTTATGAATACTAACTTTTGGCTTGACTGAAAAGTCCTAAAGTTTATGATTTTTCGGTTATATTTTCCCCCATCTAATTCCTTCACTAGTTGATGTGAGAAAGATCTTGTTGCATTTGGACACTAGAACCCATACAGATGTCTGGTTTGCATTGTATGTACAGTCACAGCAGGGAATTTGATCATAACTGCATCACAAGTTGGTGAGAGTGCCAGGATTGGCCACATCTTCCCACATGCGAAATTCTACTAACCCGCATCTCACCACGTCTCCTGTCCAGAGGCCAACTTCAGCCACTTTTTTGCCATTCCAGTCAAGTGAAATGCAAGCGTCTTTCCATTTTATTTTTTTTCTCACTTTAGTTTATACCTTCATTAATTTAAAATATCTGGTGTGACATTATTTTTCTCTGCTGACAATGAATTCTGCATATTACTGTGATTCTTATTTTTAGGAGACTTTTGCTTCCAACTTAGCGGTAGATCACAAATAATCTGCTCAGTATCTTTTAATTCCTCTCTCTTTAGGCCTTCAATCTGGGCTGTAAATTTGCTTTTTGTAGGATTATTAAAGCTTAGTACCTGGCTCCCTAATCTGACATTTTTGTTACAACTTCCAAAATCCCTTGGACATTGGGCTTGCTTCCCAATGGCCATAGGTCTCCTTTTCAGCCCATTACTCTCCACGCCTACTTAGATTTGTAGTGTCGTTTTCTTTTGGCCTGAATCCACCAATGTCTCTGCTTTGAAAGAAGCAGCTGATTTGTCACCACAGCTACTCACCAACACGTTCAGAATCTGCCTTCCCTCATGCAGTAGCACCTGGGTCTGTGTCGCCCTGGTGACCAAGATGGTTTGGAAACAAGTCATGAAGTGGTCAGTACAGTAAGAGTTCCCTTGTTAGCTATTTGGGAGGTGGATAGGGGTTTTAAGGGTATAGTTTTTTCTTCTGCTTCCCTAGAGGAACGTAGTTTGTACCACAATAAGGTGCCTGTAGACCTATTCAGTTTGTTCATCTGCCTCAATGGAATTAGCTGTATTTGCAAAAAACACAGTTAAGCCTCTACACAGCATCTGTTTGTTTCTCATCTCTTGCATTGCTTTGAGCATGCCAATAAGGAAGAAAAACCAACACACATGGTGTGTGACTAGACAAGCTGAGTTATTTTTTTAAACAAATTGGTTCTTTTCCTAGGGTTCTAGATAGATGCTTTCAATTAGTGTTGGAAAAGAAACAACTCTTAAACTTAAGCACATAGTTTTGAACAAATAAATCACTTGCTGCTTAATACATGATGACAGAACTTGCTTCCAAACTTAAAAAACCTGTTGGTGCATAAAATCAAAACTGGCCCCACTAACAGTGGCTCATCACCATTGCCATGCTAAGGGGACTCAGAAATCTTGCCCTACAGACCATGCTCCTCAGCACCCCGACTATCTCTCTAGCTCTTAAGACTAAACGAAGTGAGAACTTTGTGAGTCTGTGGTCCTCTCCTGCCCTTGGCATGGACTTGTGTGGTGGAGGGGTGCAGAAGAGTGTGTGTGTCTGTTGTCCAGGCAGGTTAGCTCTGCACCCTTTCACATCTGGACCCGTTTCTGGTAGACCTGAGCTGTTTGTTGATTGATGTGATTTAGGGCTGAGTTGAGTTTAACTTGGTTGTAAATAGGACTTACTGATGATGTCTCCTTGTCTGTTTGCAGTGCCTCCAGGGATTGTGGGTGAAAATAAACTGGAAGATGTGAAAGTGAAAGAGAAGCACCGGGTTACCTTAACATGTGAAATGACAGGTAAAAGTAATACAGTACTACTTACATTTACTGATCAAACCCACAGTGTAGCTCGTCATTGGTTCTGAGCAGCATGTTTTTAATGGAATTTTCAGTTTGGGGGAGTTTTTAAATAACCAGGGTGCTAGCATCAAGACTACAGCACTCCTCTTTATAAAGGCTGTGTAAAATGTAGCCAAGAGAGTAGCTGCTGGGATATTTCTTCTCTAAAGACCTTTGGAGTTTAAGAGGAGTTGTATATTATTTCAGGAGGCCTCAAAGACTTTAGAATGCACATTCCAAAACATGTCCCTCAAGGATATATTCTAAAAGTGCATCTGACACTGTATCCTTCAGTTTTTTTGAAACCTTGGCATATCCTGGAGGCTGTGCAACAACTAATATTTACAATTTTCTTCATTAAGGGAACCCTGTACCTCAGATCTCCTGGATGAAGGATGGCCAAGCTCTGGCTGAGGATGGAGATCACAAGTTTCTCTCCAGTGGGCGTTTCCTGCAAATCACCAACGCTCAAGTCACTGACACAGGGAGATACACGTGTATTGCATCCAATACAGCTGGAGATAAAAGCAAAAGTTACAGTCTTAATGTGCTTGGTAAGACAGCTGGGCTGGCTCTTGCAGAGAAGATATTAATCCCAGGAAAAAACAGATAATCAGATTGGAATTTCTTAGTACTTTAATTACAGCAGTGCTTAACTTGCCTGACTGCGGTAAAAATTCCAGAGCTTAGTAATTGATAAATAATAGTAGTTCAATAGAAACAGCAGTTCTGTGATGTAGACAATACAGAGCTAGAAAATGTGGAGCTTTATTAGGACATTTTATGGAATTAGCTAGACAATGCATTGGCTTATTGTGATTCAAGGAAGGAGCATCTAAAGTGTTGTTCAGATTGTGATCTTTTCATAAGAGCTGAAAACATCTGCAGTTGGCTTTTTTCGGGGTGGTTCTTGCATAACCCAATGCAAACAATGGCCGGTTTGTTTTCCACATCCTCATTTCCTAGGTTCATGCCTCCTAATGCCCTGCTGCTCCCAGGATCAGTGGGTAGTGGGGCTGCCAGTGCTATGCCAGAAGGGAC
>NW_009953225.1:745491-786049 GCF_000747805.2 Chaetura pelagica | reverse complement strand
GACCTGCACTTGACAAAGGCTCAGGGGGGATGGAGTCCACCAGCCCTTGACTGCAGGACAAAGGATAAAGCCAGATGAATGTGGTTTGCCTCTGGGTTTCAGTGCACCTCATAGGAATGCCTTCCTCAAGGCTGCAACCAGATTCCTAGACTGAACAGAGAATAGAAAACAGAGTTTTCATAGAGGTTCTTGCTCTGGTTAATGATTTTGTTGTTCACAGTGTCTCCAACCATTGTGGGTGCAGACAGCCAGGGAAAGGCAGAAGATGTCACTGTAATCCTCAACAGCCCAACATCCTTGGTGTGTGAGGCTTACTCATACCCTCCAGCTACAATCACCTGGCTGAAAGATGGTAATCTTTTAGAGTCAAACAGCAACATCCGCATTTTGCCAGGTACATTTTTTCCATTGCTATTGAGAAGTAACATAACACTTAATTCTTTCAGCATTTTGTTTCCTGTTGCAGATTTATTTTTTTGTAAACCAAAGGGTGTATTTCTATTGAGTGCAATGTTTGTACTTTTGTAGCATTTCCCATTCCAGTATTTTCTAAGTGCTTCACAGTTAACTGATGATTAACTTGTATTTTATTTGTATTTGGATATTTATCCTTTTGTTCCATAAAGCTAAATGATGGCAAACAAGTTCATTTGGGTTGATAATGTATGTAAGGAACTTGAAATTAAGTATGGAAATTAGATGGAAAGAGATATAAGCAACGATAGTAGTAAGAGTGAGGTGGCATTTTTCTAGGTTGTTAGTAGTTTGCCATTTTTAATTTGTGGAGTAACTCTTACCTGCCACATGTGTGGAGGTGGGAAATGGGAACAGGCTTCCCTGGTAGCATGAAGTGCTGTAGATGAACAAGTACTTCAGCATTGTTAACTGCAAGTGTTCAGAGGAAGCATGAGTCGATATGGATAGTGAGGAGTTGGATTCCTACATGGGGGGACAACATCTAGGAATGCTGTCTGAAAAGAGCTGCAGCCAAAGTAAATAGTGGCTCACTACTGAGAAGGCAGACAATATAAATCATAAATAAACAGGATGCTATGGGAAAGAAACTGAAGCATGTCAAAGCTGTAGAGGTCACCTGAAGTTTTAAATCTTACTGACTCATTCATGTTTACTCTCCTCACGTTGTGGCTGTTGCCTCCATCCGTTCTTTCCTCCCAACGCTGCGCTGAAACCAAAAGGCCATTTGGAGGCTTCCATCCACTCCTGGATGCTGAATAGGCTTTTTTTTGCTCAGCCTCACCCATTATTCTGCCTTTCACTTTTTCTGTGAATGAAGCACAGAAACCTTAACCACTTCTTATTGAAACATCTTAAAGAAATTTCTTGTACAGAACTATATTAACAAATCTTTTGAGAATCTGTAAGTGACAGGATCTGTGATCCAAAGCCCTGCCACACATTGTGTGCTCATTTGTTACTCAGGATACATGGTGGGAAGCAGTCAGTTTTTCTAAGGGCAGAACTTGGACCAAAGGATGAAATGTACCCTGCAGAAACCATTCAAAAAAAATGGGAAGCAAGAGTACAACATGGATGTGATTAAAGAATTGTGTCTTTTGGCAGGTGGTCGAACTCTGCAGATTCTGAACGCGCAGGAGGACAATGCTGGCAGATACACCTGTATAGCCACAAATGAGGCTGGGGAAACTTTGAAACACTATGAAGTGAAAGTCTACAGTAAGGAAATACTTCCAATCATTTGGGGATTTTTTCATTCTTTGTTTTTTTTCCCTTTGCAGTGTTACCTACCCTGGTGGACACCAGGGTTGCTGTTAGTGGCTTTGTTTAGCAAACATCTTCATTAGTTCATGGCAGCTGTTGAGGAAAGACCCTGGAAAAGTTTGCTGTTGCATCCTTTTCAAGTGCTGCTGTTGGGCTAAAAATCTTTGTGTCACCCAGGGGAAGACATTTAAGAAACATTGATCATGCGTTTCTTCTGAAATGTTATTGGTGAGAATTTTCAAATCAGACAAACCCAACACAGTGGGACATGTGAGCAGAGAATATTGTGAGCAAAGAAACTGTTTTAGAAAAAAGGAGAGGAAGGGACGTGTAACATCTAATGGGAGACTTTTCCTTGAGCAAGGTGAAACAGGAGGATACTATTTTTATATCCTTCCATAAAACACCATATGCACAAAAGCTTTCCCACTCAAGGCACATTGTTCTTTGAGCATCTGTGCCTAATATTCTATTTTAATGCTGAAACTCTTCATTATGGACTCAGTCAAGCATGATTTTTTGTCTTTCTTTTTGTTGTTGTTATATTTCCTGGTATGAATTGGAGTTTGGTTTTCATCCTCCCAGTAACCATGCTGTTATTTTAATTACACTGAGTCCCTAGTAAGGCCCCATTGGATTCAGAATAATGAGAAGATGACAAAAGAGTTCATTATGGAAGTGTGACTATGTAGCACATAAAGCCCCACACCCCTAAGTGCCATTGCAACTGTCAGTTATTGAGGCACTGTAGGCATTAGGGATAATTTAAAATTTCCCATTGAAAAAATAATGGAAAATGCTTTGAAAGCATTAAAAAAAAATAATATTATGAGACCAGGGTGGGGGGTAGCTGAAGAGTTTTGAAATATTCTGTTTTCATGCTGATTCAGAAGGAAACCAGATTTTGCAACACTGGGGTTTCAGCAGAATGGAAATTTTGAGCTTTGACCAGTCACTCTGAGTGTGGACTTCAAACATATGTTTCTCTTTGTTTCCATTAAAACCCTTTTTAATTACTCCACTACACTGAACTTTGTAGAATTCAAGGCAAACACATAATCAAGAACTGTTGCTGGGTAAGGCTGTAGTCAGTTTTGCACGTCTAAAACTGTTGAATAGCTTCATATGTTTTGATATATAATGCATATAGTAAAAATAGTTGAAAATGCATATATATATATATAGGTATATAAAAATAAAAATTCAGCTTTGGGAAAGAGGCAGATTATAGGGGGGATGTATTTGCTTTCCCTGAGGTTATCCTCCAGGTTTTCCCTTTGTCCAGTTAATTTTGTTAGTAAGTCTGGTTAAATTTGTTAATAAGACAGCAAGTGATGAGAGTCCCTCTTGCTCCCTTTGTTTTTGTGCAGTTCCACCCACCATTAAGAAAGGGGGTATCTCAGGGATGGGTCTGTCCCCTAAGGAAGTGAAGATCAAAGTAAACCACAGCCTTACCCTGGAGTGTGAAGCCCACGCCGTTCCTGCTGCTGCCATCAGCTGGTACAAGGATGGACAGGCCAGTCACAACATTAATTCCTTCTGATGGGTGGATTTTGCACAGAAACAGCTGCATATTCACTCTCACTGTTAATCATAGAATCATAGAATGCCAGGTTGGAAGGGACCTCAAGGATCATCTGGTCTAACCTTTCTAGGTACTATTGTAGCTTATATGAGTGTTCATGCAGCGTTCCAGGGTCGCTTGCAGGGCTGAAGTCAGTGGGAAGTCATTTTCCCACTGTCCTGCTGGCAAGATAACCCCTCCTGCATCCTGGGATGTTTGCTGTTGGCCAGAGCTCTGCAAATGGACACCCTTGCTTTTTTATGGGTGCAGTGCTAGTGAGACATCAATGCTGGAGTTCCCAGGGCTGGTCTGTGCTGGAAGGGAGAGGGCCCTTCCTCCAGTGGTGTCCCCTGGTATGGCCACATGTCCCTTTGCCATTAATAGTCCCCAAAGGCCCTGTTACAGAATGGCCTCATGCTTGGTGTCCTTGAGTGCTGCCCTTGCAGAAGTTGCAGAGAGCCTCCCACTCAGCTCTGGCAGAATCACAAAGCCACAGAAGCATCTGGACCCTCTGCAGGGGGGAAGGAGGCATGATTCCTGCCACATGGAGTCTTCTCAACAGCATCAGTCTGGAGGAGAAGCAGTTTGGAAGGGCGATGCCACAGAGTTATACTGATGTGCAGTCTGCTGGGGGCTGGTTTAGCTGAAAAGGAAATGGTGCAACTCTTGTGCAAGGAGGGAGAATGGAACATCTCTTGCTTCGGCTGTTCTTGGCAGGGCACTTGTGTGGCAGGCTGCTGCACCTCTGCAGCTGAAGCAGCTCCTGCTGGAGCTACCAAGCATGCCGAAGCAGCCTGGAGTCCCTGTGTGCACACCCTCTGTCTGGCTGTGGTGTGGCTGTAGTACTAGGACCCCCTGGGGGTACTGATAAGGAAGAGTGATGCTGGGGAGAGTTTAGAGGTCCCCAAAGACAGAGGGTGACTGCGAGCAGCTTGCTGCTGCTGTCAGGGCAGCAGCTTTGTCTTAGGTTGCTTCTGGACAAACGGCTTTCACTCACATCCGTGGACTGAAGTAATTGTCCGCTGCAGGTCAGGAGTTTAGTGCTGACTCCCTAATGGGATCTGTTTTCGTTATTGAGAGATACAGGTTAGACAAGTGTCTGCTGTCAGATGGGTTGTAAATTCTGAGGACAGCAACATCTAATCCTGTATGTCTGTGTGTTGCTGCTGCATGAAGTTTATGTTCACACCACACCCTCACCGGGCAGCAGATCTGAGGGGTCATGGTTGTAGTATGAGTTGGATTGCATTGTTCACCTCATGGAAAACGGGTAGTTTTACACGTGTAGGTTTTCCCTCAGCTCATTGGCTGGACCAGTGAGTTCAGGGATTGAATCAGCCCGATTTAACCTAATGTCATGAGAGCCCTTCCCTGATGGGATGGCACTGCTCTGTTCAGCAGCAGCTTGCAGCTGGGCTTCAGGGTGATGTAACACCCCATCCTCTTAGGAGACCAGGATCAGAAAGGTGAACGTGCAGAGATTATGACAACTGTAAACATAAAAGTGTTTCCAGGAACTTGAAGACCTGTCCCGAGGAGCTGGAGCTTGATCAAGTTCACTCAGGGTTTTTTTGGAGGAGAGGAGAGCTGGGCTGCAGCACCTGCAGCCACAGCTGCTGTCCCAGGACCGTGTCTGAAGTGATGACCCTCAATATTTGGTGTCCTGAGCAGCTGCCTGCTCTGTGGGGGTGGGAAGCAGGGTCTGGCTGGCAGCACAAACAAAAGCTACTGTGTCCTTGGGGGTGTCAAAGCAGAGGAAATACCAAAACATGCCCTTGCTCCCACGTGCCGCCTTAGGGAGGGCTTTGAAACAAACCAAATGTGACCAAAAGAGAGGTGATGTGGTGTTGGCTCCACAAATAGGGCTGGTTCTAGTGCCAAGTGTTAATTTCCCTGTAAAATTACCTTACAGCCCCTCAGCCCTGATGAGCATGTCCTTGTCCAAGCTGGTGGCCGAGCTCTGCAGATTAAGGAGGCCCAAGTGTCAGACACCGGTCGCTACAGTTGTCTGGCATCCAACATTGCTGGAGAGGATGAACTGGAATTTGATGTAAATATACAAGGTAAATTGAGTTCAGATAATGCAATTTTTCTGGTAGCCTCCTTTTCTAATGGATGTTGGAATTCTTTTAATTTTGTGTCCGTTGTACATGCTTGGTGTAATCCAGTGCTTTTGTGTTTTGAGTGATCTTTAATTTATATGTATTTTGTTCCTTTTTAAGAAAGACAGTATTTGATTATTGCATATGACTTATGCAGTGTTTCTCAAGTCAGCAGAATGTCATAGCAACTCTGGTCTTCCTGTAAACTACAGGAAAATGTTTTAATTCTGCTTAAGCTAGGGCATCACATTCTGTTTATCTGTATTGAGTAGTACTTACTCCAGACATTAGCTTCCTGTTGGCCTGCACGCTGTGTGTAAATACCTGGAAACAATACTTACTAATTTCTGAAAATTTAAGCAAAATTAGAACTCAGGTAAAACCAGATAACTTACTATTTGAGTATGATTGTTGATTGAGACCTCCTGGGTTTTGTTATCAGGGCATCTTACACTGTTATTTATTGGTCTTCAGAAAATACTCAGTTGATTGCTCAGTTGTTCATTCCAATGGAAAGAACTAGAATTTTCCTGGCTAATCTAAACTGGAAAGAGGTGTCAATTTAATACACTTAGTTTTTGTTGCTGCTATTCAACAATTACAGTATCTTCACATTAATTTTAAACTATTTCTGCTGTAGAATTCTCATGTTTTCCCCTCCTTGGCTGCAGTTCCTCCTATTTTCCAAAAGCCTTACAAGGAATGGGAAGCTGGTAACACAGTGGATGCAGGGAGAGCTGGAGAAAGCAAAGATGTGATTGTGAACAATCCCCTTTCTCTGTACTGTGAGACCAATGCTGTTCCTCCTCCAGTTCTTACGTGGTATAAAGATGGCTTTCCCCTGAGCTCTAGTGATAAAGTACTCATATTACCAGGTGAGTATTAAAATGTCGCTCTCTGACCTTAAAAAATCATCTTAATGCTAGAATTCTTGTGGTAATGAACATTTCCCCTTTAAAACACTGCATTAATGTTCTTTTCAGACTTCCTTGGCTGGAAGTGTTGCTCTCCAATCCTTGAATTTAAGCTGTTTTCTTCTTTCATTTAGAAAATAGTCCCTAAGATGGTGTCAGTATTGCCATTTAACTTTCATGTGATGTGTTGAAAAATAAAATACAACAAGGACACCTTCTTTCTGATGTGTTCCTGGTTTATTTCCCTGTTATTTGTAGTTTGGCACAATCAGAATTGGAGTAGAAAAGCCTCTTACACAGGGAGTGAGGCATGGAAATAGTGTTTCCAGCAGGAAAATGGCCATGAGTCAATCTCTCATATAGGAAAGGGAGAGAGGTGCTTACAGTACTGAGAGGCTAGAAGGGAGCCTTTCTGCCCAGAGGATGCTTTGGGCTGGTGCAGATAGAGAAGGGCAGTGGTGGGAGTAACATCTTCTACCTATTGCTCTTCTGTTGGGTGACCAATGACAGCTACTCCCAAAGTGTGTTCCTTGTGTCCTGTCTTTTCTGGAGCTATTTGTGTGGCTATGCTTTAAAAGAGTAGAGTGAAAAGCGAATATCTTGTGCACCTATGAGCTTCAGAGGTGAATGATTTCCAGTTTGGCACAGCTTTACCAGAATGTTCCTTTTGCATGTAAGTTCTCTGTCACCTCGCTGAGGAATATTTCTGTTTTGATGGAAGAATAATGTCTGGCTGCATATTGCTGAAGAGCATTAATCCTTTCTGTGGAATTAATTACTCTCTTCTAAGATTTCATTATGAACATTGCTGAATTCCAAGTATCTGCCAGTAGAAAAAGTAGCAAGGAAATAAAAGTCTTCAGTTACTTCTAATTGAGAACAAATGGTGACCATTCATAAATTTGCTTGCTCAGGTCTCTAGTGAAATATGGTCTGGAAATGATGAAAACTGCTGGATGTTGCAGTTAAATCTTGCCTGTGCTTTGCTTGCAGGAGGCAGAGTGTTGCAGATCCCGCGGGCACAGGCTGAAGATGCTGGGAGGTACATGTGTGTGGCAGTCAACGAAGCCGGGGAGGATTCCATTCAGTACGACGTCCGTGTGCTCTGTGAGCTCTCCTGCTTTCCTCCTCCTTTTTCATGACAGGAAAAGAAACTGAGGAAGCACTGTAGTCCAGATGTACCTGGAGTTTATAAATTCTGCATGTTTGTAAGCTACGAAATGGCTGTGCTTACAGAAGGTGCTGGAGTTTTGCAGAAGTGTAGGGAAGTGCATGAAAATGGTGTTAATGTTGTTAGTATGTTTTAGGCTATTGTTGTAGGAGCTCAGTTGTATCATCCAGATAACTTCACCAGAAAGGAAAGCGTATGTGGAAATCCAGGCTTTATCTTGGTATCTCTTGTTCCCTGTCCAGCTTCCACTTAAAAATTCTGAGCTATTAGACTTTTCTCTCTCCTTCTTTTGGTCATAATTTTCTAAAATACCTGCAAAACATTTAAAGCCTTAAGAGAATTGATGATTTAGACCAACCACTGAAAGGCTGAAGAGCCCTTTTTGTATGGTCTGTTAACAAACATTGCACAGAAAGCTTTAGTAGGCTGCTTCCATTGTGTGTTGAAGGTTTATGCCCTGGGGAAACATTTCTCTACCTCTATTTCTGTATCTAACACTGAAAACACTGATTTGTTGTTAGGAAGAGGTCTTGCCTTGAAAGTCCTCTTCTGTTTTTGGTTGGGTTTTTTTTCTGGCAGCAAAAAACATGATCCTTGGGAGTACTGGTTGACAACCAGTTCAACATGAGCCAGCAGTGTGCCCAGGTGGCCCAGAAGGCCAATGGCATCTGGCTTGCATCAGGAATAGTGTGGCTGGCAGGAGCAGGAAGGTGATTCTCCATCTGTGCTCAGCACTGGGGAGGCCTCACCTTGAGTTCTGGGTGCAGTTCTGGGCAAGAAAGATACTGAGGTGCTGGAGCAGGTCCAGAGGAGAGCAATGAGGCTGGTGAAGGGACTAGAGGGAAAGGCTGAGGAGAGGAGAGGCTGAGGGAGCTGGGGTTGTTTACCCTGGAGGAGACTCTAGGGGGACTTTATCATTCTTGATGACTACCTGAAGGGAGGTTGTGGTCAGGAGGGGCTGGGCTCTTCTCCCAGGCAACCAGTGACAGGACAAGGGGGCCTGGCATGAAGCTGCACCAGGGAAGGTTCAGGTTTGATGTCAGGAAGCACTTCCTCATGGAAAGGGTGATCAGACATTGGAATGGACTGCCCAGGGAAGTGGTGAACTCGCCATCCCTGGCGAGTCCATCCCAGTCTTTAAGGAAAGACTGGATGTGGCACTTAGTGCCATGGTCTAGCTGATGTGGTCGTGTTTAGTCATAGGCTGTACTTCATGGTCTCACAGGTCTTTTCCAGCCTCAATAATTCTGTGATTCTGTGACGATGGAATAGCTAAAAAATGGCTTTTCACCTTTTCTTCTTGATGGCACTGGCAGGTACTAAGCCACAGTATTCCTCTCATGTTCTGCTCTTTTGTAGTGCCACCATCCATCAGTGGAGCTGATGGTGACCAGCCTGAAGAAGTGACTGTGCTTGTGAACAAGGTTGCAGTGATGGAGTGTGTTGTGAGTGGCAGCCCTTCTCCCAGGATTGCCTGGCACAAGGATGGCCACCTCCTAGCAGAAGATGACAAGCACACATTTTTGTCCAGTGGAAGGAGGTTACAGGTAGTTCTTGGTGAATAACTGCTTTGTAGCATCACAAACACAAGCTGCCCATAAAGACAAAACTGTTTAGATTTGCTGAGTAGGAGATTCTGTTGTGTTGGTTTTTTTTCCTACAATGTGGTGCAAACCTGTGGAGTTTTTGTCCCTTGTCCCCTGTTGCTCAGCTACTTCTTCCTCCTCCTGTTCAGTTCCCTCAGTTGTGCTGACCCAGCTGTTTGTGGGATCATGCCATGAACCACATCAGTGAAATTACTTGGTTTCAAATGGTGTTGATTTTTAGTGGAGAACAACTTGTAGTTTTCAGTCTTGTCCAGGTTGCCCTAGCAGACTTATATTATTGTGAATTGTACTTTTTTATTTAAAGAAAACAGTGAATTCTGAAGAACACCCCCATCCCCTCCTCCAGTGGATGATAGTGGATGAAACTGATAAACAGCTACAGAGCTGAGCTTACTTCTTTCCATTTTCATAGCATGATCTAAGAATAAAACAAAATATAAACCCCATATAGAATGTAAAGATTTTTATTTAAAATATTTTATGAGTAGTTGTTTTG
Organism: Chaetura pelagica; assembly: GCF_000747805.2. NCBI lineage: Eukaryota > Metazoa > Chordata > Aves > Apodiformes > Apodidae > Chaetura > Chaetura pelagica. The sequence continues at coordinate 776,455 of NW_009953225.1, read as the reverse complement.
TTGTTCAATTTGAATCAATTTAATGTGAAAGGTACTGTGACCTGTGGAGGTCTGAGATGCATAATAGATTCTGAAAGGAGCAGCATCAGTGGAAGGTTGGATGCTTCATGACATTGTGAGGGCATTACCAGGAAAACAAATCAAACCAAATCAAACCTGCAGACTCACAGGCCTCAGAGACCTTGGGATCACTGGGGAGACACCAAAGCTTGATATTTGAACAGCAAGTTGCCTTAAATCTTAGCTCAACAATGGTCTTGTTTCTGTTCCTTAGATTTTGAATTCCCAAATAACAGATACTGGCAGGTATGTCTGCATTGTGGAGAACATAGCTGGAAGTGCCAAAAAGTATTTTAATCTAAATGTTCATGGTAAGTGCAATAACCCAGAATTTTCTGGTTGTCTTTCAACTGGTTGTTTAGCTTGACTGTGTTAATTTTAGCAGAGAGCTTAGACACTTGCTTAGCTCTATGCAAGTAAGTTTTCTTACTGGGAAGAGATTGTGATGTGCTAGAAATGAAAGTTTAAATTGCCTAGCAAAGCATGGCTTGTGATGCCCCATGTCTTTAGGTTGTTCCATGTAGGTGGAAATTATTACTGAGGGAGCCTTGTGTAGTGGCTGTGGGTGTTGCTAAGCCCTGAAATAGTTTGTTACTAACTGATAGCAAGAGATATGGCATGGTAAAAGCTGGCTTTTAAAAATGTCTCCTTTAGGTTTCCTTTCTAGGGGTTTTTTTGTTGTTGAGTTAAAATAGGATTAAAATAAACTTGGGGCTGTGACATCACAAGTCTGAAACAATTACAACCCAGAAAATCAGATATTTTTCCATTATTAAAAAAAAATAATCTCTGTACCACCTTCCTTAACCTCTCCTGATAGCTTCAAAAATCAGGATAGCTCTAATTAACATTTCAGAGTTGACATTAACTTCTCTTTTTATTTCTACCCACTCTTCCTATGACCACTTTCAGCTTTCCATTCTGAATTGAAGATGAAATAAGCATTAGTCCCACAAAATCAGCTGCACAATTGCATGCTAAAGCCCACCAAGGAATCCTGGCAGCTACATCTTTACCTGCTTTCCCAGTACTATTTGGAGACTTTCACCACAGTCTTCTGCATGTGACCAGTGTCCTCTTTCCCACCCCTTTTGGAGAGCTATTCTGCTTCTGTATCACATCCTAGGAAGAAGAGCTGTTTTCTCTCTCTTGCTTCACAGCAATCTGATGTCTCAGGTTATTAGGTACAGGAGAAACAGGGTTTCTTCTCATTCACACATGCAGCAAATTTACATACTAAATGGAAGAAATGTATAGTGCTTTTTTTTCACTCAGGAATACAATTAGCCAAAATCAGTGTTGCCATGGAAAGAATGTGCCCTGGAAACACTCTCTGAGAAGTTACTTTCTTTCAGTGGAGTCTATCCAGATTTCCTGGTGTTTGAGTTCTGGTTTAAAATCAAAATATTTCTCTTTTCTTGACATTTCTGGTTTAATTTAAGCTGCTTGTCTCTAGAAGATTTGTTTATAGTGACTGTAGTCTAATACTATTATTTTAAAATAAATACTTGCATGAAGCTTCAATTCTTGCTCAACAGTACTACCAGTTTAGGTTTATTAATCTCTGAGTGCAGTTTCATTTGAAAAATTAGTCTATAGCTGTTCAGGAAAGGACCACCCAGGGTGAAGCACTGATGAAAATACATTATCTCTAAGCTGCCTGATCTTTATTTTGACAATGTTAAAAAAAAAAAAAAAGGTTATTTTCCAGCATTTTTGTATGTTTCTAAAGGAACTGCTTTAATAAATCCAGTTGTAAAAATCTCAACCTCTAGCCTTAATATAGGATAAACTGGTAATTTTCAGGCTAACAGCAGAGCTGAGCCCCTTGCTGCCTCTGTGTGGTACGTTTGTGAGTGGTTTGCACAAGCCATGAAGGCTGCAGAATTTGAAATGTACCATTTATATAGTTCAAGCAGAATTCATTAAAAGACAGCTCAAATTTGGCCTTGTATATTCACTTGCTCACTGTCTCTTGCTGCCAATAATCACATCTGTGGGAAAGTAACTGTGAAAGTAAATAAATGTAAATAACTATAAAATGTCATCGGATCAGAATTCTCCATTTATTCTAGTGAACCATTTTACACTCGTTATCAGGGAAATAACCTTCAGTTATTCCAAGTTGAAAAATATGGACTGAATTCACCCATTTCCATTGAGTCCTCTTGTTTCTGCAGTGTCCACAGAGGAGCAATAAACTTGGGTTAATGACTGGTTTGTGTCATTCAAATGACAGAAAGCAACTGGAGTATTTCTGGTGGATATGGTCCAAAACACTTTAACATTTCTGTCTTTGAAGAAGAGGATTCCATGTGTTCTTTGGAATGATTTTTCCACACAATAGAGCCAAGAACATGCTTTTGCTTTCCTCTTAAGTGTTTTATATATCCACACTGTAAAAACATGGAAACTAAAATGTGGGGTTTATTAAAAGGAAGAGATTTACAGTTATTTCAGTTAAAATACTTCTTGTAGAAGGGTCAAATGTCAAAATATTCTTGTATTTAAAAATACTTGGACTTGTGAGCTTAAAAATGCACCCCTCAGAGTGATGCTTGCAATCCAGAATTTTAAACTGCTTAGCTCACTATTAAGCAACAGGTTTGTCTGGTTAACAAATAACTCTGAACTACAGCAGGAGGAATCAGTTTTTGGTTATCTGTAAAGAGAAAATGGGCTTTTTGCAAGAGCAATACAGTGTCAGGAAAAAATTGTAGATGGTCATCTTACATGTCCTGATAAGGTACATGTAATTGGTCATGCCTTACACAGCAAATGCACCCTCAGCACAGCCTTGTAAAATTGATATTCAGGAAGTGCAGGATCTTTTCTAGGTGAATTAGCATTCCCAAATCCCAAGCATGGAAGGACTGCAGGTGAAATCACCTTAGTGACTCACAGGTACAGGAATGGCCATGAGATTGGCTTCAGTCCTATTTTCAGACACATCCAAAAAGCAGCAGATCCATTCATAGGATGTGAAAGTTTTTTTGCAGCTTGGCACTTTGGTAAACTCAGCAATTCATCTTTTATTTTAGTAAATCAGGATCTTGTGGAGTATTGCCTGTTGATGTGGTAGATACTGTGTGTACTTCTCTTTGCAGTTCCGCCAAGCGTTGTTGGTGCTAATCCTGAGAATCTGACTGTGGTAGTGAATAATTTCATCTCTCTGACTTGTGAGGTCACTGGCTTCCCACCTCCTGATCTCAGCTGGCTCAAGAATGGCAAACCTATCAGTTCAAATACCAACACTTTTATTGTGCCTGGTGAGGAATCTCAGCTATTTCCACAGCTTTTGGACTCAACTTCTGTCTGTTTTGCCTTGAAAAGGGTGATGACCATTGTTTATGGAGCCAGTGTAGTTAGTCTTAGTATTGCTCCAGTGAGAAGACAAGATGCTTGGCCTACTGTGTTAAATATTTTCTTGGCTGTTGGGTGTGTTCACTTCTGAAGAGACCTGGCTGAGACTGAAAGCACTGACATGCACTGTGTGGAAAGGACTAGAGGGCAAGTCAGAAAACAGAGGAGCTCCCATGCAGGTATTATCATGGCTGGGTGGCTTTGACTCACCTGCCAAAGAAATGGTCAGAAAATGGGAGCAAGGCGAAGTTAAACTCTGCTGGCTTGGATGAAAAAAGTAAAAACCTTCCTGCTAACTTCAGAGGGAAACTGGACTAATCCTGGGCCCTCTCAGGCAGGCATCCTTGTGTTGAAGGTTGTCTGAAATGTTTGAAGCTCTGTGCTTGACCAGGCTCCTGGGTGTCTCTGTCAGTTCTGCTCCTGCTGGAGAGCACAGCCCAGGCTCTCAGGTACAGGTCCTGCTGTGGGGCTCAGGTCTGCCTGGGTGCTGCTGGGGCCTGCTTTGCAGCACAGACTGAGGCCTGGGCATGGTCGTGGTGTCCTGGCTGCTGAAGTGCTGGTGCAGCTCCCTCAGGCACAGGCAGTGGGTGGTTTCATGAATGGTGTCAGGTGAGGGTGGGGAGCAGAGGATGGGATAGGGACACAAGGAAGGGCATAGTTGTGTTAGGAGACAGCAGTTAGCAGCTGTGAAAGAAGCAGAACTAAAAGAAGTATTTCTGATCCAAACTTCTGATTAACAGCAGTAAGGAATTTGCCCTAAAATTTTAGTTCTCTTGGCTGGATTTTTTTTTTTTTTTTAGATTAACAAATCTTAAAAGGCAATGGCAACATAGTGCTTTTTTGACTCTGAGGCTAGCTTGGTGCCAGTGCTCAGCCTGTTGGACCTGAGATTTTAAAATAGGTTTTGAGATTGATAAAATGTCCACAGAATAAATCTCAAGCCCTCTGTCTCTACCTCAGGTGCTCGGACGCTGCAGATTCCCCGAGCCAAACTACCAGATGAGGGTGAATACACCTGTATTGCCAGGAACCAAGCTGGGGAAAGTCAGAAGAAAAGTTTCCTGAATGTCCTTGGTCTGTTTTTTGTTTTTTTTACTCTTTTCTGAAGTAATACCTCTTGCTTTGAAGATGCATTATTTCGCATTGATTTTTATGAAGTTGTTTTCTGCCCTCTCACATGCCAAAAAGAAGAAAGGCAGAAGTAACTCTGAGCTTCTTCTGCAGTGCCCCCAAGCATCAAAGACCCCAGTGGGAGCTCTCTGGTGGTGCTGAACGTGCGCGTGGGCAGCCTGGTGGTGCTGGAGTGTGAATCCAACGCTGTTCCCCCGCCCATCATCACCTGGTACAAGAACAGGCGCATGATCTCGGAGTCGGCGCGTCTGGAGGTCTTAGCAGATGGGCAGACCTTGCAAATCAAGGGTGCAGAGGTAGGCCAGGCTGGGGATGCTGCATCTGCTGCTACTCTGCTGCTGTTAAGCAATTGCTCTGCTCTTCCGTGGTGTGCTCTACCAGCTGTATGGAGGAGATGTATTTCTGTCTCTGAAAACCACCTTGAGCTGGCAGAAGCAAAGGCTGTTAATATCTCTCAACTGTAGCATTAAAATAAGACTCCATAATAAGGTTTTCTTAATTCATTTTTGTTTTAGGTTTCTGACACGGGCCAGTATGTGTGCAAAGCCATTAATATTGCAGGGAGAGATGATAAAAATTTCCATCTTAATGTTTATGGTGAGCATACTCTGCATTACCTGCAGTAGTTATTATAGTACCATAGACATGGTAGAGTAGATGGTTCAAAACAGTTTGCAAAAATACTTGGTAACCAAACCATTCTTCCTGCTTCCATTCAATTTACAGTGCCCCCAGATATAGAAGGCCCCGAAGAAGAGCTGGTCAATGAAACTGTCAGCAATCCTGTCACCTTTGTGTGTGATGCTACTGGGATTCCTCCCCCAACATTAGTGTGGCTTAAGAATGGAAAACCAATAGGTAATGTTCTCTCCTGCTACTTTCCACTCTTTTTCAGCCCTTTTGGGGCACCACTGTGCTATTTGCTCTCTTTTTTATTTCATCTCTCCCTAGACAGCCTCTGTTAACTGATTGGAATCTTTGTTCTGTTGGGCTTTGAAATTTTGATGAAAAAATGTCTCAAGGTGCATTTTCTCCCTGTGACCTGGTTTGGAATGACAACTTGTTGATGTATTTTCAGAAAACTCTGATTCTCTTGAAGTTCACATTTTGTCTGGTGGAAGCAAGCTCCAGATTGCTCGCTCTCGGCTTCTAGACAGTGGGACCTACACGTGTATTGCCTCAAATATTGAGGGAAAAGCTCAGAAAAGTTATAAGCTTTCTATCCAAGGTAAGGCACAAGGGTACAGTGAGCAGAAGTGGTTAATGGTTGAGTGCCATGCTGGGTCTGTAGGAGGAACCCTGAGATAATAGACACAAGTAGAGAAGTGGAGAATTTGAACCATCACTTATATTATCTGCAACCAATGTGGAAAAATCATAAAATGGTTTGGGTTGGAAGGGACCTTAAATATAATCTACAACCTCCCCCTGCCATGGGCAGGGACACCTCCCACTAGATCAGGTTGCTCCATGCCCCATCCAACCTACCCTTGAACACTTCTAGGGATGGGGCAGCCACAGCATCTCTGGGCAACCTGGGCCAGGTTAGAGGATTGTAACTGTTAGTCAGCAATTTAACCTCTGATTGTAGGAGGTCTTGAAAGCAATGGGAGAGGCTCTGTGTGTTTGCTGCTGCTTCAATCCTTCCTCCTGCTGCACACTGAAGCTACATTGCTTGGTTGAGTGTGGAGCACCACACATACATGGTTTCAGAAGCTGTGATACCTCTTGTCTTTTTGCCGTAGCAAATAGGAGGAGTTGGCGAAGAAATCCTGGCAGAATTTTCTTACCCTTTTTTTTTGTATCCACTCAGATGATAAACCTTATTTTGGTATGGAATTGTCTCCTGCCTCACTGCCTGTCACCCTTGTGCTGCAACTGTCTTTGGTTTCCTCTCTTCCTAATGCCTCATCCCCATTAATTGTGCTTGTTCCCTCCCATGTCCAACAACACTCCTGGACTTTGGCACCTCTGGCTTCCTGCTATCGTCCCTTCCCAGGCCAGCAGTTGCTGGATGAGGAAGAGGAGGCAGCATCAGCTGTGGCGTGGGTGTGCTGGCCAGCAGCAGCCCAACAGATCTAGTAACTTCCTCATAGCCATCCTTCTTCCAGGGAGCTGGTTTCTCTGTCCCTGCCAACCCCTTGTTCTGCTAGGTTAGGAATTGAGTATCACCCTGCTTGTTTGATCAAATGTGACCAAAGGGGCTTGAAATGCTCCAAAAGAGCTAGGGGGCTGGGAAGTCTTGACTTGCTGGATAGCAGGACTGTCATCTGTGTGCTTTAGGAGGACAGGCTCCAAATGGCTGGTGCTTGGGGCAGAGGAAGTGTGTGGCTGCACACAGGAGTGTGGTGGTCCTGACACAGCAGAGCATCTGGCTGCACTCTGAGCACATGCTCAGGAGCTAAAGAGGCACTGAACTGGGATCTTTAATGAAATGGGATTTTGCCATAGTATTATTTTATGTGTTAGCATTGTTTAATTATTGTTGACATTAAATATAATGGCAAAAATACGTGTGTTAGGATTTTCCGAATCAGCTGTTTTAAGGAACAATTAAAGTAGCTCTGAATTTATCTTAGCACAACCCCCTCTAGAAACAATATAATAATGTACTTTCTAAACTTGATTTGAATGGAGGTGCTGCAACAAATGCTAGTACTTGTGAGCTACTGCAGCTTAAATTGTAATACTTTAGGTTATATTTCTTGCTGATTAATCTTCTCTTTCCTCCATCATGCATTTCCAGTTCCTCCTAGTATTGTTGGCTCTGAAATGCCTAGTGAGGTCAGTGTCCTCCTGGGGGAGAGCATCCAGCTTGTCTGCCACGCCGACGGAGTGCCCACGCCTCGTCTGCAGTGGCTCAAAGATGGAAAGCCAGTTGCCAGTGATGATTTACAAAGAATAAGGCAAGCAAAAATAAGCAGACACTGCAGTCTCTGCTTGTATCATTTTAAGCCTCAGAGGGCCCTCAGAAGGGGGTGAGACTTAGCTTAAACAAGTTAAGAGCATTATAGCTTCTATAAACCCAGTGCACTTTGTTACTACTTTGATAATTTAGTTTTTTGGTGGGTTTTTTTTGTACAAAGATCTGTGTATAATACTTATTCCTTTCTCAGGTAATAAGATCTGTTAAAGTTCATTAAGTTCACTGAAGTTTATTAAGGTCAATAAGTTTCATTGAGTTCCTTTGGAAGGCAAAAATCTGAGAGGTGGAAACATGCTACTCTTGATCCTTTTCCTTAAGGGGTCTTCAAAAGCATAGTTGGAATCAAATCTTAATACAAGGTTAAACAGGACATCTCTAGGAAAAAACTTCCTAGCCTATCTCTAATAATAATAATAATAATAATGATAATAATAATAATGAGAATAAGGCAAGCAAAAATAAGCAGACACTGCAGTCTCTGCTTGTATCATTTTAAGCCTCAGAGGGCCCTCAGAAGGGGGTGAGACTTAGCTTAAACAAGTTAAGAGCATTATAGCTTCTATAAACCCAGTGCACTTTGTTACTACTTTGATAATTTAGTTTTTTGGTGGGTTTTTTTTGTACAAAGATCTGTGTATAATACTTATTCCTTTCTCAGGTAATAAGATCTGTTAAAGTTCATTAAGTTCACTGAAGTTTATTAAGGTCAATAAGTTTCATTGAGTTCCTTTGGAAGGCAAAAATCTGAGAGGTGGAAACATGCTACTCTTGATCCTTTTCCTTAAGGGGTCTTCAAAAGCATAGTTGGAATCAAATCTTAATACAAGGTTAAACAGGACATCTCTAGGAAAAAACTTCCTAGCCTATCTCTAATAATAATAATAATAATAATGATAATGATAATAATGATAATAATAATAATAATAATAATAATGTGTTGCCAAAAAACAGTGGTTCTTTCACCAAATTCCCAAAAGGATAGAGGTAGTTGATTTAAATGTACAAAACTGAATGTTTATTTGCTGGGTCATAGGAACAGGTAAACAAGCTCACTGTGTTTTATGACCTTCCTTGCAGAGTAACTCCAGATGGCAGCACATTAAACATTTTCAGAGCTCTCAGTTCTGATACAGGAAAATACACTTGTGTGGCTACTAACCCTGCAGGAGAGGAAGACAGAATTTTCAACTTGAATGTATATGGTGAGTTTTCACAGATGCAAAACTGAAATCTAGTCTGTAAGGCTGTCTTTGAAAGCACTCCCATGGGAAGGCCAAGGAATGAGGCTGGCTTCAGAGCAGCACTACATGCATGTGTTTCTCATTCCATGTACTGTAGATATCCCAGTATATTGCTCAGGGTGCTCTGTCAATGGCAAAACGACTGATGTTGCTGTTCAGGGTCTTTGGGGAGAAAGAGAAATTGATTCTTTTGGTGTATTTCATGATAGAGGAATTCTGTTTGTGATGGGTTTTTATTTCTTGTAGAGAAAGATACACTTGGGGCTGTTTTACTGTGATACTGCTTTTTGTTGCATTAGTTTATCTTCACTAATTCCAATCTAAGTACATCAGTTTAAACCAGAGTAGAAGGTAGGGAACTAACAGTTAGGGGTCCCCCCCTTGTGTGACAAAGAGTTTAGTTGGAGCTTAAAAGAAGAAGTGTATCTTGCACAGTTTGATGTGCAGAAGATGAGCATTACTCCTCTTTAGCAGTGTAGAGACACTTCAGTTTGTGAAGTGTGTTAATGAAGTGCAGTGAGTAGTGTGAAAGAGCAAAGGGTTCTGTGTGGGCAGCATTTCACAGCAGTGCAAGGATCTGTCCCAGTTACACAGACTCCAAACCAGTTGGAATTTGAGCACAGAGTAGCAAAAGAAGACCTTTGCTGTAATAAATAACAATACTGAATGACCACATCACAGCTTTGCACTGCAGAGAAGTGGAGGCTTTTTTGATCAGTTTGTCTTGGTTGAAGTTCAAGCCATAACCAACCAACTTTAACGGTCATATCTAGGCAACTGTCATGGTGCGTGGGATCTCAAGCCTGGAGCTGCACATGGCTGGGCCTTCTCTACATAGTGAGGCCCTGCTTGCCCCTGAGACCAAGGCTATAAACTAAGCTATAAAACCAAAAAGCCCAAAGGCAGTTCTGTTAGAATAATAGCTCAAATATTTAATTAGGCATTTTGAAATTTTCTGTATTTAAAAATTAAGTCAGCATATGCATCTAGAAGTTAATACACTAACTTCCCCCTGCATGATTCTAGCTTTCACTTGATTGAAGATGTATTCAAGGAGGTCAGTCTGAGTGGCACCAAACTGCCAAGTCCCATCTGGCCCTGAAGCATTTCAGCCCATCCTCTCTCAGGCCTGGCTACTTGCTCCTTGCTGCATTGTCATTCTGTCCTCTTGAGCTTCAGGCTCTGCCACAGCCTGACAAATCAAAGACATAATTGTACAACCATTCTAACGTGCATCTGATTTGGAATATGTAACTGGATAACTTGTGTTTAATATTGTTAGAGGGTTTACCCTTTTAAAAAACGAGGATTTTCATATTGAGTTGCCTGTGAGGCCTGGAGTGCAGGATTTGCCTGCAAGGGAACACGCATGGCATGGTTCTAAGAGCCAGTTTTAATATCTTCCTTTTCAACATTTACAAAATATAGTTCCTCCAGCAATAGCCAATCATAAAGATGAACCAGAGGACCTCACTGCCCTTTTGGACACCTCCCTAAATATTGAATGTACTGCTACTGGAACCCCACCACCACAGATAAACTGGCTAAAGAATGGCCTTCCTCTGTCTGTCTCCTCCCAAATCAGGTTGCTGTCAGCTGGGCAAATTCTCAGGTTGGTTTTCATCTGTTTTAACGAGCTGAGTTTTCTGTTCTTTTGCTGTATCAGCATAATTTTGCTAGTCTTTTTGGCAGCAAGAATAAAATTCGATCCAAACCATGCCATAATAAAGATAATGTATTCTATTTACAGCTTACTTAAAATTCTTTTCTCTGTAGGCTTGCCCGAGTACAGATACCTGACACTGGTCTGTACACTTGTGTAGCATCTAACAGGGCTGGAGTGGACAACAAACACTACAACCTTCAGGTTTTTGGTGAGTTTCTCTGAAATGTAAATAATCTTATTTCTTAATTCCCTAAACCTAATAATCAGGTTTTTTTCTCACCAACACAAAGTTGCAGGCAGGCACGAGTGTTACATAGGTAATTGTTTAGGGAAACATTAACTTTTCAATGTGGGAAGTGTTTTAACCCTAGCAGAGTCCTTACTTGAATGGGGACCCATAATGTGTCATAGGTTTTGCAGAAAGAATAATAATAGATAATTTCTAAGTGAATTTTAACCCGTGCTAGGCATGAATGTGAGTAGGGAAGTGCAAAAGGGTAGCAGCTGCATCCCAGCTCCTTTTTGTCCGGGATTAACAGCTGGGCTGTGCTCTACATGAACCAGGTCTTTGTTTCTTGGCAGTGCCACCAAGCCTGGATAATGCAGGAGGAACAGAGGAGGTGACAGTAGTCAGAGGCACTTCAGCATCCATGAAGTGTCTGACTGATGGCACTCCTGCCCCCACCATGTCCTGGTTTAAAAACGGGCAGCCTTTAAGCCTCGGAGCTCACCTGACATCGAGGAACCAAGGAATGGTCCTTCATTTTGTAAAGGCAGAGGTCGGCGACACGGGCAAATACACTTGTGTGGCATCCAATGAAGCTGGAGACACCAGCAAGCACTTTGTCCTCAATGTGCTGGGTAAGTGTTAAGTTTTCCATCCCACAAAGTGCCAGCAGTAAATGAGTATCTGCTCAGGACAACGAGTCCAACAATCTCTAGGGACAAGGAGTATTTTCAAGAAAACACCTACTGTGATAAACGAGAGAAGTAAGGAAATGGAAGAAACCTAAACATGTGTGAATGTGTAATATACTATGTATTTTTCTCAGCATTTCCTGAGTACTGGAATAGGCTATAATTAATAGTAAACTCATGTATAAAGTAATTTGGTTTAAACGAATAACTTTGGTTAGAAGAAATTCAGCTAGACAGGGTGATAGCACAGCTGAAGATACAACAGCCAAATAGCTAATAAATGTATTCACTGATACTACATAATGTATTTTACCTAGGATTATGAAAACATTTTCTAACAATGCCAACTCATAAAATATGCAAATTAACAGAGGCAGATGGAAATTGTATGAGATATTCAGTGAGTTCATGACACAGCCAGAAATAATACTAATGCAGTCCAGTTCTACAAACTAACCACAGTGGCCTCAGGTTGTGCCAGGGGAGATTTAGATTGGGTATTACAAGGAATTTCTTCACCCAAAGGGTTGTCAGGCTGCCCAGGGCAGTGGTGGAGCCACCATCCCTTGGGGGCTTTAAAAGCTGTGTTGATGTGATGCTGAGGGACAGAGTTTAGTGGTGGCCTTGGCAGGGCTGGGTTGATGGTTGGACTTGATGACCTGATTCAGTGATTCTCTATCAGGATTTAGAGGCTTTTTGAGTCAATAAAGAACTCAAATGTTTTTCCTTCCACAGCACCACCTCACATCAATGGCTCAGAGCAACCAGAAGAGCTCTCTGTCATCGTTAACAACCCTCTTGAACTTCTCTGCATCTCTTCTGGCATTCCAGTCCCCAGAATCTCATGGATGAAGGACGGGCGCCCACTTCTGGAGAGCGACAATGTTCATGTCCTAAGAGAGGGTCTTCAAATAACCAGTGCCCAGGTCAAGTGTTTGTTTCCTAACAGGCTCAGTTTTGCAAACCCTACGGGAGTGCACAGAACTGACCATCCAAAGAGATGTCCTAAAATTAGGACATAAATCATCCACCTGCAGTTGCAGCTGCAGGATGTGTTTTTCAGGCCTTGCCCTGGAGTTTCCCATTGGGAACCAGCAGTAGTGTTGTGGGTTGAGAGTGCCCCAGTGCTTCTGTCTCTTCTGTTCATTATTACTTCAGGCTCATTTTAGAGTTCTGTCATTTTTAATTTATTGGTACTTCTCAATGCAAAACAGAGCAATCAGTGCTTTTTCTGCATTTATCTCCAGTTTTAGTCTGTATCTGTAATCTGTTCTTGTTCATTTCATACCTAGTTGACTCTTGTTACTGTCTCTTGCTTTTCTTCTGCCACGTTTCATAGTTCCTACCCAGTCTGTCTTCTCTTTCCATTAGCTCCGATTTTCCTAATACTCATTTGCTTCTCATAGGTGAGTAGAAAAGCTGCATTTGCAGTCATCTGTGTGCAAAGTAAAAAAGAACAAAAAGACAATAGAATGACTTGCAGGTTAATTCTGACAATGAAAGAGTCCAGGGGAAAATAACCTTTATGAACCTGCACTGATAAACTAGTTCTGAGGACAGCCAGGCTGAAGCTCAACACAGAAGTGGGACAGGGCTGGGATCTGCTGCTCATTCTGTTTGTAAGGCAAACACTTCTTGTCTTTACAATGAAGAGTTCACAGGTAGGAAACATTAGAAAAAGTATCAATGACTATGTGTGCACAAGAAGATTTTCTCAGTACCCAGGACTGACCCTTGCTGGGATCCCTACAGCCAGGTCCATCGTTATTAATTGCCTGTTGCAAAACGCGTCACAAAGAGAAGGGTTCTGGCTGGAGACACATTATCTGGGGAGATTCCTCTGAACCATGTCTGTACAATCCCACCATGTTAAAATATAGATGTTTTCAAGAGCTTCATTATTTTTGGACATTCCTTATCTCTTATGTTGGATTTTAAGTGCTGCCTGTTGCATGGTGCTGTCAGTGTCTGTCTTGCATGTTCCCATATTCTGAGGATGCTGCTGAAATTGTTCCTGTGTTTCTAGGTGGAGGACACAGGAAGATACACATGTTTGGCATCTAGCCCAGCAGGAGATGATGATAAGGAATATTTAGTAAGAGTGCATGGTAAGTTTGATTTAGGAAAAAGAATTTCTCCTTCAAACTGTAAACTAAGGTACATATCAATATTTCATTTAACAAGTTACGTTTTACTAAAGAAGAAATAGTATGTGTTTTGAGAAAGTATATTATGCCAGATGATCATAATTAACATTTCTGAATAAGGGTAACTATTCTGAACGGGATACACAATTAAAAGAGAAAGTTCCATCAGATGCAACTGATGTGACTTACAATTCCAAGTTTTATATTTTGAATATCTAGGAAGGTTACAGATATCAGTATTCAAGCGGATTGAGTTTATTTTGCTTACTGGCAAAGGATGTGAACTCTACTGGTATCTGTGAGCACCTTAGTTTTCCAGTAGAAAAAGGTAAGACATGTTTTTAGAGACAGATATATAAAATGTAATGACATGATAAATGGGCCTTCAGCAGTTCCAGAGTATACCTTGGGTTTCTCCTTGAAGGTTATAACTTCCATGTTTATTGATGAAACTTTCATGGAACTTTGCTGATATCTGCTCCATCTGGCTTAAATGCTGTTACATTTAAAGAATGGACTTGAAATTAATTTCTGTCACAGGCTGTAGTTTCCAGCCTGTGACTTAGGGAACAGGTTCCGCAGTTAAGGAAATGTGATGTATTTAACATGGGTATTGAAAAACAGAACCAATGAATGGTACCATAGCTTTGCATTAATTTTAAACTTAAGAAATATATGGGAAATTTTCAAGGAGTAATTTTAATGGTAGCTCATATGTGTGATGTTGAATTTTTTCTTCATTTTTGTAACAGTTCCTCCTAACATTGCTGGTACCAGTGGCCCACAGGATGTCACTGTGCTGCAGAACAGACAAGTTCTCCTGGAGTGCAAGTCTGATGCTGTGCCACCTCCAACAATCTCATGGCTTAAAAATGAAGAACTCCTAGAGGTACAGTGGTTACATCATCTGTAGTAGTCTTTTGCTCCCTTTATTTTTTTACACACAGTGCTTGAGGTTTCTTATTCTGCTCACTTGCCCCTTCAGTGCAGTCCAAGTTATGGTGCCTTGAAGAGAAGCTGAGTAGCCCCATCAAAATACAGTTAGTCCTAACTGAGTGCCTGAAGCTAGCAAGCATGTGAAGTGGCCATCCCGCTGTTACTTGTTCTTTTTTCCTTTAGGGGGATCCCTTGCTCCTCCTGGATCCTCTGAGCAATGCTAGAAGCCTTCGGTATACTCCTGAATGGCTTCCCAGGAAAGGTAGCTGAGAAAAGACTATGTGTTTCCTTTGGGTATATTATGCATCCTCATAATCTAGTAGCATTTAGAAAGGAATTACAATTCTTTGCACTGGAAAAAAGAAAATGGGTTGCTAATCACCACACTTTGGTATCAAATGCATCTTCTTCCCTCAGATTTCCACATAGTGTCATGTTAAGGCATTGAGTCTTTGCTGGTTGAGAGACAATGAGCAAGATGAGGAGGGTTTATACAGAAAGAATTTTTACTTCACATCCCGTTTCTTGCGATCACTTAGAACCCAGGTGCTTTCCATTGGAACAATTTAAGTTCAGTTGTTAATGTAACTTAATTTAGAATTTTCTCTCAATTGATCTTTATTCATTCAAATCCAGCTTATGAATTGTCTCCCTTAACTGCAGTCCCCAAAGTTCTGCTTGTGAGCTTTCCTTCTGACATGCCGTACTTGGAAGAATGAAATGTCAGTGGGATAAGTAAGAATTTGGGGGGCTGGTTATAAGTGCTACTGTGGAGTGTCACCTTGACTATAACCCAAGAACTAGCTAGAGACAAGTGCAGGAGAAACACTCTTCTGAATGGTCAGTTCTTTATTTGGGTAGTGATTCTTTTCTAAATGAAAGCAAGATTGAACAAGGCTTGGAAGTTAAGGATGTGAATTTTTTTTTTCTTGGAAAGCTTGTGTTTTCAAGGCAGTACTTAACAAAAATAAACTATGAAAAGAACCCACTAGTACCAACTATTTACCAGAAGCCAAAACAATAGAGGAACACTGTGACAGACACAGATACTCAGCTGAAAACCTGGGAGTTAACTTTTGTAATATTGGTTCTCCTCTTTGTTGTGCAGTATGGTCAGTCCCCTGCCGTCTGATTTGTGATAGAGAGTAGGGGCTGCCAATCTCCAGAGTTAGCTCTCTTCCAGCACTGAATGTAGGGTATAAATGCAGTACAGATGCAGGACTACATTTGTCACATGTACTTGAAGCTGCAGACTTAGGTTTATTCTCTCCTACCATCCTTTCAATTCTTCAGCTTGGCTTGTATAAATACATACTCCAGATATTAAGAAAACATTAGAGTCCTCCTGAATGCCTGGTTGCTTTCTCAACCTCAAATAAATGGAATAGCCTGCAATAGTAAGAAGCTGGGAAAGACCTCTCCTTGAGTGTGGAAAGAGGTGCTCTGTGCCATATGATCCTCCTTATGTTGGCAAAATGAGGTTTCACAGTAAGAAGAGAGTTCTGGAGAAAGTTAGGATTTCCTCATTACTTCAATTTTAGTCCTTACTGCTTTTTTAGAAACAGCCTTGTGGTGGAGGGTGTCATTCCTCCTGGTTCTGTTTTCTCCCACTGTGCAGATTTTGAGGTCTGCTCTAGACCATGCTTCATGTTGTAAGTGTGCAGCCCCACCATTGCTGGTAGCAGAACTAGAGATAGATCTAGCCTCTAGTAGTTCTGGAGTGCACTCTTCACTTACTTGGAAATGCACATTGAGTGTTAAAAGAGGTAGGTAGGAGCATCTTGACCCAGTCTGGCTCTATTTAAACACTACAAGAATTGCTGAATTTCTGTTTTTTCAAAGATGGATTTTCTGACATAGGTTGAGCAGAGCATAAGGGTGAAAGGGACAGCTTAACCCCCTGCCTTGTGTGGTCAATATGCTTCTGTGTTTAGAAACCATAGCATAGACTGTGTAGGAACTCACAGGAACTACCCCCCAAATCTGACTGTCTGTAGTGCACTCTGCTGGTGAATAATTTCTCCTCTGAGGCTCTAGCACTGCTCTTCAGCTGCCACTGGTGGACTTGCTGAGTGGGTGCTCAGGATGGGACCTGCACCCTGGGGTCCTGGTGCAGAACTGGAGGAGTTCACCTGTGGGTTGTAGTTGTTGCCCAGAGATCTTCTAGCCAGAGGAGTAGATGTCAGTGTTCAATTTCATCCAAAGTGTGGGAAGCACATATTGGAAAAGTTTGAGTTTCTTTCCTTTTTCTGTTGTTTTGGGGTTGTTTGGGGTGGTTTTTTTTATCCAGTTAGGTTTTTGGACACTTGTAGTTGATGTTACTGTCAGTCATTCATGCAGATCTGATCCAGACTGGTTGTGGTCAAAAAGCTTTGACTCCAAGTGGCTACCCAGCAGGTGCTGTGGAGTCCTTGCAGAGCTGGGAAGAGTGTAGGCTGCCTATTCAGAAATGTTGGCTGCTGAACTTTGTAGGCTAAGTTTATGCTGGATCCCACCTGATCAAGGCTCTGTAGAGAAACTTGCATTTCTTCTGCCTGTAGCGTGCACGGATTTTAAAAAACATCAGTAAATTCATGGTGTGCTATTAGCTTCCTCTTTCCATAAAAATTCAAAAGCCCCTTGGCTGTGTAACTCAAAAAGCTGTCTGGTTCAGGCACAGGTCCCAGTAGGGGCTTCCAGGGGAACTGTTAAGCAGGGATAATTTTGTAAAACATTATTTACCCTCTTCGTGGATGTGAACAAAGTTAAGCCAGCAACAAATTCAGTCCCTGGTTTATCTTTGGCTTTCCTTCATGGCTTTGATTACTCTGCAACGAAAAAATGTTCTACCTTCATCAAGAGAACAATGGCAAAGGTAAATTTGTCCAACTCTCTCTCTTTCCCCTCAGGGAAGTCCCCGAGTTCGAATCCTGTCCAGCGGGCGGTACCTGCAGATCAACAACGCTGAGCTCAGCGACACAGCGACCTACACCTGCGTGGCCAGCAACGTGGCAGGAAGAGTGACCAGGGAGGTCCTGCTGACTGTACATGGTAAAATCATGGCTCCAGTCATCTGTGTGTTGTGATCTTTGGGTGCCTATCTGCAGGAGTTGACAGGGCAAGAAGTGGTGTTAGTAGTCTCTTTCTAGCCAAGCCTTGGCCGCTTTGCCTGTTTCTAAACTGGGGCACCATATGCATTGCCTCCTGTGTCACCATCTGAGTCCACAATTGTGACCCACACTAAAGGGTGATCTGGGGACTCCCTAGGACTCTTTCTCCATCTGCCTGTGCTTTCTGCCGCTGTGCATCTAGCCATCATCCCGATACAGAGTCAGGACATGCCTAGAATGAACACCAGATCCAGGACTGAGGGATGCTCTTGAGCAGAGAAATTCTTCAAAGCATTTGACCAGCATCTTGGGGACTAAGTTTCATAGCTGGCTTGTCCACCAGTTTTGCAAGTTACTTGAAAACCGTGGCTGCTTCTCTGCATCTATAAGCAGGAGCTGGTGGGAAGACTGGTCGTGATGGAGCTTTGGGCAGCCTGATCTAGTGGGAGGTGTGCCTGCCCACAGCAAGTCACTTCCAACCCAAACCATTCCTGAAGGACCCTGTGCATGCCCATGCCTGTCCTGCACTACCATTTTATTTTAAACCCAGTTATTTTCTTACCTGTAGTCTGACGAGAAAATACTCTGTTCTCACACCGTGTTCACCACACGGGTGATGACAGGAAACTTTGTTTCAGTTCTCTTCACAACCCAGTCAGATACCTGCCTCACACTGTGTCCCTGCTGATTAGCACTCCTCCAATTAGAATTCTGTGTTCTCTTTAATTGATAAATAGGAAGCAAGGCTATCACTACAGCCTGATTTTGCTGAATTAAATATGCTGAGCCCTTTTATTGTTTTAGCTATACGATGACCTTTGTGGTAACTTGCAGAGATGCTCTTTACAGTACATTTCAGACAAACTTTCTTTTTCATTCCCTGCTGCATCATGGCAATTATTGTGCACCACAAAATGGTAAGAAATTGTTTCTGTCGTGGCATTCATCCCTTTAGCTCTTCCTGCATCTGTTTTCATGTGCTCAATTTCAAGTCATTGCAACTTGAAGCTGTTTTCTTAAATCATCAGCAGTTCTTCCTTTCGCAGTGGCTCCTACAATCCGAAGCAGTCCCCAGGCTGCTGTGGTGCATATAAATGCTTCTGCTGTTCTGGAATGTGCTGCAGAAGGAGTCCCAGCCCCCAGGATTACGTGGAGGAAGGATGGGGCTATTTTTACTGGAAACAACACAAGGTATTGTCCAGAAGTCAGCATAAATATTCTTGGGTTTTCAAAGGATGTATTAATTACAGAAAGCTTAATTAGACATACGTAACTTATGCACTAGTTTTGTTTTCACAGATCAGAACTAGTATTTGTACTGTCACCCTCAGTAGGCCCAACTGTAATATGGTCATAGAAACAGTGATGTAAAGAAGTTGTTCTACAGAGAAGTAGCAGTACCAAAGATTTCATCCTTTTATCGTTAAGAAGGACAAAAAACTACTTTGACAACCAAATATAATAATAATTCTTCTGATATCAAAGAATTTGAAGACTCAACATGAAATGTCTTTGAATTTTTATATATACATGACATTTTGGGATAAGGCCAAGCAATTTCATGAGGCCAGAAGCTACTTGAGTGTACTCTTGTTTCTAATACGGAAAGCTTCCTATACATGTTCTAGTATAAATTTTTACTAATTAGGATTTTTTAAGGTTAAATGAGAGATCATAAAGAAGGGATTTTGGATATTTTCTGCAAATCTGTCATGATTTTTCTGGAATTATGTCACCTAGATTTCATAATTTCTCTGAAAAACGGACTTGCTGGGAAAGATTTTTTTTAAGAGTGAAGTCAGAATAAATACCATAAGTGAGAAAACCACATTAAGACACCACGTGTTCAGGTTGTTTGTTGTGTACCCTGAGTCATTGTTTCCTTTTGCATTACCAGGGTAGCCTGTGGCTCTATTGATGGGAAAGTAGGAAAAATTCTATGGCTTTGTTTCAGATACTCCATGTTAGAGGATGGATCTCTACACATCCACTCAGCACACGTTACTGACACAGGAAGATATGTGTGTATGGCAACCAATTCAGCTGGCACTGAACGCAAACGAATTGATCTGCAGGTTCTTGGTAAAACTTTCAGTTTTAGACAAATATGTGGGGTTTTCAAGTTTGAAGTCCAGTTATATAATTTTTCTTGTCCTGCCAGATCCAGTTTTAAGTTTGGCCCCTTTCTAGCTACATTGGTGAAAAAACCAAAACAACATTTACAGTTTTAGGAATACAACTCAAATGTTCATGACAAGAAAAAACTTATTCTTTGTGCACTGAAACTAAAGAGACTTGACAGATCCCATGCTTCATGTTTTGTAAGTTTACTGCTGTCAGGTTACTCTTTATAAAAATCAAGCACATATTCAGACAGTTCAGCTCTCTATAGCTGTGAAGGGGGTGCATGGACATATGTGTATTATTATTCTGAATAATAAGGCTTTGTTTGTCCTTAGTTCCTCCAACTATTGCTCCTGGACATACAAATATTACAGTTACTGTAAATGTGCAGACCACTCTGCCTTGTGAAACCACTGGAATCCCCAGACCAGCAATTAGCTGGAAGAAGAATGGGCATTTGCTTAGTGTTGACCAGAACCAGAATACATACAGGTGAGAGATGTTTTGTTTTCAGTGTGGGTTTAAAGTTTTCAGGGATGATTTTGGCACTTTAAATAAATGTCATCTTATATAGCCAGCAAAGTCAGTGGTTGGATTGCTTGAGAAGAACAGTAGTATTTCAGTGGCCTTTACTTTCTTCTTTTCTTTGTTCAGACTTCTATCTTCAGGTTCCTTAGTGATCATTTCTCCCACTGTGGATGACACTGCTGTCTACGAGTGCTCTGCATCAAATGATGCAGGAGAAGATCAAAGAGCAATTGAACTCACTGTTCAAGGTAGAGGGGAAATTGCTGTTATGTGTGTGGCACCCAGAATTTCCTTGGGGTGTTCTAATGTTAAGATGAGATGGTTTTATATCATTCTTTTATGATACTGATACCCGTAAGTCTCTGGTATTCCCAAGAAAGAAAAGTTATTTCCAAGAATTTCTAAAAATGAAAATGGACAGGTAACCTTTACTCTGATCTTCACTTTTAGTGCCCCCATCCATAGCAGATGAGGCCACAGACCTTTTGGTCACAAAGCTGTCTCCAGTAGTGATTTCCTGCACCGCATCTGGGGTTCCTGTCCCCTCTGTTCATTGGACCAAAAATGGCATCAAGCTGCTTCCCAGAGGAGATGGCTACAGAATTCTCTCTTCAGGTAACATGCGTGACTGGAGCTTGGCTGCAGAAGTCAGGAAAAGGGTGCAGTCGTGCTCAGCTGGAAGTGGTTATTTAATAACTGCCCACAGTCCTCCAAACAGGCCTGCTCCAGTTTCTCGGAATAAAATCCCAGCCCCCTTCAGGTGGATGCTGCAGGCAGTGGCCCTCTGGATGCAGGCTGCTGTGTGTTGTGACGCGCTCTCTCTGCTGCAGGTGCTGTTGAAATCACAGCGGCGGAGCTGGCGCACGCGGGCCGGTACACCTGCCTGGCCCGCAACGCCGCGGGCACCGCGCACCGGCACGCCACGCTCACCGTGCAGGGTAAGGGCAGGCTGGGAAGGGGTCTTCTGGCAGCAAACCTTGCCCTTCAGTGCAAACAGAGTAATGCTGAAGCCAGAGGGCACCATCACAGGTAGTGTCTGGCTCAGCGGAACTGGCCTGTGGGTTATTCACACAGTCACTGCACTCTGCAGGTTTAATAACCCTGATACCTTGGGTTGAGCCCCCCAGTCCATGCTGCTCTGCTTTACAAGGTCTTTTGTTTCGTTGCTCTTTGGGAAGTTACTATGTATCTGATGGCAAATTGCATGGAGTAAGGCCATATTCTGTACCCATACTCACACTGAGCATGTTGAAAAGCAGCTCCACTGAGCTCTTCGGAAGGATGGCAGAACACAGCCCGTTGCCAGCTCAGCCCTCTTAGACTTCCAGGTTATGAGAGGTTCAGTATCTTCTCTGTTTTCTAGCTTGGAAGATTAAACTTGTTGCCTTTTCCTTTTTTTTTTTTTTTTTTTCATGCCACAGAACCACCAGTTATCCAGACTCAGCCAGGGGTGCTGGATGTCATTGTGAACAATCCCATTCTACTGCCCTGCAAGGCCACGGGCACACCATGGCCCATCATAACATGGCAAAAGGAGGGCATCAATGTCATCACAGCAGGTATCCTCCTAAAGCTCCAGCCTACTTGCTGTGACTCAGAAGCTTATTTTCTCTTTTCTGAATGTTCAGACTTGGATATAAGCAACCCATTCATTTTAAAACAAAAAACAATACCAAAGTGCCATCCTTTTTTATATTTGTTTCAGGTGACAGTTACATGGTCCTTCCAAGTGGCAGTTTACAGATTGCAAAATCAACTGTTGAAGATGCTGGCACTTACATGTGTATTGCTCAAAATCCAGCTGGCACTGCTCTGGGGAAGATCAGATTGAAAGTTCAAGGTAAATAATCTCTTAAACTCTTGTAGTGATTTACAGACAAGAAATCTGCACTTGCTTTCTGTTAATCAAAGCACAATTCTGAGCAACAAAAATGAGCCTAATCCTTTCCTTTCTGATGTGAAACTGAATAGAGCCCTGGAGGCTTATTCCCTTTACTTGTACTTCAGGATCAAAATATGCTTTTAGGATTATTTTCCCTAAGAACTGAAACATTCTATGTTTCTTACAACATTTTAAGTCTTTTAAAATTTTTCTCCAATCTTTCAGTTCCTCCTGTTATCAAGTCTCACGTCAAGGAATATGTTGTTCCTGTTGATCAGTCTGTCACTCTGCAGTGTGAGGCTGAGGGCTACCCTGCTCCAGAAGTCAGTTGGCACAAAGATGGACAGCAAATAACAGAGTCCATTAGAAGAAGAGTTCTTAGCACTGGAGGACTGCAGATCGTGTTTGTGCAGCCCGGCGATGCTGGCCAGTACACGTGCATAGCAGCAAACCTGGCTGGGTCCAGCACTGCCAGCGTGGAGCTCACTGTGCACAGTAAGTGGGACTGCACGGAGACACTGTGTTCTCCTGACCCTGTGGAGGGTCAGGAGTCGGGGTCTAAGATCAGGAAAATTGGGCTACTTAGTGGGTGAGTTTCATTGGGCTATAGTATCAGCCAGTTGCTTTAATTTAGGACAAATTTTGTATTTCCTTAACTTTGTTACAAGTGTTTCACTCATTGCTCTGGCATGTGTAGTGTTGGTCACTGATGGAGAACAAGGAGCAATGTAGAAGATCTGGGCAATGGTTTCTTCAGCATTGTGTGCTTTTATAGTAGTGCTTGAGTAATACACAGAGGTTAATCTTCTTAATAAACCTTCTCACAGTTCCACCCAAGATTCGCGGCACAGAGGCACAGTACGCGGTCACGGAGGACTCCCAGGCTGTTCTGTCCTGTGTGGCTGAGGGGATTCCAACACCCACAGTTAAATGGAAGAAGGACAATACCCTGTTAACAGAGAAAGGAGGAAAATACCAGGCTATGCCAGATGGACATCTCGTTTTGGACAGTGTTGTTGTAAGTTCCCTAAGTCTAAGCTATCACTCGGCAGGCTTGGCAGTAAAAAGCCCGGCTTCTCTTTGTTTTCACCCACTTCTGGATTAGTCTTCATTTTATTTTGTTTTCCTGTTCTTAATGTTTCAAAGTCTTCATAAATGTTTTGTTTTCCACTGAGGAGTAAAATATATGTGAAAAATTGATAGGGATAAATGCTCAGGAAGGGCAAAAAAAGCAGTGTAGGTCACCTTTCAGATGAAGAGGAAGTGCAGGCATTCAGATGAGCATTTCTACTGAACACGTGTTCCAAACCTTTGGAGATTCCTTTATAATTTCAAGTGGTAGTGTTGTGTATGTATCACAGCTGAAATCGCCCCAACGTGCTTTCTTTCAGCCTGAAGATTCTGGCAGTTACACCTGTATTGCCAGCAATGCTGCTGGGGAAGACACCCACACCATCACCCTGGTAGTTCATGTGCTTCCAGCTTTTACTGAGCTGCCTGGAGATGTAGCTTTGACTAAAGGAGAGCAGCTCAAACTGACTTGCAAAGCAACAGGGATACCTGTGCCCAAAATAACATGGACCTTTAACAATAACATCATTCCAGGTGGGTAACACTAGGTCTTACTGGCCATTCTGCTCTAGGTGTTTTCTCTCACACAGC
This sequence comes from Chaetura pelagica, assembly GCF_000747805.2. Lineage (NCBI taxonomy): Eukaryota > Metazoa > Chordata > Aves > Apodiformes > Apodidae > Chaetura > Chaetura pelagica. The sequence continues at coordinate 752,782 of NW_009953225.1, read as the reverse complement.
ACTGCAATTAGCTTAGGATAAGGAACGAAAAAAATCTAGAGGGAACAAACTTGTTAGGCAGTGATGGTGTGGGGAGTATCTTCAGTATTGTGCAGTCATGTAATTAAATTGAATCTGAGACAAAGCTGTGAGGAAGATAATTAAGAAATTGTTCCTCATGTGTGGCCAGTAGTGTGACTCATGAGTAATATTCAGTATGTGATGATATTGACACAGCATCCAATAACTAATGCTACTTCTCTTAAACACGAAGGAAAACTCAGCAGTTCATAGAATGCAGCTGCACAAAGCTCAAAATTAAGGGACAAGTTAAGTGAATACATGCTTGTGGGTAGATGTTGTGGCAGTGACTTCTCTGCATTTCTGAGGGGTCCCAGACATGAGTGGCATGGTGGGTTGCTGAATGCCACTCCAAACTATGGGCATATGAGACATGGAGATGTAGATGTTTCAAGTTGTTGAAGTGACTCTTTACTGTGTGTTTCCCTGCAGTGCAATATGATGATGTCAATGGACACAGTGAACTTGTTATCGAAAGAGTATCTAAAGATGACTCTGGTACCTATGTATGCACAGCAGAAAACACAGTTGGCTCAATCAAAGCTATTGGTTTTGTGTACGTCAAAGGTACGTAAAATAATTGTAGTTGTGGTCACTACTGGACAATTTCCACAGTCATTGGCTTTGACAATACAATCCCAGACTGGTTTGGGTTGGAGGCGACCTTAAAAAGATCTAATCCCAACCCCCCTGCATGGGCAGGGACACCTCCCACCAGCCCAGGTTGCTCCAAGCCCCATCCAACCTGCCCTTCAACACTGCCAGGGATGGGGCAGCCACAATTTCCTTGAGCAACCTGGGCCAATGTCTCAGCCACCCTCACAGGAAGGAATTTCTTCCGAGCATCCAACATAAATCTCCCCTCTTCCAGTTTGAAAGTGTTGCCCTTAGTATTTGATACCTCGTCTACCTTGACTAAAGAGAGAAAAATGGAACCAGGTTGAAATTCTCAGTTCACAAAGTCAGAGATGAGTGATCTCTACCAGCAATTATCATTAAGGGCATTTTATTTTGACTCTGATGTTGTTCTGCAATCACTTATTTTTTTCAGAACCTCCAGTCTTCAAAGGGGATTACCACTCTAGCCGGATTGAGCCCTTGGGTGGCAATGCTATGTTGAATTGTGAAGTCAGAGGAGATCCACCTCCAACTATCCAGTGGAGCAAAAAAGGAGTTGGTGTTCAGAGTAACAGCAGGATCCGACAGCTCAACAACGGTTCTCTTGCTATCTATGGCACTGTGGTGAGTCCCTGGCCAGGTCCAATGCACTCCTGCATTGTACTTGAATTCTAAAAGTGCTCCAGATTGTATTGTTTTAAAAGGGTGAGGCTGGACATTTAATCCACTTCTGCTTTTACCTTTGACAAATGTTGTTTTAATTCAGATTAGAATTAGGCTAAAATTATTGTGACAAAAAAACCCCGAGGGGGTGTTTTTAATTGCCAGAAGGACTGAACCTACACACTAACTTTTAGTGTGCAAAATCCTGGTCATGCCCAAGTAAATTAGTTTTGTTTGGCCTTAAAAGAACCTGGGTTCTTACACGGTCAGGTCAGCTGAAAAGCAATTTCTCCATGTGCAAATCTCTTAGCATCAAAATTTCTAATGGGAATGGCAAGACCCTTTTTCTACCCACATAAACTCATGCCACCCTTTTGAAATAAGATAAAAAACAATAGATCACTTGAGTTTGTTCAAGTTTTAGAAAAAAAATCTGATCCTCAGCATTAAGGAGTTGAAGGAAAGAAATGGAATAATAAAAATAATTCACAATATCAGATTAATGTTAGTTAAGGGAAAATGTTGATATATGTCTTGCCTCTGAAGATCCAGGGTGTGCCCAGTTGTGGTGCAGAAAATTCACTCCCAGGAGGGGCTCTGTCCACAGAAACCCTCATTACATACATGTTGAGTATTTGCTTGTTATTCTTTAGAATGAAGATGCTGGTGACTACAAGTGTGTGGCTACCAACGATGCTGGCGTGGTGGAACGCAGCCTGACACTGACACTGCAGAGTAAGGCTCAAAGTGGTACCCTTAATGTTTGTAGATTGGAGCAATAACCTACCTGTGGGTAGATGTGTGCAGCTCCCATGGAACTTTTGGAGGCTGGACACTGCACTGTAGCTGAATATTCATCTTGTCTGTCATCGTTAATATTTAAGAGTCTAGTTAGTGTAATGTAGTGATAGAGGACAGAGAAGAGGAGCAATAGAGGATGATTCAGCCTCAACTTAGAAACCAACTTGGGGTGGGGTGAAGCACCTTCCTGAAAGGGCCTGTTTCTCTGATTAGAGTGGATATCTGTACAGCTGGAGTAAATGAGACTCTTTAACTTCTAAATGAAGAAAGTTACACGACATGAATCCCTGCTTTTACTGATGACATTTTCTTTTTGTCAGAAATAATATTGTAGAATTATTTTTTCACTGGTTGTAGAATTTCTGAACATCCCTTTTTACTGTCACCTGAAGCAGTGTGGATCTGTGACATGTCTCACTTGTCTCTGGACAGGATTAGTAGGACAGGATTCATCATGACAGATGAATTTCTGCAGGTTTTGTGAAAAGCAACACATTTTAGCAAGATGACTGTGTGCTCTTCTAGTCAGGCCTCAGTTCTAACTTTGGTCCTCAGATTGCTGCATATTAAAAAAAGCCTATAATTGTTAATTTAACCTTTATATATTTTCACATCAACAGTAATAACTTTAGTCAAAGTAAACTCACTCAGGATGTTTTTTTGCCCTCATTCTGACCTGACCTTTAATATTCAACACAAAAACTGTCACTGTGTGCCTGAAGAGCCCTTTGTCTTTCAGGTCCTCCAGTCATTACTGTTGAACCTGTGGAGACAGTGATTGAAGCTGGTGCCACAGCAGTGCTGAACTGCCAGGCACATGGAGAGCCCCTTCCAACCATCAAGTGGTCCCGCCAGGGTCTCCCAGTTGTGGGTGACGAGCGAGTGACCATCCTGTCCAACGGCTCCTTGCGCCTCGTGGCGGCACAGAAGGAAGACACGTCTGAGTACGAGTGCGTGGCGAGGAACCTGCTGGGATCTGTTCTTGTCAGGGTGCCTCTGACTGTCCAGGGTAGGTGCACGAGGTACAGGACAGCAACCATCAGACTGGTAGATTAGAGCATTAGTTGAGGTTAGGTGTGATCAAGACTTTATCTTACCATGGTTTATGGGTAAGATCTTGTTTTCCATATACACACTGTGGGTGTGTTAAGCCCAGTCTGAGATGTCAGTGGGTTTCTGTTTAGTGAAATTATGTTCCCTTACACTCTTCCAGCTGTCTGAGATGGATGGGTGAGAAGGAGTGTGAGACAGAAATAATAATGAGAGGGTCTTGAATCAGGTCCCATCCTCAGAACACACACAGCGTAACTTAACTGTGCCTCTAAAGAGCATTTGGGAGGATAAGCAATGGCTGCTGCAGAGCAGCTCGTGTAGTCTCTGACGTCTGCAGTAATGCAGATATGAGGTGAGGTGGGTTTCCAAGGATGGCGTATGAGGTACGTTTTTCATTTTGCTGGATGGATCTGAGAGGGTTCCAAGCTGCAGCGCGTTACAGACAGGCTCTTTTTCCCATTGCAGTGCACGGTGGGTTTTCTGACTGGCTGGAATGGCGGGCGTGCAGCGTCACCTGTGGGCAAGGTGTTCAGGAGCGCGTCCGGCAGTGCAACAACCCGCTGCCGGCCAACGGCGGGAGGAGCTGCGAGGGGCCGGAGACGGACATGAGGAGCTGCCACAACCAGCCCTGCCCAGGTACAAGTCACTGTCACAGGGAGCTGCCCTGCCTGAAGTGCCTGGGAGGGAACCATCAGCACCAGCTTCTTCATGACAGATGAATTTTTCTAAGAACTTGGAGTTCGTTCTGACTCTGATGGAAATAAATACCACAAAGATACTTAATATTAAAACTGTGGGGTTTTCTGTTTCATAGTGGATGGCAACTGGTCGGAGTGGGGGTTATGGGAGGAATGTTCCAAGAGCTGTGGACAAGGCAACAGGACCCGAAGCAGGAGCTGCAGCAACCCCCCCGCCCAGCACGGCGGGAAGCCCTGTGATGGCAGCCCTGTGGACTCCATCATGTGTAATATCAGGCCTTGCCCAGGTAAGAGAAGAGTGGCTTAAAATTAGTTGCACGAGGAGCTTCCCATGTAGGTTTATTTTGTTCTCCAGACCCAAATTTTCTCAGCTTGTTTGAAATTAGAGAAGAATTAAGCTCCCAGTTGTTTTGTTTTAAAATGGTGTGTAATGTATTCAATGGCAGTAGTTCTTGGAAACAGAAGCTACAAAGTAAGTGCAAGGAGTATTGTCAGCAATTTATCTTTTTTTTTTTTTTAACCCAAATAAAAAGTTGATGTTTTCCAGTACTTGTTACCTATGTACTCACACAGTGAAACTCCCTACTCTAAACTCGTTCTGCTGAGTCAATTAAAATTTAAAAAAAACCCAAACCACTAGCAATTGAAAAGGTATGTAAACCATTATAATTAATAATTTAAGACATTATCTTTATATCTTTCTCTGTTGTTTTAATTTTCAGCCACACTTTTCTTCTAACCAGCTGAATGTTCAGGGTTCCTTTCTGTCTTGGTGGTACTTCCTGTGTTGAACAAGTTGTAATTCATTCATAACCCTTCACCACTGGCATGTTTCCTCATAGAAAAGTTTTGTTATGTTGTTTTTCCCTTTTTCCCTGGCTCTGCTACCACCACAATGCCAAATGTTCACCCACCAGCCTGAGACTCATTCCTCTAGGTCTTAGTGGCAATGTGAGTCCTGGCTCCCACTTGCTGGCAGGCACCAGCCGTGTGCCAGCTGCTAGCTGGTGTGTCCTGTCCTCTGCTGGGACCTTCAGCCCAGGATGGACAGGGCCAGGGAACTTGGGGAAACACCAGATTTAATCAAGCGTTCAGTTCTGTTATTCCAAGATTGTGGTGAAGTGGTGTGTTCCAAAAACAAGAAGGAAAGAATTAATCTCTCTTTGGAAGCTGTTGATGTGTTTCAGCTGTTGCTCAAGGGGAAGGTTTTTTTTTCAAGGGCTTGTTCAGGACATTTCATTTATTGATACTGAAGAAGGTAGCTTTTTTTGCTGGGGGCTGTGGAGCTGTCATTCCAAGCTGAAGCAGTTTTACAGCTGTGCTGCCTTTGCAGTGGATGGGGAGTGGAGCTCCTGGCTGCCCTGGGGCCCGTGCAGCGAGACCTGCGGGAAGGGCACCCAGAGCCGGGCGCGGCTCTGCAACAACCCGGCTCCGTCCCACCACGGCTCCCCCTGCCCCGGCTTGGATGCCCAGGTGCAGGTTTGCAGCAACAGGGACTGCCCAGGTAAGGTGTGTCGGACGTGAAAGGAACGATGGCAGACTTCTCCTTTCCCAGTTCTATTTGTTTTATAGCAAAACCTTTCCAGTTCGCAGAGCGTAGTCGCTGAAAAAATTCCATTCGAGCCTTTTATTTTCCCTGGCGCTTGTCACTGTCTTTAGCATCCCTCTATAGACCTGACATATGGGATTGCTTCCCCTGGCCTTGTCTCTCTTCCTTTACCCTGCTACTGTGCAAAAGCAGCAATTTAAATCCTTGGCAGTTAAATCACAGGTTTCCTTAATATATCTTTAAAAAATGTTCTTAGGTTCTGTTATTCATATATCCCTTTCCTCCACATTTCAAGGAGTCCTTCATGACTGAGTAGGAAAATCCACATTTCTGAAATACGACCTTTGCGTTTGGCTGAGGGGTAATGAAGGGACATTTCATGAAGGGGAATGTTCAGACTAGATCCTTCTGGCTTCACGCTCCATTTTGCACATGCCAGAGCCTGCAGTGGGTCCTGCTGCAGCTGTCAACTGCCAGACAAGAACTGACCATGTGCAACGTGGAGCCCTCAGCTGCTGCCACGTTTGTCTGGCTTGATGTCCTGCTGCTGGGGGTGCTGGTGCTTGCAGCTGGACTGGGACTGGGGCTGCTTCTTAGCCACCAGCTCGGGTGTTCACATGGCTGTACCCATAACAGTTTGTGTCACCGTGTCTCGAGAGATCAAAGACTCTGTTCCTCAAATGCTTTAGACCTGGCTCGTGAGACAATTTAGTAATAACTGCTATGAACAGCTGAGCAAAGTGGGTTAGGAAAGGGGGGAAGAAGGTGGCGATGGCTGCATCTTCAGACAGTGCAGCTGCAAGCAGAGGAGGGCACATAACAAAAGCCTGGGTTTTGGGGTGGCCCCTGAACTGGCCATCTGCCCAGGGTGCTGATTTCAGATAATACCTTGTCTAGAGTTTGACTTGCTTACAGTTACCAAAGGCATGAGAGTGGCTGAGCTTGAAGTCTGGGTGATCCCTGACCATGGATTCTGGTCAGACTTGCAAGTTGATTGAAGTCGTGCCTTTCTCTAGTTTCCCTACTGGAAATCCCTGTGTGGAAACCCCTCTGTAACTGAGATGTTCTATAGCGAGCCAGTAACATCCTGCAGGCAGTGTTACCCTGGTACAGCCCTGATTTACTTTGCTACTTCTGATGTCAGAGACTGTAACTGTGCCTTTCTCGCCAGTGGATGGGAAATGGGCCGCGTGGAGCAGCTGGAGCTCCTGCTCCGTGTCCTGCGGAGGAGGCAGCAGGCAGAGAACGCGCCAGTGCTCAGACCCAGCCCCGCAGTTCGGGGGTCACAAGTGCGAAGGAAACGACATGCAGGTGGATTTCTGCAACAGCGATCCCTGCCCCGGTAAGTGTTCTGGGTGAGGCTGCAGATCTGCAGCTCTCCGGTCCGAATCCCGCACAGGGAACTCCCGCAGCGCAGGGACCCCTGTGGTTAGCAATTCGTGCTGCCTGCTTTCCTCAGATGATGCCTCTGGAGTTGGTTAATGTACTCACTGAATGCTGGAAAAGACAACTTTCTTAGATCTTTAATTGCCAGGGGATTTTTATTTTCTTTTTGGAGAAAGAAATCAGGTTAGTCCCCGACAGGAATGTTCTCCTGGCGTGACTCTGGTTTTAAGCATCTGTTCAAAGAGGTAGACAGGTAAGACCTGACTTTTTGTTGCAGTTCATGGCAGCTGGGGCCCCTGGAGCAGCTGGGGAACCTGCAGCCGGACGTGCAACGGGGGCCAGACGAGGCGGTACCGGGCGTGTGACAACCCGCGCCCCGCCAGCGGCGGCAGGGCCTGCGCGGGGCCCGACATGCAGACCCAGCGCTGCAGCCCCGAGCCCTGCCCCGGTGAGGGCCCGGGCC
>NW_009953225.1:742765-745265 GCF_000747805.2 Chaetura pelagica | reverse complement strand
GCTGGGCTGACAGGAATCCAGGGCAGCTTTCCCTGCAGGGCTTCAGGGTTTGCGTGACGTGTGTGAGACTTTTCATATTATGACAGGAATGTGAAACATCACTTACAGTTTCCTACAATCTGATATTCTGCTCTCGCTTTTTTCTCTAAATGCCTGTCACCATTATTTCCCCCTTCAGATTTACCCAGAATGAGGTGGAATAATTAAAACCAGGAAACAGCACATTAAAATTTCTCCTACACCTAGCAATTCTACTTAATTTCTACAGTAAACACAGTTTGTGAAGCTCCCAGTGAACTCTCATCATGTTTTCCAGGAGCAGGGAAGAATGTTCAGCTCAAATGCTTTAAACAAAATTACAGTCGAAGCAGTTACTTGATTTATTGACAATACATAACTAAGGGGCAATCAGTGAGGTTGCACATTCAGGTCCAATACCAGCAGTACAGCACATCAACCACACTGCTAGAGTCTTACTGAGCAGCTACAAATTTCTTTCTGTAGCTCATCCTAGGAAGGAATTATTGTAACATGATGATTAATTCTGAGATAATAGTAACAATTTTTTTAATTCCTTCTCTATGCACACCCTTTACATGCCCTCCTCCTGTGGGAGATGCAGGAGCTCCAGCTGCATGTGTACCTGTGCCCCATTCAACACCCTGCTGCCCCACACCCTGGGGACCAAGCCCTGAGTGAGGCCCCACCTGCACACCCCAGGGGTCCCACAGCATCTGCCCCCATGAGCTGGACCTCCCTGTGCTGCCTCACTCTCACTGGTTCCATCAAGAAGGAAAGACAAGCACCACTGATGCATCTATCACCTGAGCCATTTAAAATGAAAAGTTGCTTTCTTCATCCTTTCTTTCGCCAGTGGATGGGAACTGGGGGCAGTGGCAAACCTGGAGCCCCTGCTCTGCTTCCTGTGGAGGAGGAGAGCAGACCCGGAGGCGCTTGTGCAGCAACCCAGCCCCCCTGAACCGCGGGCGTCCTTGTCCTGGGGACTCCTCCCAGATATCCAGGTGTAACACCCAAGCGTGTCCTGGTGAGTCACCTCTCAGCCTGCACACAGTGACAAAGTGCTGTAAGCCTGTGGCACCCTCATTTGACAGGCACTCTCCTGTCTTGTGGCCAGCTGACCAAGTAATTTTTTTTACTTCCCTCTGCCCTGCAATGTCAGCTGGAGGAGTGTTGTGCTAACCTGTTATGTAGCACTAGGGTGTGCTGGTTAACAAGAGCTGCTTTTCAGACAGAGGTGAGGGCCTGAGGTGACTCCCAAATCATCGTATCTCAGACCACATGCACAGAATCCTGTTATTTGCAGCTTATGAGCTTTACTCTTGCAAGTAATGTAGTAATATATGGAGAAATAGGATTGTTTGTTAAAATATTGGACAGCATTTCTGATTATTTTTTTTTCTTCCGCAAAATATCAGCAGTTTTCACATGGGTTTTTCCCCCCTTCCTCCCTTCCCTCTCTGCACAGGTGGGCCAGCCCGTGCCAAAGGCAGCATCATTGGAAACATCAACGATATTGAATTTGGAATTGCCTTCCTGAATGTCACAGTAACAGACAGTCCTGACTCTGAAACTAGAGTGATACAAGCAAAGGTTACAAATGTCCCCCGGAGCCTTGGTAGGCTTTTTTTCCTTGTAAGGGTTGCACTAGTTTTACATCTTCATATTCAAGCCCTGCTGGTGTGGGTTGCCTGATGTTAGAAAAAAGCTCTCAGATGTTGTGTTTCTTTCAGGTCCAGCGATGAGGAAGCTGGTTTCCATACTCAGCCCAGTTTACTGGACAACTGCAAAGGAAATTGGGGAGGCAATGAATGGTTTTACACTCACTGATGGGGTCTTCAAGAGAGAAACTCAAGTGGAGTTTGCAACGGGTTAGTTACCTGTGAGATACCAATTTCCTCCTGTCTCCAGGAAGGTGGAAACATACTGCATCTCTTCCAAAATAGCACAAAACTGGTGCTGAATTTTGAGTCTTGTGATTATGCAACTATTTTATTCATGACTGGCTTTCTGAGGCTTAAATACAGCTTTGAGAGCTGTGATTTGAAACCTGATGGTTTTTATTACCGACATGGTGTGTGCCTCATAAAAATATGAGTATAAAATAAATGGTCAAGGGGTCCCAGTTCAGATACTGTGAGGCTCTGGTCGGGATGTTTTATAAATCCATGTGCTCTTCAAATCCACAGGTGAGATCCTGCGAATGACGCACGTTGCCCGGGGCCTGGATTCAGACGGGGCGTTGCTGCTGGATGTTGTTGTGAGTGGCCACGTGCTGCAGCTCCAGGCAGCAGCTGATGTTGATGTGAAGGTAAAGGTGGTCAAGAGGCACCCACAGCCTGCTTCTTCTTTAAAAAAAAATACCAGAAGCTGTTAAGTTTCAACAATTAAAAATAAGAGTAAAAAGGCACGTCTTGCTGTTTCAGGATTACACAGAGGACTATATTCAGACTGGCCCTGGGCAACTCTATGCCCATTCAAC
>NW_009953225.1:726809-742740 GCF_000747805.2 Chaetura pelagica | reverse complement strand
CCTATGATTACACAAAAGGAAAGATGCCTTTCTTGGTGGAAACACTCCACACTTCCTCTATCACAACAGAGTACAACCCTCTGGAAGAAGCTGTGGCTTTTAAAATCCATGCTTCCATTGCAAAAGGTACTGTTCTTATCTTGCACAAAAACAAAACACTGGCAAAATAATATCCTGTCTTCCTAGAATTCCTTACCTATATTCTCAGAAACTGGTTATAGCCTGGAAAGGGAAAACGCTGTGAAACTTGGGTAACTTTATTGTAATCCTGGAACCTACATGTCACGTTAATATACCCATAGACTCCTATGTAAAAGCTGTTGCAGTCTGCACTTACTCTTCTCCTGTAGCTCTCATGAATCATACATGTCTGCATTTGCTGACTGCTAAAAGCATCACCAGTAACTACAGTATTTCTCCATTTCCTTCCATTTACCTTTTATTCTGGAAATGAGTGCCATTTTTTTGTGGAGTCAGTTGTTGGTGGGGTTGTTTGGTTTTGCACTTGCATTGCACTATTAAGAAAAAGGATTGTGCATTTTCTTCTCACAGCAAAACCCACATAAATGTAAGGAAGGTAGTAATGAGGTGGAGGAACATTCAAAATTCAGCACTAGAATGGGTAAAATGTCCTAAGTCATTCCTCAGATTGAACTTCTCTGGAGGTATTTGGCATATACATAAAGTATATGCTGAACTCCAGCTTGAAAACTTTACTGGTACTTTATGGCTATATTTTTAAGGCCAGGTATTGATGTTGTGCAGTTACACAGCTCTGCATAGACACCTGCTCATGGACAGTCTGTACCTTGGGTGAGTCCTGGCTCCAGGGCAGCAATTTGCAGCTCCACCAGCCACCCTGCTGTTTCTGAGCAGTACCAGCTGCTGGCCTTCATTAACCTTCAACCTAAGTGACCTTAAGGAGTAGGGCATAGATTTGTGTGAGTTTTTCTTTCTCAAGTCATAGTTGGTTAGCAGAATGTCTTTTTACCTGTTCACATACTATATGGGCTCTTTCTACACAGTAAGGTGTTACATCCTCTTTCAAATGAAATAAGTCAGGTTTGAAAGTAACTGAAACAGTGGGGTTGCCTTTCTCAGTCTTTATTTTCAACAACAACATTATAAATTAAGTAATGATTTTCCCACTTGCCAGATTATGAACCCACTGTGCAATCTGAGAACCAAGTAGGATTTTTTTTTCCCATTTTAAGAAGAGGTCTGAGAAAAGAAGTCTCCAGATCTGGCCAAGCCTTTACAGAACTTGCATTTATTTCTTCCAACAATCGTTATACTGCTTTTTAAAAACAAAACAAGCAACAAAATACCTCTGGTCTTTGAGCAGTCTCTACAGATTTCCATTACAGTTCAGAGTGCAATCTTCTGTTCTTCTGCAGTGACTTCCCATAGTCTTTGACATGGTGATTGGTTTGGGTTGGGTTTATTTCTCTCCTTTTACCTGAAGTGAAAATGAATGGTGTTTTTTCTTTTAATAATTAAAAGTTTATGGAGGAACTCTGCAGGATGCATTAGGCTGGGTGCAACCTGCAGCCTGAGGGAAACCCCCCACCTGTGCAATGTTTTTCAGAGCAGCAAACTCCATGTACTATTGACTTTTAGTGCCCAAGCAGAAAAACCACTAACATCTGGGTTTTAAAAGTTTCTATTTTTGTGTCCAAGTATAACAAATCTTTTCTAAATAGCTGGGCTGAAATTCTTAAAGGGTTTTTAAAAAGTAATAAAGTGGCTGTATTCCATCCACAAGTGAGATGTGCTTCCTTTACCATGCAGGAGATCGCAGCAATCAATGTCCTGATGGGTTTGGTTTGGACTCAACTGGGCCTTACTGCTCAGGTAATGATGTGACAAGGGTGTGGTTTGTACTCACAGACTCAGACTGGTTTGGGTTGGAAGGGACCTTAAAAACCATCTAGTACCAACCCCCTGCATGGACAGGGACACCCACTAGAGCAGGTTGCTCAGGGTCCCATCCAACCTGCCCTTGAACACTTCCAGGGATGGGGCATTCAAAACCCATTTCAGTGCCTTGCCACCCTTGCTATAAAATTTTTAGTTTAACCTGGCCCTTGACCAGGGCCTCTGCAGGCCCTGCTGAAAAGGCTCTCCATCTTTCTTCTAAGTCCTCTTTACATGTTGAAAGGCTGCTCTAAGTTCTCCCTGGAGCCTTCTCGTCTCCAGGCTGAACACCCCAACTCTCCCAGCCTGTCTCCAGAGCAGAGCTGCTCCAGCCCTTGGAACGTTTTTATGGCTTCCTCTGGACTCACTTCAACAGGTCCATGGTTGTCCTGTGCTGGGACCCCAGAGCTGGATGCAGAACTCAACCCCTAGAATCCACCCTACTTTTACTTAGAATTAAAAAGCATGCAGGACATACTTAACAGTTACCACTGATAACAGGGTGTGGATCCAGAGGCAGACAGAGTCTTCTCTTCTTCTGTACTTGTCCAGAATCTAAGCAGTGCCAAGACAGCTTTTCAGCAGTACCTCAGATACAGCTGGGGGACACTGAGCCACAGAACTGTTGAGCCTGCAAAGCAGTGAAGCACTTACATGATCTGTGTGGAGGGAAGGATGAGTGTTGGCAACCCAGGTGACAGTCCACAAGTTCCTGCTTGGGGGACAGAGGTGAAAAGGTTATGAGCATTTCAGCTGCCCCATCTAGATAACTGATTCACATTTGGTTTAGGGCATGATCATTGCCAAATCCACTTATGGAGCCACTGTGAGCTCTACCAGATGTATCCCTCACATGAAGGGTGTGTTTGGTACCGTTTCCTGTCAAGTCTTGTAAAGTCTCACTGGTTTTTCAAACTTTTCCTTGTTCCAGATGAAGATGAATGTGCTCTGCGAAATCCTTGTTCCCATACCTGTCACAACACCATGGGATCTTACTACTGCTCCTGTCCAAAAGGCCTCACCATCTCTGCAGATGGTAGAACGTGTCAGGGTAAGATAAGTGCTGCTGTGGATACAAAAAGCCCCATGACACTAAAATCACTAGGGAAATGTTCTGTTCGGGCTGGGCCATTTTGTAATTATAAGAATGTAATTTATTTGTGGTATTCCAGTTATTTCATATCTGAATGTATCTGCAATTAAGTATTTGATAGTTGATCATGCTCAAGACACTGCTCAATCTGTTTCATTCTGCCACAGTGAGGCTTACAGCTTGTTTTTAATCACAGATATTGATGAGTGTGCCTTAGGTGGACACACCTGCCACGCTGGCCAGGACTGTGAGAACATCATTGGCTCGTACCGCTGTGTGGTGAGATGTGGGAGTGGCTTCAGGAGAACAGCTGATGGATTTAGCTGCCAAGGTATGGAAAGGTTTGGGGTTTGGAGGTAGCTTTCATTAGCTGAAAATGCACACAATGGAAAGTAACTAAGGTGTCTATAAAATGTCATTATTAAGGTTATGGGTTTGGGGTTTGGTGGTTTTTTTGTGGGTGTTTTGGTTGGGTTTTTTTTTTTAAAAAAAACACATTTGCTTTTTCCATCTTTAGAAAGAAATTTAAAATCCTGTCAAGGAACAGCCCCACGTGTGTTCTCTTTCACAAAGAAGTAAACACTTCAGAACACACCTCAGCAGTGCAATACCTAGAGCTCAAAGCAGAGTCCAGGATGTGTTCTCAGCCTCAGCACTGCTCAGGTACAGGATGACATTCCCAGCTGTGGCATCACAGGTCTCTGTTGTTCCACAGATGTGAACGAGTGTCAAGAGTCCAACTCCTGCCATCAGCGCTGCTTCAACACCATCGGCAGCTTCCACTGTGGGTGTGAGCCAGGATTCCAGCTGAAGGGCAGGAAATGCGTGGGTATGGATCAGCTTTGCAATGTCCTTTCTAATGGACCTAGTTCAGCATTTCTTTGTTGCTGTGTTTCTTATTGGAAGCCTTTATGAATTAAAATCCTACTATGGCTGATAACTTGGTAGGTATTTCTGAGATTGTACAGCAGAGGTAAAAGCCAGAGAAAGAGGGAATTGGGCTGACGTTGGGCGTCCAGTGCCATGGAATGCATTCAAAGACACCTAGACAGTGTAACTACAGCTGGGTTGTTCTGTTCCTTTGGAATTGAGCGTAAGAAAGCAAGTTCATTTCTATTCTTGTTTGTTTGATTTTATTGTTGTTTTTTTTTCCCAAATAAGATGTGAATGAGTGCAGGCAGAATGTATGCAGGCCTGATCAGCTTTGCAAAAACACCCGTGGTGGCTATAAGTGCATTGATCTGTGTCCCAGTGGAATGACCAAAGCAGAAAATGGAACGTGTATTGGTGAGTTGAAGTGTTCATGTACATGCTGGTGAGCACAGGCACAGTGATGAATGGAAAAAACAAAAATTGCTGGGGCAGTCCATCTCCATTTACTAGGATTTGCACATATTAAGGCACCAACATTTTTCCTCTTATGGGAACATGAGTGTAACTCTTTAGTAAATGATATTAAAAGAACAGATGTATCCTTGCTACTTGTAGTTTTCCATTGCTTTTAAGAAAGAACAGTAAGGTTTTCCAGCACCTTTTCTTCATTGTTACTTTGAATTCTAGAAGCTGGTCCTTGATTGGAATGTTTTGCCCATGTGTGAATGTGGGGGCAGAAAACTCTGCTTTCAGAGGCCTGATCTGTCTAGGAGACCAGGTTCACTTGTGGCTTAACTGCGTTCCTTATACATCAGTAAGTCTGAAGCTGTCAGAAGCTTCAGGAAGAATCTGACTGCTTCCCCTCGTTGCTGGCAGACGTCGATGAGTGCCGGGACGGGACCCACCAGTGCCGCTACAACCAGCTGTGTGAGAACACCCGAGGCAGTTACCGCTGCGCGTGTCCCCGGGGACACCGCTCCCAGGGCGTCGGCAGGCCTTGTGTGGGTAAGCTCTGCAGGCATGTCTGCTGCTGCTGCTGCTGCCTGGCCTTCCTGCTGGGGCAGATCCAACAGTGCTAACCCATTTGAAGTCTATGCTGTGTAGACAGATGTGCTCTGAAGTTCCAAATTACCCATCTAAACCAAAATGTCCCATCCGAAGATCATAGCCCAAACCAAATTATTCCAAATGGAGATTCTGCTGGATCCATACTTGGAAAACAAAGCGTACAAGGGTCTTGGAGCACTGGTGGATGGATGTGCAAGCTGTCACTCTGCAAGTGGTTTCATTTGAAAAATCAGGTCAGCTTTGCTGGTGACTGGATGTGCCTGGCTGTTCCCTGGCCTGTGCTGATCTGCATCCGTAGGGGAATGTGGATTCCCCTAAAGGAGAACACCCAAAGTTAGGGTGTTGCAAGAGGCCCCACACACCCAGAACCTCCACAAGCAACCAGCACAAATGCCTGTATGTGCTGCTGGAGTTTCCAAGGGTGGGTGCAGCAGAGGAGGCTGATGTGTGGGTGTCACTCAGCACCCTCTTTCTGGTTTGGGTGGATCACAGGGGGAAGGAGAAGTCCTGCCACTCACAGCAATGCTGACCGTGCAGTTACTGCCCCGTGCTGTCTGCCTAGAAGCTTTTGGCATGAAAACATGTGGAGCTTTCTCCCACTCACATGTGTAGCTTTGGAAGGATGTTCTTGGAACTCTAACTTGCAGAGCTTGAGTTTAACATGTGGTGTCCATGCGAGTGCTTCAAACGCCCTGGCATGTCACAGGCTTCAGGATGGCACCAGGATCATTGAGATTCGCCCTTTCTGTATTTATGTGGAATATTTAAAATGTTATAGCTGATCCACCCTGATAATGGTGATGCATGGTTGGTATATGACACTAACTGAGGTTGGTTTCAGTTGCTCTCATGTATCATCATATTGGGGAAGCATTCCTTCATTAATTCTTCAAGAATAGCTTTCCTAAGTGAAAAATAGCTGTTCTGGAGAATAGGTTTTGGTTTTTCTTTTTAGGCACCCTAGGATTTTGCACTACCAAAAGCCAGGAGTGGGCTGGGTTTTTTAAGAGAGATTTAAGTCACAGTAAGAAACTGTTTGGCTGTAGACCAGGATGTTACTTCCACCAGCTGCCTCTACTGAAATAAAATCAATCCCAGACTCCTTAATATATATTAAACCCACTTAAATTCCTGCCATTAATAAACCAGATAAAGCCTAGACCACAGATTTTCAGAAGACACTAGGAGCTGCCCTGCAGCTGCTCTCTAACTGAAGCACAGTATTCCCATGAACATTGTTGGGCCCCACCATGGGTGGAAGGGCACCACTAGAAGCTGTTGTAGATCATTTTTGCACGTAACACGTGCAAGGCAATCTGGAATTTAAAATCAAATATTCTTCTTCAAATCACAGCCTGAGAATTTCCCTCGTTTTGTTTCAAGGTGATTTCTTATTGCTCCTGTAAATACTTAATATCCATAGTGTGTAATCCAAGGGGTTCTGTCTAGTGGAAAAGGGTTTTCCAGTGAGCCAGGGACAGCTGGTATGTCAGTTCAAGTGATTTGCTGCTTTCCCTTTTGGTTGTATTGCACAGGCTGCTCCTGCAAAAGAAACTTCTCCAAGTTTCACCTATTTTCTTTCAGCATTTCTACATTAGTCGCCTATTAGTTATCCACACCTGGTTCCAAGGACTACATCTACATGGGCTGTAGATGTTAGAGCACATGCATGTTGTCTGTTCTCTGCAGGGAAAGAATGTTAAACTCAGCACTTAGAAAATAGTTGAGTACTAAGGAAATAGTGAGTGTTCTTTTACATTTGTGTGAGTAATATGTTTTTCATCTGGTGCACACAATGAAGGCCTATAAACTTAAAATCCCTGTTGGTTTTGGCCGTGTTAAAAATTACATTCTCTAGTTTATAATCCATGACAATACTACCCTAATGATATTTCAAGTAATATATAACTGCAATACTCTGCAATAATTAATTACCCCTGTATTTCCAACTTTCAAAACATGTAATTATTAATAATCCCCAAAAATATTAAAAACCATAATTTATAAAGATTATGCATTTAATTTAAATGAAATCTAATATTCTACTACATTTCAGAACAGAAATAATTAAAACTTTACTGAGTCACCAATAAGATCAGCTTTAAATTCTAGTAAAAAAAAGTTTCTGATATATGCCAATTATAGATACATTTATATGTATCCTGATATCAAGTTACTTATTTATGGTCATTAGCCATTTTTTGTTGTCTTCTAGTAAGGAATGAATGTAAGTTTGAAAAGGAACATGGTGCATGTCAAATTGTCAACTGGGCCTGTAGCAACTCTCTAAAAATTTTAGGAAGTTTGTTTCTGGTCATGTCAGAGAGCCTGTGGGGAAAGACCCAGTCCTGCAGTATCCAAGAGTTCTCTTATTTACTTGATTTTGAGTGAAGGACACTCATCTTGTTATATCCTTAAACCCTTTGCCACACTTAGGATACTCACCACTCTGTTTTGCTTTAAGGATGGTATTTACTGCTAGGCCTGGACAGGTTTGGATTACAATTTTAAGGGAAACTGAGCTTAAAAATCAGCATTTCTTAGGAAAGCAAAAATAATTCCATTTTTTAATTGTACAAAATTGAGTTAATATTTATTGTTAAGTCTGCAACCTTTCATAGCTGGAATAACCAACAACAACATGAAAGGTTAGAATGGCCCTGACCACCTTCCCCTGCAGCCCTGTGACATATCCTTGGGACCTGATTTTTCCCTTAATACACAGTAACAGTATAAGAGCTTTTCCAGCTTCCCTCCATGCCAGACTGAAGGAATTTCTAAGCTGTGCTCCTCAGTAATGCTCCATGTTAAGTATTCTCCAACAGCTTCTCCCACTCACCTGTAGTCAGGTAAAAAACAAGTAGTCAGGTAGCAGTGAGCAGCTTAGGATGACCACGTGGGGTCCTTGGGGACACTTCTCAGAGCACATCCTTTCTGGTGACCAGCAGGAACCAGCAGCTTTCCAGCTGTCCCACAGCTCTGCTTCTGCATAAGCAAGGGAGCAGCCTGGATCCCCCTTTTACAGCCACCCCCGAGCTGCCCTGGCGCTCCAGGCAAAACTCCAGAAGACTTTTTGTCCCACGTGAGCACAGGCTTAGGTCAGAAGTAGCCTCAAATGAAGAATAAAGGTGAATTACTGTATAGGACAGAATAACCTGCCTGCCTGGCATCATGTTCTCTGTATTTTACTGCCTTCAAGTTCTCACTTTTATGTCTTCAGTTTGTTCCACAGCCTGAGATAAGTGTATTTGTCTATCTGTACATATAGTTATGTGTTGTTTGTTTGTTTTTTCTCCTTTCCACATGGTTTGTTGCTCTGGATCATGTCACATGAGCAGACATTAATGAATGTGAACAAGTGCCTAAACCCTGTGCATTTCAATGCACCAACACCCCCGGCAGCTTCAAGTGTGTCTGTCCACCTGGACAACATTTATTAGGTGATGGGAAATCTTGCGCTGGACTGGAGAGATTGCCCAGTTATGGTGCCTATTACAATAGCTATAGCTATGCTCAATTCTCCCCTGTGAGAGACAACAATCAACCTCAACAGTATTACAGGCACTCCTCAAATCTCTACAGCTCCTTCTCAGAGTATAGAAACAGCAGAATACCTTTCTCCAGGACTAGAAGGAACATTAGAGAAACTTGTCCTGAAGGCTATGAGGCAAGAAATGACAGATGTGTAGGTAAATGTCAGTCATATCTATGCAATTCTCTTGTTTTGGTCCTTATTCTTAGGTTACTCTTTCATATGTACCAGGGGCTGATGGTTTGTGGTGCTTTGTTGTTGGGTTTTTATGTTACCCTGATAAAAATTCAGAGAGTTCTGCATGTTCTCATCTCCTGCGCATGTAGCAAAAACGTTTTCAAACTTCCTCATGTTGACCTCCTGTTTTGATTGTGCACACTGTTACGCTTTTTCTGCTGTTGATGGTGGCTCCTTTGTGAATTTTCTCACATGCTTGAAAAAAAGAAAAAAAGAGTAAGACCCAGTCCAGCCCTGGGGACCTTGTTGTGTCAGACCCACTGATGGTAGCAATAATTGGTTCAGAAAGGTTTTGAACAAGCACACTGTGAGACCAACAGGAAACAAAGGTATTTGGCATCTCCAAGTGCCAAGCATTTAGCTCACTTACTCCTTGAGCTTTTCCTGAGGTTCTTTCAGTGAAATGCTGCTGTTTTCACAGGAACTAAAAATTCAATAAGGGAATGTCGAAGTGAACAGTAGCCTGTGCTGTTCACTGACTGATTTGTACTGCATGTGAAGAGATTAAGAAGTTAAAAAATACAACCAACCAAAAACCCCAACAAAGTATTGCTCAACAATTAGATTGTTAGAATTATATAGAGATTCATCATATTTTGAAAAACTTTATTAAAAAGTTTTAGATAGGCAGACACCAAACCTTGTATTTGGCATTTCTAAAGGCATTTCAGTAGCCCTGTACATGCAGTTTGTTCTGGCTGTAGCAGTTCAGTTGTAAGACTCAGGAATCCAGCTACCACTGAAGAAAGGGTTCAGTTAAGGTCTGTGACCTTTACGCAGCTGACAGTTGGAATTAATTCATATCCTTGTACTTCTGTTTCATGGGGATTAACAACTGAATTTAAAAATTACTATTTAGTATGAAAAATACACCCAGATAATGTTTTTTTAAAAAGAGAAAATTATTTTAAAATATTTTGAATTGATAATAACATAATACATTTCTACAGTCACATCTGTTTGTCTTCTGTGTTTGCATTTTTATGAAAGGCAAGCCCTGTACATCATGTAGAGGGGAAGCAAAGACCTTCTTCCACTGTTTTAATCACGCAAGCCTTGACTCTTGCACAGGATTAACCTGAATAGGATCTTCATTGCTCTCCTGAATTAGGCAGATGTTTTAAAAGACATTATAATCCTATGTGATCTGTGTCTAAACCCCACTAGTCTGCTTTGGAGATTTTACATAAAGTGGTCTGATACTTCTGTGTTTGAGAGTGGATAAAAAAAAAAAAAAGAAGAGCATTTATTGATGCTGATACTGAGCTTAACTTATCCCTGTGGCATGGGGAAGATCAGTTGGGAAGGGAAACAGCTTTGCCCAAGGGATTATCTGTAAGAAAACTCCCTGACTCTCAGCCCTGGCGAGATGCCTGAGCTGGACATTCCCTTTCCATGTTGCCTACACCTTATCAGCAGGCAGCTCAGCTCGCTGTGGGGGCAAGACTGTGTGTATGACCTTGGTGTGTGCAGATTGCACAACCCCCTTTCTTCCCAGAACTCCATCTCAGGACAGGTCTTCCCAGTTAGAATGTGTAGTAAGGCTACTATCAAAAGAGGTGAGGACTTTAATTATCAAGAAGTTTTAAGGAATGGCACAGGTAAGGTGTGAGAAGACTTGCCCAGTCTTAGACATTCAACCCCATCAGAAAACCAGCTCCATATATTTTTCACCACCTCTGTCCCTACGCTCATGTATAAATAGGACAAAAAATACCTTGGTTCAATACCAGGTTCAAATGATGCTGATGTGTACGTGTTCCTGTTTCTTCCCACAGACATAGATGAGTGTGAAACCAGAGATACCTGCCAGCACGAATGCAGAAACACCCTGGGAAGTTACCAGTGCACTTGTCCATCTGGTTACCGCCTGATGCCCAATGGCAAAACCTGCCAAGGTACAGAGGTCCCTCTGAGCGTTCAGAAATACAGCTGTAGATAGAGAAGATGCAAATCATTTTCAATACATGCACAAGCCACCTCTTTGAATTCACTGTATGAGATTGGGCATTCAACGTTTCAGGTTTCATAAGTTTTTATATTTCACATTTTAACGCTTCACAAAACACCAGCAAATGAGACAATTGCACCTTCTTATTCTCTGAAGTTTCTGCCTTACGCTACATGTTTAACTCCAGGCAGCCAGACAGCAGCTCTGGGGTAAACCATATATATCTGGTTAATTCTTAACCCACCCCTGTCCAAAAAAGCTACTATCAGATTTTCTGATCCACAAAGATACCCCATAAAAAAATGAACCAATTAGTCTCTCTTGACAAGACACCTGGTTTCTGCTGGATCATGGCTGCAGGGCAGCTCAAGCACGATATTCCATGCAGTAATAAATGCATGTTACTGGCACTGCTGGCTCCAGCATGTCCAACAGCAAGACTGGATCCTGAACAGTTTCCCTGCGTGCAGAGGTACATGCTGTGTTCTGCTCAGCTTCTACTGGCTCAGCTACAGCTACTTTTAACTGTTAAATTTATCCAAGTACCAGCAGCTGATCATTTGCCTGTTATTTACATTCAGATATTGATGAATGCCTCGAGCAAAACATTAATTGTGGACCAAATCAGATGTGTTTCAACATGAGGGGAAGCTACCAGTGCATCGACACACCTTGTCCACCCAACTACCAGCGAGAGCCTCTGTCAGGGTACGTTGTGTTTTCAGCCCCTTTTCACCCACCCCAAGCTCAGATCCTTTACCTGTTTTTGTCAGGAGAAACTACAGCTAACTTTGACACCAGTAAGTCTCATGCCAGCAAAGGTGTCTGTTTGGGCACTGTGCCCACATTCCTTCTGCTGACCTGGTCTCATGTCACCTCCAGGGCTGCTTTTGCATATGAGGTTTCTGACTTCTCTCAAGGCCTAATTTACCACCTGTTTCAAAGCATTTTAAATATTTTTCTAGTCATGAAATAATGACTTTGTTAGTAAGCTTTATTATTTTTAATTTCTTTATTTCTGTGTTCTGGAAAAAACATATTAATTTTGAAAATATTTTAATATACTAAAGGAAATAGTGTGTTCCATAGTGAATGTCTCTTGTGATCAAGCTGAACTAGGATGACACTTAAGTTGAAGTGGCTTAATGTTCTTTGACCTCTGTTAGCACCAATGAGCAGAGCTAAGAGATACTGCCTACTTTGATTTATGATTAACAGAAGTAACACTTCATAATTCCAAATCCTTAATGGTCTAACACACAAACACCTCAAATGGAGCTGCCTAGTACATCTTAAAACAACCTTTCCAAATCTAATGTTTAAGAGCAAGGTCACTAAAACGTGCATCATTGCCTTCAACAACAAATACTATATCCAATGTCTTTACCTCTTGGCACCCTGAGTTTCCCTGCTGAGACAAAATGAGACCTTAAACTTGCCCCCATCTTTAGAGGAGCAATGGATAAAGAGTGTATGAGCCTATTATCTTTACAGAGAAATTTACATCACACAGCAGGACAAACAGGAAGAATTTATCTTTTAAGACCTGCTTACCATACTGTGCCTTCTCCCTGGGCTGACGTGCTCTGCTCGTTCCTAGGTTCTGCCTGAAAAACTGCCCGGCCAATGACCTGGAGTGTGACCTGAGCACCTACGCCTTGGAATACAAGCTCCTCTCCCTGCCCTTCGGCATAGCTGCCGGCCAGGATCTCATCCGCCTGGTTGCCTACACCCACGACCAAGTCATGCACCCAAGAACAACGTTCTTGATGGCAGAGGAGGACCCAGCAGTGCCCTTTGCCCTGAGAGATGAGAACCTGAAGGGCGTTGTGTTCACCCGGCGGGCGCTGCGGGAGCCCCAGACGTACCGCATGGCGGTCAGAGCCCTGTCCTACGGCGCCGACGGCAGCGTTGAGTACCAGACAACTTTCATCCTTTATATCGCCGTGTCAGCCTACCCCTACTGAGCACCCCACCATGGGCAGCACCCCAGCATTTTAGCCACGTCCCTCAGTGCCAGTGGGTATCACCACTTCCAGACTGACTCTGCTGCCTGCCACGCCCTCGGGAACCATGTCACTTGAAAATGGTGCTAAGCTCTTTTCCCTGTCCCTCCTTCCCCAAGGCTGCCTGTTCTGTCCCATGATTCCAATTCAGGAGGAAAATTTGGGGTTTTGACGACCTGTTACCACTTGCTTTATTTATTACACTGGAGTAGTCATATTTTTCCACAGTTTGTTCTGAAACCGAAGTGTGAGCTGAAGTTTGTGGTCAAAGCAGTAAGCAAGGAGCAACCTCTGATGAAAGCAACTACAGAAATGCC
Organism: Chaetura pelagica; assembly: GCF_000747805.2. Lineage (NCBI taxonomy): Eukaryota > Metazoa > Chordata > Aves > Apodiformes > Apodidae > Chaetura > Chaetura pelagica. The sequence goes on along the minus strand of NW_009953225.1, from coordinate 729,746 downwards.
TAACCAGAAGAAAAAAACACGGCATAATTTCAAGTGGTCTACATGTTTTAAAGGTTGCTAAATGTTTTACAATTTTATATCTACTAGGGTTTTTTTCTTATCCAATACCTGATAGAATTAGGGCTGTAATAGACTATGGCGAGTGCTCAAAACAACAAGTACCACTGTCCCTAGTGGTTGCAAATGGTGAAACAAATTGTATTAAAGTGTTTTCAGCTAAAGAATCTACAGTAGAATTTGGAACTGGTGCATTTGATGTCAGTTCAAGTTGAGAAATGTCACTTTTTTGAAAGAAAAAGCAACATGGCTACTTCTACTTTATGCAGCAGGTATTTTATAACTTTTGGTTTTTTTACTCTAATGTTCTGGTATAGCCATTTATTTAGCTCAAAACCATATCCATTTCAGTATCCCCAGGTCAGTTAAAATGTTTTGGGTTTTTTTGCAAATGGAACATTTGTCTCCAAAGATGATCGAAGTTTGGTTCAGTAATGTCAATACACTGTACACAAGTAATTTTGCCAAGATGTATTCTATTTTTATGAAAGTGTATATATGATTTTTCCTATGTGTTTTTTCTATGCAGTATCTCGAGAGTGTTTTACAGTTAAGTTTGCATAAAAGGACAACGTCAATATATGGAAAATAATAAAAAAATAAAGGTTCCCATTGCCTTTGAGGTTTCTGTGAGTTGTATCACTGAAAAAAATGCTTTCCCATTTGTAAAGCACTTGCCTTCAGTGCCAGCAGGGGATGCAGAAGGTAACTGGGGAGCAGTGGGCACAGATGCAGCCCAGGCTCCTGCTTGTTATGCTACCGGCTTCTCCACATCCTGCAGTTGGTTGTTTTTTTTTTAAAAAAAAAGGGAAACCAGTGCACTCACTGTAAGAGCTCTTCTCTTATCCAGAGCCTACTAGCCAGGAGACATCTCACATCCTCAGAAGAAATTGCTAAGAGTTAAATTTTTGCTGCATGTAAAGACAGTGTTTATTCATAAATATCCTCAACTTGTTGCCAAACGTGAAATAGTTACTGTCATTCCAGTGCATATGAACAGATCTGCAGCAGTTCCCTGGCTGTGGTGGCCAGGGGTGGGCTCCCCAGGGGGTGCCTGGGGAGGGAGGGGCTGTGGTGGCCTCTGCTCACTCCCAACAGTGTTCCTGTGTGTGCTGGGGAGGCCGTGTCTCTGGAAGTCTGGCAGAGGGGAAGTTGGGCTGGGTGGCTTCCTGGAAGGGGACAGTCCCAGTGGGTGACTGTAGGAGCTTTGGGAGGAGGTCACTGCTTTACTCAATACAAGGCTTATTCTGTTCTTACCAAGGTTGTTCTGCTGAGCAGCACAGTAAGAACCTGCCTTCAGCTTTACAGGCCAGGTGGATATTTCTTTCTGCCTCTGTCCAGGCACTGTGTTGTGCAGAAAACATCAAATCATAGAATGTGAGGGGTTGGGAGGGACCGCTGGAGATGATGGAGTCCAAACTTCCTGCCAGAGGAGGAACACCTAAGGCAGGTCACACAGAAATGCATCCAGACAGGTCTTGAAAGTCTCCAGAGAATGAGACCCCTTGAAATAAAGCTGTAACTCTCCTGAGAGACTGGGAGAGGGTTTAATGCTGATCTTCACCCACCAACAGACTAAGAAAAAAGCAAACAAAAAGCCTGCTCCAGGATTTCCCTTGAGACCACAGGACATATCACATGTCTGTGGCCTTCAGGAAGTCTGGCAAGTCTTGGTCATTGTGCAGGTGCAGGGCAGAGTTCTAGCAGAGCAGTCCTGCTCCAAGCTTTAATACCCTGAGAATTGTTTTGTGGTTTGTCTTCTTGGTCTTGTGTTTCGTCAATAGCTTCTCTGCCTAAAACACTGCTTGGCAGCTGAGCTGAGGTGGCAGAGCTGACTGTACTGTGTGGAAGCTGCTGGCGTTGCACGTGTGAGTGGGTGTATCTCCTGCACAGAAGGTCTGGGGAAGATGGGCATGCCCCGTACAAGTAAGAGAATTCAGATCTACTGATTTTAGTATTATGTTATCTTTCAGGCAAGGATTCCTATCAGCTCTGAGCAGAATTTGCAGTATGGCTGGCTGGCTTATATGCTGGGAGACAGAGCTTCAAAGAAGTTCACTGAATAGAGCCAAGTCTGTACACCTTCTGGGAAGGGCAAAAAAGAGCAGGGAAACCAGGTGCAGATTATTTTCCCTATTTCTGCTATAGTTACTGGACTTTTAACAGTGTGAGTGTCATTCTTGTGTAATGAAACCAGCAGTTCTTGTCTGGAAAATGACTAGCTAGGCAGTGTCACAGAATGTGAAGGGTGTATAGATAAGGGGAGCATAAAATGATGGTGAGGCCTGAGGTGATGATGGGAGGTTTGTCAGATCTGGGGGACACTTGTGTAACTGTGGTTTATTGGGGCTTGTGGGAAACTGTTCTTTTCTTCCCCACATCAGTCTAACCAAAAGGCCTTTTCAGCCAGCAGAGGCCTCTCCTGATCATTCCCTGCTCACGGACTAAACCAGACTTGCTTCTCAAGGACAACTGAACCCAAAACAACGGATGTGGCGCGGGACAGAAAGGCTGGGCCACAAGCCATCCTGTGCCACCCCCTAACTTGGGGCTCACGGACGCTCCTTGGCTCTGGGCAGTGACACTGCCTGGACAGGTGGGTCCCGGGGGTATCAGAGGCGGCGAGTGCAGCAGGTGGGCCCTTCCCTCCTCCCTGAGGCCCGTTTGGACGCTTTCTGCGTGGGACACCCCCTGCTGCGGGCACTGGTGCTGGGACCTGCCTGCCTGCCCTGGGTCCAGCCTGGGCCTCAGCGCTGAGCTCAGGGTCCTGAGCCCTGAGGTTGGGGCCGGAGCCCCCCGTGTTGCTGCCGCTTGAGGGGAAACCAACGGCCGCTGCACCCGCTGCCGAGAGGCCGGCCCTCCCGCCACAGGGGGGGGTGG
>NW_009953225.1:714533-726440 GCF_000747805.2 Chaetura pelagica | reverse complement strand
CGGGGGCTCGTTTTTCCACCCCAAGCTCTCTTGGCCGAGGCTGTGGTGGTTCTTGCTGGCCCCCCATCTTAGTCTCTTCTTTCTGACTGATCTCGATTGTCCCTGGGCGTTCCTTCCCAGCCCTCCAGAGATGAAGAGGAATCCCAGCCATGCAGGGCAGCCACACGCTTTGGCAAGCCCCACAAAACAGCCGTGTCGTGTCCGGCCAGGAAGGGGAGCCCCAAAGCTGTTCCACAGGGCAGGGCAGGGAAGAGGTCATGCCCTCTGTGCCAACAGGGGGCTTCTTTGGGCCCCTCGGGAATGACCAGGCCTGTCCTGACCCTGTCCTGGCTTTTAGGCTTGTCAAGCCCAGTGCTCATGGGCTGTTGGGCAAAAGGCCTCTCTGCATCAATGGGCAGCTGTGTGTTGCTCCTGGCTATCATAGGGCAGGGCAGGAAATGGGAGGGAGTCCTGAGCCCTCTCCGGGCCACCCCTGCTGGGGAGCTCTGGGTCCTGAAGACCCTCTCCCCAGCTCCTCCTGTCGGTACCAGAAATGAGCCTGGCCCTGTGGAACCACAGCAACCCCAGGCAGCAGCCTGGCTGCACCACTGCCTTGCATGTTGCCTCTTCCTCGGATCCCCTGGGTGCTGAAAGGGCAAGAGCTCCAGGAGCCAAATGCTTTCTTGATGGGAAGGGCGGGACATGAGCAGGGAGCTAGAGCAGGCTCTCTTCTTGCAGCTTTTTGTCGTGCCCAGTGTGAGAAACGGCTGTGGAACAAGGAACAGGCCCGAACGCATCCTGCAGCCAAGCACAGTTTATTAAAACTCTGCCCAGAACGGGTGACCTAAACAAGCAGACACACCCATAGGCAGCTGAAGAACCGTTTCTATTCCCTGTTCTCGAAGCAAAGTTCCCTCCCCTGTTTCCCCACTGGCTGGCTACTCCAGGGTTTACATCCTCTCCGACGCTTCCAATGAGCCTGTAGGTTTCCTGCCCCTGCTCACACGTTCCGTTTGAGCAGGTCACATTTTACCCTTACAGGTGTAATTCTGACCTTTCTTGCCCCCTTGGCTGTCTTCCCAATCACCAAAATGATCTGCACCTCCTGGTGTCATCCTGCCCCAAGGAGCAAGACAGAAGTGGCTTTGTTGGGTCTGATCTTGGCTACAAATCCTGCTCCATGGTCGGATCCCCCAGACGGAGCCCAATTCAGTCCCTCAGTTGCTTGGACCGTAAAACCACTCCAGGTGTCATTGGAAGGTGCAGATATCTCACTGCTCTTAAACAAACTGTTATATTCCTGACACTAGGTTATATATAAAAAAAACAACCCTACACTAAGCTCTAACCCTAGGATGTGAGAACAACACTTAACCCTACACTGTGCTCTAACCCTAGGATGGGAGAACAACACTTAACCCTACACTGTGCTCTAACACTAGGATGGGAGAACAACACTTAACCCTACACTGTGCTCTAACCCTAGGATGGGAGAACAACACTTAACCCTACACTGTGCTCTAACCCTAGGATGGGAGAACAACACTTAACCCTACACTGTGCTCTAACACTAGGATGGGAGAACAACACTTAACCCTACACTGTGCTCTAACACTAGGATGGGAGAACAACACTTAACCCTACACTGTGCTCTAACACTAGGATGGGAGAACAACACTTAACCCTACACTGTGCTCTAACACTAGGATGGGAGAACAACACTTAACCCTACACTGTGCTCTAACCCTAGGATGGGAGAACAACACTTAACCCTACACTGTGCTCTAACACTAGGATGGGAGAACAACACTTAACCCTACACTGTGCTCTAACCCTAGGATGGGAGAACAACACTTAACCCTACACTGTGCTCTAACCCTAGGATGGGAGAACAACACTTAACCCTACACTGTGCTCTAACCCTAGGATGGGAGAACAACACTTAACCCTACACTGTGCTCTAACCCTAGGATGGGAGAACAACACTTAACCCTACACTGTGCTCTAACCCTAGGATGGGAGAACAACACTTAACCCTACACTGTGCTCTAACCCTAGGATGGGAGAACAACACTTAACCCTACACTGTGCTCTAACCCTAGGATGGGAGAACAACACTTAACCCTACACTGTGCTCTAACCCTAGGATGGGAGAACAACACTTAACCCTACACTGTGCTCTAACCCTAGGATGGGAGAACAACACTTAACCCTACACTGTGCTCTAACCCTAGGATGGGAGAACAACACTTAACCCTACACTGTGCTCTAACCCTAGGATGGGAGAACAACACTTAACCCTACACTGTGCTCTAACCCTAGGATGGGAGAACAACACTTAACCCTACACTGTGCTCTAACCCTAGGATGGGAGAACAACACTTAACCCTACACTGTGCTCTAACCCTAGGATGGGAGAACAACACTTAACCCTACACTGTGCTCTAACCCTAGGATGGGAGAACAACACTTAACCCTACACTGTGCTCTAACCCTAGGATGGGAGAACAACACTTAACCCTACACTGTGCTCTAACCCTAGGATGGGAGAACAACACTTAACCCTACACTGTGCTCTAACCCTAGGATGGGAGAACAACACTTAACCCTACACTGTGCTCTAACCCTAGGATGGGAGAACAACACTTAACCCTACACTGTGCTCTAACCCTAGGATGGGAGAACAACACTTAACCCTACACTGTGCTCTAACCCTAGGATGGGAGAACAACACTTAACCCTACACTGTGCTCTAACCCTAGGATGGGAGAACAACACTTAACCCTACACTGTGCTCTAACCCTAGGATGGGAGAACAACACTTAACCCTACACTGTGCTCTAACCCTAGGATGGGAGAACAACACTTAACCCTACACTGTGCTCTAACCCTAGGATGGGAGAACAACACTTAACCCTACACTGTGCTCTAACCCTAGGATGGGAGAACAACACTTAACCCTACACTGTGCTCTAACCCTAGGATGGGAGAACAACACTTAACCCTACACTGTGCTCTAACCCTAGGATGGGAGAACAACACTTAACCCTACACTGTGCTCTAACCCTAGGATGGGAGAACAACACTTAACCCTACACTGTGCTCTAACCCTAGGATGGGAGAACAACACTTAACCCTACACTGTGCTCTAACCCTAGGATGGGAGAACAACACTTAACCCTACACTGTGCTCTAACCCTAGGATGGGAGAACAACACTTAACCCTACACTGTGCTCTAACCCTAGGATGGGAGAACAACACTTAACCCTACACTGTGCTCTAACCCTAGGATGGGAGAACAACACTTAACCCTACACTGTGCTCTAACCCTAGGATGGGAGAACAACACTTAACCCTACACTGTGCTCTAACCCTAGGATGGGAGAACAACACTTAACCCTACACTGTGCTCTAACCCTAGGATGGGAGAACAACACTTAACCCTACACTGTGCTCTAACCCTAGGATGGGAGAACAACACTTAACCCTACACTGTGCTCTAACCCTAGGATGGGAGAACAACACTTAACCCTACACTGTGCTCTAACCCTAGGATGGGAGAACAACACTTAACCCTACACTGTGCTCTAACCCTAGGATGGGAGAACAACACTTAACCCTACACTGTGCTCTAACCCTAGGATGGGAGAACAACACTTAACCCTACACTGTGCTCTAACCCTAGGATGGGAGAACAACACTTAACCCTACACTGTGCTCTAACCCTAGGATGGGAGAACAACACTTAACCCTACACTGTGCTCTAACCCTAGGATGGGAGAACAACACTTAACCCTACACTGTGCTCTAACCCTAGGATGGGAGAACAACACTTAACCCTACACTGTGCTCTAACCCTAGGATGGGAGAACAACACTTAACCCTACACTGTGCTCTAACCCTAGGATGGGAGAACAACACTTAACCCTACACTGTGCTCTAACCCTAGGATGGGAGAACAACACTTAACCCTACACTGTGCTCTAACCCTAGGATGGGAGAACAACACTTAACCCTACACTGTGCTCTAACCCTAGGATGGGAGAACAACACTTAACCCTACACTGTGCTCTAACCCTAGGATGGGAGAACAACACTTAACCCTACACTGTGCTCTAACCCTAGGATGGGAGAACAACACTTAACCCTACACTGTGCTCTAACCCTAGGATGGGAGAACAACACTTAACCCTACACTGTGCTCTAACCCTAGGATGGGAGAACAACACTTAACCCTACACTGTGCTCTAACCCTAGGATGGGAGAACAACACTTAACCCTACACTGTGCTCTAACCCTAGGATGGGAGAACAACACTTAACCCTACACTGTGCTCTAACCCTAGGATGGGAGAACAACACTTAACCCTACACTGTGCTCTAACCCTAGGATGGGAGAACAACACTTAACCCTACACTGTGCTCTAACCCTAGGATGGGAGAACAACACTTAACCCTACACTGTGCTCTAACCCTAGGATGGGAGAACAACACTTAACCCTACACTGTGCTCTAACCCTAGGATGGGAGAACAACACTTAACCCTACACTGTGCTCTAACCCTAGGATGGGAGAACAACACTTAACCCTACACTGTGCTCTAACCCTAGGATGGGAGAACAACACTTAACCCTACACTGTGCTCTAACCCTAGGATGGGAGAACAACACTTAACCCTACACTGTGCTCTAACCCTAGGATGGGAGAACAACACTTAACCCTACACTGTGCTCTAACCCTAGGATGGGAGAACAACACTTAACCCTACACTGTGCTCTAACCCTAGGATGGGAGAACAACACTTAACCCTACACTGTGCTCTAACCCTAGGATGGGAGAACAACACTTAACCCTACACTGTGCTCTAACCCTAGGATGGGAGAACAACACTTAACCCTACACTGTGCTCTAACCCTAGGATGGGAGAACAACACTTAACCCTACACTGTGCTCTAACCCTAGGATGGGAGAACAACACTTAACCCTACACTGTGCTCTAACCCTAGGATGGGAGAACAACACTTAACCCTACACTGTGCTCTAACCCTAGGATGGGAGAACAACACTTAACCCTACACTGTGCTCTAACCCTAGGATGGGAGAACAACACTTAACCCTACACTGTGCTCTAACCCTAGGATGGGAGAACAACACTTAACCCTACACTGTGCTCTAACCCTAGGATGGGAGAACAACACTTAACCCTACACTGTGCTCTAACCCTAGGATGGGAGAACAACACTTAACCCTACACTGTGCTCTAACCCTAGGATGGGAGAACAACACTTAACCCTACACTGTGCTCTAACCCTAGGATGGGAGAACAACACTTAACCCTACACTGTGCTCTAACCCTAGGATGGGAGAACAACACTTAACCCTACACTGTGCTCTAACCCTAGGATGGGAGAACAACACTTAACCCTACACTGTGCTCTAACCCTAGGATGGGAGAACAACACTTAACCCTACACTGTGCTCTAACCCTAGGATGGGAGAACAACACTTAACCCTACACTGTGCTCTAACCCTAGGATGGGAGAACAACACTTAACCCTACACTGTGCTCTAACCCTAGGATGGGAGAACAACACTTAACCCTACACTGTGCTCTAACCCTAGGATGGGAGAACAACACTTAACCCTACACTGTGCTCTAACCCTAGGATGGGAGAACAACACTTAACCCTACACTGTGCTCTAACCCTAGGATGGGAGAACAACACTTAACCCTACACTGTGCTCTAACCCTAGGATGGGAGAACAACACTTAACCCTACACTGTGCTCTAACCCTAGGATGGGAGAACAACACTTAACCCTACACTGTGCTCTAACCCTAGGATGGGAGAACAACACTTAACCCTACACTGTGCTCTAACCCTAGGATGGGAGAACAACACTTAACCCTACACTGTGCTCTAACCCTAGGATGGGAGAACAACACTTAACCCTACACTGTGCTCTAACCCTAGGATGGGAGAACAACACTTAACCCTACACTGTGCTCTAACCCTAGGATGGGAGAACAACACTTAACCCTACACTGTGCTCTAACCCTAGGATGGGAGAACAACACTTAACCCTACACTGTGCTCTAACCCTAGGATGGGAGAACAACACTTAACCCTACACTGTGCTCTAACCCTAGGATGGGAGAACAACACTTAACCCTACACTGTGCTCTAACCCTAGGATGGGAGAACAACACTTAACCCTACACTGTGCTCTAACCCTAGGATGGGAGAACAACACTTAACCCTACACTGTGCTCTAACCCTAGGATGGGAGAACAACACTTAACCCTACACTGTGCTCTAACCCTAGGATGGGAGAACAACACTTAACCCTACACTGTGCTCTAACCCTAGGATGGGAGAACAACACTTAACCCTACACTGTGCTCTAACCCTAGGATGGGAGAACAACACTTAACCCTACACTGTGCTCTAACCCTAGGATGGGAGAACAACACTTAACCCTACACTGTGCTCTAACCCTAGGATGGGAGAACAACACTTAACCCTACACTGTGCTCTAACCCTAGGATGGGAGAACAACACTTAACCCTACACTGTGCTCTAACCCTAGGATGGGAGAACAACACTTAACCCTACACTGTGCTCTAACCCTAGGATGGGAGAACAACACTTAACCCTACACTGTGCTCTAACCCTAGGATGGGAGAACAACACTTAACCCTACACTGTGCTCTAACCCTAGGATGGGAGAACAACACTTAACCCTACACTGTGCTCTAACCCTAGGATGGGAGAACAACACTTAACCCTACACTGTGCTCTAACCCTAGGATGGGAGAACAACACTTAACCCTACACTGTGCTCTAACCCTAGGATGGGAGAACAACACTTAACCCTACACTGTGCTCTAACCCTAGGATGGGAGAACAACACTTAACCCTACACTGTGCTCTAACCCTAGGATGGGAGAACAACACTTAACCCTACACTGTGCTCTAACCCTAGGATGGGAGAACAACACTTAACCCTACACTGTGCTCTAACCCTAGGATGGGAGAACAACACTTAACCCTACACTGTGCTCTAACCCTAGGATGGGAGAACAACACTTAACCCTACACTGTGCTCTAACCCTAGGATGGGAGAACAACACTTAACCCTACACTGTGCTCTAACCCTAGGATGGGAGAACAACACTTAACCCTACACTGTGCTCTAACCCTAGGATGGGAGAACAACACTTAACCCTACACTGTGCTCTAACCCTAGGATGGGAGAACAACACTTAACCCTACACTGTGCTCTAACCCTAGGATGGGAGAACAACACTTAACCCTACACTGTGCTCTAACCCTAGGATGGGAGAACAACACTTAACCCTACACTGTGCTCTAACCCTAGGATGGGAGAACAACACTTAACCCTACACTGTGCTCTAACCCTAGGATGGGAGAACAACACTTAACCCTACACTGTGCTCTAACCCTAGGATGGGAGAACAACACTTAACCCTACACTGTGCTCTAACCCTAGGATGGGAGAACAACACTTAACCCTACACTGTGCTCTAACCCTAGGATGGGAGAACAACACTTAACCCTACACTGTGCTCTAACCCTAGGATGGGAGAACAACACTTAACCCTACACTGTGCTCTAACCCTAGGATGGGAGAACAACACTTAACCCTACACTGTGCTCTAACCCTAGGATGGGAGAACAACACTTAACCCTACACTGTGCTCTAACCCTAGGATGGGAGAACAACACTTAACCCTACACTGTGCTCTAACCCTAGGATGGGAGAACAACACTTAACCCTACACTGTGCTCTAACCCTAGGATGGGAGAACAACACTTAACCCTACACTGTGCTCTAACCCTAGGATGGGAGAACAACACTTAACCCTACACTGTGCTCTAACCCTAGGATGGGAGAACAACACTTAACCCTACACTGTGCTCTAACCCTAGGATGGGAGAACAACACTTAACCCTACACTGTGCTCTAACCCTAGGATGGGAGAACAACACTTAACCCTACACTGTGCTCTAACCCTAGGATGGGAGAACAACACTTAACCCTACACTGTGCTCTAACCCTAGGATGGGAGAACAACACTTAACCCTACACTGTGCTCTAACCCTAGGATGGGAGAACAACACTTAACCCTACACTGTGCTCTAACCCTAGGATGGGAGAACAACACTTAACCCTACACTGTGCTCTAACCCTAGGATGGGAGAACAACACTTAACCCTACACTGTGCTCTAACCCTAGGATGGGAGAACAACACTTAACCCTACACTGTGCTCTAACCCTAGGATGGGAGAACAACACTTAACCCTACACTGTGCTCTAACCCTAGGATGGGAGAACAACACTTAACCCTACACTGTGCTCTAACCCTAGGATGGGAGAACAACACTTAACCCTACACTGTGCTCTAACCCTAGGATGGGAGAACAACACTTAACCCTACACTGTGCTCTAACCCTAGGATGGGAGAACAACACTTAACCCTACACTGTGCTCTAACCCTAGGATGGGAGAACAACACTTAACCCTACACTGTGCTCTAACCCTAGGATGGGAGAACAACACTTAACCCTACACTGTGCTCTAACCCTAGGATGGGAGAACAACACTTAACCCTACACTGTGCTCTAACCCTAGGATGGGAGAACAACACTTAACCCTACACTGTGCTCTAACCCTAGGATGGGAGAACAACACTTAACCCTACACTGTGCTCTAACCCTAGGATGGGAGAACAACACTTAACCCTACACTGTGCTCTAACCCTAGGATGGGAGAACAACACTTAACCCTACACTGTGCTCTAACCCTAGGATGGGAGAACAACACTTAACCCTACACTGTGCTCTAACCCTAGGATGGGAGAACAACACTTAACCCTACACTGTGCTCTAACCCTAGGATGGGAGAACAACACTTAACCCTACACTGTGCTCTAACCCTAGGATGGGAGAACAACACTTAACCCTACACTGTGCTCTAACCCTAGGATGGGAGAACAACACTTAACCCTACACTGTGCTCTAACCCTAGGATGGGAGAACAACACTTAACCCTACACTGTGCTCTAACCCTAGGATGGGAGAACAACACTTAACCCTACACTGTGCTCTAACCCTAGGATGGGAGAACAACACTTAACCCTACACTGTGCTCTAACCCTAGGATGGGAGAACAACACTTAACCCTACACTGTGCTCTAACCCTAGGATGGGAGAACAACACTTAACCCTACACTGTGCTCTAACCCTAGGATGGGAGAACAACACTTAACCCTACACTGTGCTCTAACCCTAGGATGGGAGAACAACACTTAACCCTACACTGTGCTCTAACCCTAGGATGGGAGAACAACACTTAACCCTACACTGTGCTCTAACCCTAGGATGGGAGAACAACACTTAACCCTACACTGTGCTCTAACCCTAGGATGGGAGAACAACACTTAATCCCCCCCGGGAGCGGCGGCCATGGAAACGGCTCCAGGAGCTCAGCAGGACTTGTGTGTTGGCTGAGCCAGCCCGGGCCACGTGCAGGGGAAAGCTGCACTCTTGGCTGGAGCAAAATGGGAGCCGCCGAGAGCGAGGAGTGTGATGAGTCTGGAATTCTTGCTGGGCAGACGTGACCCGCGGGGTCCTGGCCACAGAGACCTGTCCCTGGGACCCAGGGCTCCTCTGCAGGTGCCCCCGTGGGACAGGGGCACTTTCTGGGAAAGGGGCGTTCATCCCACAGGAGCAGCCACCACCTGGGAGAGCCTGGATCCGTCTGCTGCCGAGCCAGAGCCGCGCTGGGCTGGGAAAGCCCGCCTGGCCCCCGTTTGCTGCCCCGCGGAGAACGCAGCCCCTGTTCCCCTTCCCCGTCATTGCTCTTCTCCAGGCAGCCCCTCGGTTGCTGGTGAGAGGAGCAGGGTGATGGGGCAGAGGCTGGGCAGTCCCAGCTGGCCTTTCAACTGGAATGCAGTGCTCTCACTGGGAGGAATCGCCTTGCTTTCTTTGCAGGAAAGGATCAGCCTGAGCACTTGACAGCTGTGGAAGACAGCAAGTCCAAGCTGCTGCTTCATGCGCTGGCAAACTGCTCTGTTGGTGTTTCTGTGATCACGGGCCTGGAGAATGTTGCATACAAAAGGCCAAGTAAAGCCGTTTGGCAGTTTAATTTAAATTGTGCCAAAAAGACGGTGGTGGTGGTGGTGGTGTTTTTGCTGGGTGCAGGCTCCTGTCTGACAGTCTGAGTCTTGCAAAAATGGTTTTGTTATTCCTAAATTTAAGTTCTCCTGTTTAAAATGCTACTTCTGTTCCTTTTACGAGTTACTTGGTCTCATTGTCTCCTTGCTTTTCCTCTGGTTTCACTGGTTTCCCACTTCTCACCCCATTTCTGGATGGGAAGAAATTTGTGAATATCAATCCAGAAGCAGAGCCCCCTTCTGCTCTTTCAATCCATGACACAAAGTTACGCTTGCTGCTTGAAATAATGATTGAGTGAAATGAATTCCGAACTGAGCAGTTGTTAGCAAGGAAATCGAGATGGACACTGCTCTTCTAGAAAGGGTTAATCTACATTAGAACTAGAAGCCAGTGGCTGCACGTGGAAGGCCTGTGCAATTTGCAACTGTTTTTCCTCTGAGAAAATGAGTGTTTTGAGTGGAAGTCTAGTGAGCATCAGGCAGCATCGTTAATCTTCGCAGAGGTAGTACCTGGATTAGCATCCTGCTCACCATGGGGGCACAGAGTTCTCTGCAGTTTCCAGACACGAGTCCCATCCTGTATGGTTTTTTGGCTCTGCAGTGTAGCTGTTGAGCAGGGCTGTGCTGTTGGAGTTTCCCAGCCTGCCTTACATCTTTGGTAAACGCATGAGGGAGAAACATCTCCTGCCCGTGAGCAAGCACCTGGTCACTTGAGAGACGTTTTCCTTTGGAAGAACAACGTTAAGGATTCAGAGAGGCACAGTTTGCTGACTCCAGGATGTTTGTGTTCTGTTTTCCTAAATAATCATGCTGCACCTGTGGTGAAATTACTTTAAATGATGATTATATTTTATTCTGCTTTATTCTCTGCAATTCAGACCTTGTTCATCTAGGCTTTGAATAGTATAGCTGGATACGGGCTTGAATGCCAATGAGTGCGTGGATGTGGTCAGTTCTGTTGTCCTACAGCCCGACTGAAGTGAGGAAAGGGGGTTCTCTTGCTTCAGGGTATCACCCTGATTCTTGTTTGTTGTTACGTTGTGTCAGGTCTTGAAGCATAGTGTGAAGGTTTCTCTTTATGGAGCATGGACGGAAAGCCAATGCGCATGTAACAGATGGAAAAAAAGATGTCTCTTATCCACATAGGAGAAATCATGTTGATTTCATAAGTGCCTAGACCATAACAATTTTGCTGTTGTTTTCTTCTGTAAGATGGGCTAGGAGAATTAGAATGTAAAACTAAAACGTTGATGTTTAGTCTTTTTGATATTTACAAGACCAGATGTCTTTAAATGCATGTGCTGCTAGGAGCAGTATGGAATACAAGTTATCATCATTCTCCACCCTCGTGGGAAACACGGTTCTTTTCTTCCCCACATCAGTCTAGCCAAAAGGCCTTTTCAGCCAGCAGAGGCCTCTCCTGATCATTCCCTGCTCACGGACTAAACCAGACCTGCTTCTCAAGGACAACTGAACCCAAAACAACGGATGTGGCGCGGGACAGAAAGGCTGGGCCACAAGCCATCCTGTGCCACCCCCTAACTTGGGGCTCACGGACGCTCCTTGGCTCTGGGCAGTGACACTGCCTGGACAGGTGGGTCCCGGGGGTATCAGAGGCGGCGAGTGCAGCAGGTGGGCCCTTCCCTCCTCCCTGAGGCCCGTTTGGACGCTTTCTGCGTGGGACACCCCCTGCTGCGGGCACTGGTGCTGGGACCTGCCTGCCTGCC
>NW_009953225.1:714124-714424 GCF_000747805.2 Chaetura pelagica | reverse complement strand
ACACACACACACACACACACACACACTCTCACTCTCTCTCCTCTCCTCATACTCGCACACACAATGCGACCTCTTAAGGAGCCTGACCTCGGGCTTCCTCCCTCCTCCTTGGCTTGCTGGGGCAGAACCCAGCCCTGCAGGATGCTCCAGGATGCTGGGCTGAGGAAACCTCGGGCAGCCCCGGGGTGGTGCTGGGGGCTCCCCGAGGGGCTCAGCCTGTGGCTTGGCGTGTCCCTGGGGAAGAGCCCGAGGAGCCCTGGGGGCTGCTGAGCCTTTCCTGCCCACGCCGGGGCTTCCGCT
>NW_009953225.1:705996-713485 GCF_000747805.2 Chaetura pelagica | reverse complement strand
TGCCTGCAGCGGCCGTTCCTCTGGGAGAGGCAGCGCCACGTGGGACCCTCGGGCTCATTCACAAACCCCTCCAGATTGGGGGGGAAGTGGTGGAAGCACCTGAAGCCAGAGGCCCCCTGGCATCAGCTCATGACACTGGGCTCAACTGAGGTTCCTGGGATTGATGATAAAAACCTTGGTAAAAATGGAATGACCACCCACCATCATCTTTGAAAAGTCCTGGAGACCAGGAGAGGTGCCCTGGGAGAGAAATTCCACTGGGGTTTTGTTTTCCTTTGTGCATTGGCTGAATTCCACAGCTGGGCAGCACTAAATCGATGCAGTGCATGCAGCACTGGGTGGCAGGGAAAAGAAGATGCGCAGAAAAGAGGGGAGCAGTGTGTGAGATCCAGGCAGCTGATGCTAAACGAGTAGAAGGACAATGAGTAAAGCCATTGTCATCAGTCCCACACCAGCAATTACAGGCAGGACTCTGCTCTGGGGGGTGCAAGTGGGAGCTCTGGTACCCTTTAACTTCAGAGGCATTTCTAATTCTGGCAGCACAAATCTAAGGCTGCTTCCAAGAAAAACTTGGCACATTCTGACCTTTGAAGCCCACAGATTATCTTATGAGGTTGGAATCCAGGCACCCAGCCCCCAGTTGCACACAGGCAAGAACAGAACATGCAGCAGTGTGTGAGGTTGTGGTTCCTCACCCAGGCTGAGAGATGCAGAGGAAAGCTGTCCAGCACACTACTGTCTTAACTAACCCCTGCTGCAGTGCTGTCACCTATAGATGGGTGGGGGCTGCTGGGCAGGTCTCCTGCTTTGTTTCTCCACCAGCCTTCTGAGCTTCAAACTCTGCTTCAGACAAGATTTTGAGTCCACAGAGTCAGCAAATAGCTGACATCTCCAAAGATCCAACACTACTAAAGTCCTGGCTTGAGCCTGGATAGAACCACTTTTCTTCCTAGGGATTGTACTTAAGTCTTTTCTAAGT
Source organism: Chaetura pelagica (assembly GCF_000747805.2). Lineage (NCBI taxonomy): Eukaryota > Metazoa > Chordata > Aves > Apodiformes > Apodidae > Chaetura > Chaetura pelagica. Next base: position 712,506 of record NW_009953225.1, on the reverse strand, counting down.
AGTTGCACTTGCTGAAATTAATGGCATATATTTTCAGTCAGTGTCTGCTTCTAGGGCTGGTAACGCTCTAATTGCTCTAATGAAACCATGTCAGTGATTGAAATTGAAGCAGCAAAATGCCATGAGATAACAACATTAAAAACCACATGCTAAGGAGTACATGGAGCCTTACTGATAAAACGGGGAAGGTCAGGCACTCTTGTCCCAGGTCAGAGCTGCTTCTGTGAAAATGTCCTGGCAGCTCTACCCCTGTGGACAAATCTTAAATGCCAGAGAGCTTATGAGGAGGAGATGTTCAAATCTGTAACAAAACTATCAGCTCTTTGACTTCTGCTTAGAGGAGCTGGACTTTGAAGACAAATCTTGTAAATAACTGATTTCATCAAACTTATTCATCCTTCCTCATCATCCTCTGCTAACAGAACTAGCTCACACATCTTCACATATTTACCAGCTGCACAGGTCAGTTGATTTTCTCTACTCTGGCCTCGTTTGAAAGAAAACATTTGTGGTTTGTTTACTGGTTCCTCTGCAATGCTCTCAGTGATGTGGGGACTGATAGAGAACCTCGAACTGGGTGTAATCCTGCAAAACCTTTGCCAAAATATTACCACTAACATTTCACAGCTCATGTTTTGAACAGATTTTGGATGCATGAATGATGTTGTCCTTTAATAAATGAGGCTGGAGCACAGAGGTGGTTTGTGTTCACCAACTGAAGCACACAGCAAGGTAACACCATGGTATTTTTACCATGTGTAGGAGCTTTACTACAGACAAGCAAAGAGCCATCAGTAGTTACCAAAGAGTCACATCACATGATAGCCAGTCACAACCTTGCTAAAAACACCTGCCTGCCATCCAACATGGACACCTCATCTCATCAAAACACCCTTTGATCACACTAACAGCTCGCAGCAGCCACCAGGAACCACGGCAAAAATCAGCCTTAATGTTTGCTTAGACCTGATGTGAAATTCATTTTCTTGATTGAGATTGGAAAATGATAAACAGGACAGAAAAGATACATTGCAGAATTAATTGCCACAGCATGAAAAAGCATTTGCAGAGAAGCTAGACAAAGCAGTCTGTATTTTGCTGAGAAGAAAGGTTACTCAAGCAGCCAGGCTCAGGAGTTCAGCATTTGTCAAACTAGTAATCATTTATTTAGAAAGCCCCGTTGATATCTAAAGGAATCTTACATTAAAGATAGCATGGACAGTAAAATGTATACATACATGAAAGGAGCCCAACATCTTTTCATGCAGAAGATATCTAAAAAATTAGCTTTTTAAGGTATTAAACACCTTGCAGTGTAGCCTCATGTTGGTAAACAGCACTTTTGGAATTAACTTCCCTTACAAAAAGGTTGGTTATTGAGTTTTCTTTTTTTCAGTTGTTTTTTTTTTTTTGTATCTGAAGTCCAGATACACTCCATTCCACCACAGACAGAAAACATCAGATGTGTGTGTATGTTTTTCAGGACTGTTCTGCAGTGTGCTCCCAGGGAAAGGGCAGGGGGTTCTGTGGGTCATGATCTTGGCCATAAATGATGCACTGAAATTTGTCCACTCATGCGACACCCAAACCCACAGTGCAGAAGAATTATTGAAAACGTGAGCACTGTTGTCAACTCAGGCAGAGTTTTAGCTGGCAGGGTACAAGAGCTGTTAGATTGTTTGTGCACCACAGAAGGGCCCAGATAGCTACAAGCAGGTTTGGGCTGCAGGCTTCCCCATCTAACCTTGCCATGGACTGCAAAAACCAGCTGCTGCCACCTGCTCTTGCAGGCAGTGAGCCTGTCCAACACCCTGAGTGGTCTCAAATGATGGTCACCAAGGAGAAAAATTGCACAGTAAACACCAATGAGCCTGAGTGTCTCTCATCACTACCAAAAACCCCACAATCAAAGACTGACCCTCTCTACATTTAAATCATCAGGAGCATAAGCAAACACTGGATCATGTTTCATGTCACACCATGGGTTTACAGATTTAGTCCAAGTGTCACTGATTCCTTACAGCATCCTGAGCAACTGCTTATGGGTTATGTGAGCCCTTAGCAATACTTCCACAGCACACCAGGACATTTCCAAAGCAGAAAACAGAATTTCAGTCCATATTTGCTGAAACAATGCATAGCATTCTAATCTTTTAAAATATTTTTGGGATTTTGTTCTTTTGTTTTAATGTTTCTCATGAGAGCAGAACACATAATATCAAAAAAGCTCTGTGAATTAGCAAACACATCTGCAGTTATGTGTTCTGAACTTCTGGAATTAAATACTGGGTTTTCCAGTGTTGTGCCAAGCACAGAGGGAATAGGCATTTTTACTGTCTATAAGACTGATAACAGAAATATGCACCTGGCATTTCTTGCATTCAGGTTTGTAAAAGTTGAGAAAATGACACAATTATACAATACAGCATAAGGGATGCAACCACGGATCACGCATTTTGTACTTTAGCTTACCAGGTCAGACTCCTTTTAACTGCTGGTTTGGTACTATCTAGTTGGAATTTTACATTCAATGGAATTTTACATTCAATAGCATTTTGCAAGGGCCAGTTTCAGGACTGGAATTATTTGTTTTGATTAATGAACAGGGCAGGGTGAATATTAGCAGATGACCCAAAAGGCAGAGGGCAAAATTTGGATGGGAGTTACTAACAAAGCTGACTAAGTGAAGATACTCACCCCCAAACCAGGATGCTATTCCAAGACCAAACCCAACATATACATACTAGTCAGGAAGATACAACTGTGCAGATACAACCCTCACAATGGGTGGCTATGGCTGCTCTTCAAAGGAGGATCAGCAGGCAAATGAGAGCTCGTGTTCTCAGGTGGAGATGGAAAAAGCTTCCCACTGATAGCTGAACAAAAGCACTGCATACAAGACATACAATGTATTCTTGTTTCATTTTTTTGTCAGTTATTAGACAATTTCATCCATAGTATCACATCCTGATTCTGGCCCTAAGCTCCCAGACAGTTGTAGATCACTTGTAAAAGACTCTGATGAGAACAAACAATCATTGTTTTTACGTGGATGATCACAGCAAAGGAGAAGGATCTCTCCTCTTGCTCATGGCAGGGGGGTTGGAACTGAATGATCTTTAAGGTCTCTTCCAACCTTAATGATTCTATGATGTGCTACAAAGACATTAATATGTATTTTTTAGATTAAATCTGGTGCTTTAAAACACACACAAAAAATCAAACATTATAAAAATTGTTAGCTCTGCTGGCAATGGCAGCATTAGTATAGTAGCTATTCAGGGGATTTTGTTCCAGTTTACCATAGGTAGATTTTTTTTTTAAGTAAAGTATTTTATTATATTTAGCTGTTACACAGTGGGTTGTTTTTTTTTAAGCTGTTTTGATCCTATTTAAAATAAGTTTCCTTTGTAAGATGAGCTACAGTACTTGTAAATCAGAACATCTGGTAAAACCCTGCAATCTGCCAGACATTCTTGTGAAATAGTAATCACTCCAAATAGATGTTATTTGCAATGCTCTTTAATATTACTCCAGACACAATGACTGTATAAATGTAAAAAGTTTAAAAGGGTGGAAGTAACATCATATTCCCAAAATCATCACTAACTGTCCATGTTTTCTGAAGTTCACATATGAATCACAAGTGAACTACTGTCCTGGCAAACATCAAAGGTCCCTTAGGGTGAACATGCATAATCTTAGGAGGGAAAAAAAAAAAGGAAAAAGAAAAAGCAAGCAAAACCTATAGATATTTATTGTGCTCTATGGACGTCTTAGTTCTCCAAGTGATTACTCAGAGATTAACTGAGACAGCTTAGAGACTTGTGAATTAAAGTGCTTCCATGAGCAATGTAAGGTTGGAAGGGATTGCAAACTAACAGAACCTTACTTTACAGTTGGGCCAATAGCAGTATTTCCTGTCATTCAACTGGTGGCAAACAAACACCTTCTCACCCTATACTACATGGTGATACGGTCTTGCTACAAAACACATGAACTGGGAAAGCTGCATTTAAATTATTTTGTATTATCCTTTGTATTTCAGAGGGATACTCAAGTATAACATCAAGGCTAATCACTTTTTGTCACAGAGAAAATACAAGTTTGCTTTTGGCTTTGGTTCCAAAGCTGGATTAAAAGACAGCTCTGTACTGTGATCAAGATGGTCTGACAGCATCACCTTCAACAATGATATAACTGACTTAAACATCTCTTCTGATTCTGACTGACAGAGAAGGCTGCAGATGCCACGTCTTACCTTTTACAACTACTGTGGTGCCAAGGACTTTTCTTACTCTCATTCTCATAAAAATGTGCTTATATTCACAGTTAACAAGATAAAACCAGTAAGACCAGTAAGCACAGAGTTCATGGCAGGGGAAGGACAAAGATGAGAGGAATGACTGGCACTCCAAGCTAAGGAAGTTGCAGCTGCCCCCAGCAGGAAAGGCACTGAAGTCAGGTATCTGAGCTATGGGAGCCTGGACTGCAGCACCAGGGAGCTGCAGACTGATGCTGCTGCCTCCCCCTGTAATTAGGCAATGGCAAAGTCCTGCTGCCTGACCCAATAAGACTCTTCCACAGATGCCCGTGATGCATGGCTTAGTAAAAGGAAATTAATCAGCTCCATTTACAATGAAGTAATGTCTCCAAAGTAACTGTCCCTGCTCCACTGTCTTACAGGAGCATTGCAAAATCACAGCAGGTTAATAATACAACCTCAATGTCACTCTTCTCTTTTAGTGATGCAGACTACCAGGGGTGCAAGGGATGGACACCAGGAAGGAACTTCTGTGCCAGCAAGATCCTCCTCCCACTGCATTTCACCTCAGTTCAAACCTGCATCCAGCACCATTTTAAAGCTGACGGGATGGGAAGGCTGTTCCCAAACCTCAGTGATACAATGTTTCAGAACTTCATTCTAATTTCCCACATACTCTTACTTATACACTGCTTGAAACTACTTGACTTTTGGCTGCTATTGCTCTTCACTTTAAGTAACTCTCTTCCTCTCAGTCCTCCAGAACCTTATCACATAGAGGTATTTACACACAGCAAACAAAGTCCTTCTTTGCTAGGATTAACAAACTAATCTGTTCTGTGGTTTCCTCTTGCACTTTCCCATTACTTTATTTATTATGACAGCCTTTCTTCACCTGTCTGAGTTTCGGGAACTTGTGCACAGGCAGCCAAAAACACTCACAGTATTCCATATCAGACCAAGGTTTGCTTAATATTCTTAGACTACTTTCACTGAGCCCAGGACCCCAGATTTTGTGAAGCATGCTGATCAAAATGTCACCAGAAAAATCTCAACAACATGTCACAATAACTGTGAAGTTTTATCTGGCCACATAATTAACTTTGCTGAGTAACCCGAGCCCCTTGGAGAAGAACTCTAGGGCGTTACCATTGAGTAAGGCAGAGTCATCAGCCCAAGCCAGAGCCCTGGAACAGAATGTTACGAGTATAACATCAGTCCTAAAATGCTGCCAAACTTCTGCAACCTTTTCAGATTCCACAGCCATCCCCACCAACCCCCATAGGATTCCCAAAGACAAAAACACACAAGGCTATCTGCTGGCACGAGGGCCCTTCCCGGTCCCTCCATGATCGCAGGTTCCAGGCAGCCCCGCAGCTCGGTAGCCGAGCGCTGACACCAAACTGGACTTCTCCTCACACATCCTGTGTCTGCAGCCCAACCCATGCCCATAGACGCCCCGGTGGCTAAACAAACCAATACATCATCTCCACCAGGACTGAGAGCCTCATTTGTACTCTCAGTGCCTCTCAGGCTTCAGTTACGTCCTCCGGGGTCTCCCTGAACTGCATTTCTCCAGGTTCAAGCCTGTCTGTAGCACTGCTGCTGAGCCTTTTGTGAACAGCCAAAATGTAAATCTTACCTGAACTGGCCCCCTTTGTCAATGTATCTAATAATGCAGCTGGTCAAAAGGGAAGGCAGCTACCAACACTAGAATCCCCCTGGTCACCATTTATTTCTGTACATTTGAGGTGAAACACAAGGGCTCACTTTACCTAAACACCAGGAAAGTCAGGTGCCAGGCTGCCCTTGATCTTGTCCTCATCAAAGATACTGAGAAAAAGCACTACAATAGTCTCAAAAAAGCCTCAAGACAACATTTAGGATTTGTACATGTTCTGAAACCTTCTGCATAGCTCCTGGGACTGTAAAAACAGTGCGAAGTTTAAAATTTATCATACACAGAGGAGAAAAAAAGGCTTGGATCTTTCATGGTTCTTCCACTACAACACATTACACTGGAACACATTACAATATTATCTGTTATTTTAGGCATATATTTTACTGATGTAAATAACTAATTCAGGGAATTTTATTAACTGATGCCTTCAAAGATCACTTTGTAATTACTTGTAGCAAGGTCCTAAATGAAATATTTATCATCACATTTATAAAATACTGCAAATAACTGAGCTTTGCTGTTTGTTCTTCACTCTGTGCAAAGGAGGCACAACACTGACACTCTT
>NW_009953225.1:680459-705924 GCF_000747805.2 Chaetura pelagica | reverse complement strand
CACTCTTTCAGTGTATTTTTGAAATAAATGTTTATCAGAGGTTGAATAATGTGCAAATTTGTCCTGTCTTATATGAAAAAAGATCCTGTTTTCAGAAATATAACCCTTTAAAACTCATCCTATTCTCACCAACTCTAGTATTTGGACAGAAAAATCACTTTAGTGCATTAAAAGAAAGAATCAAATGGATTTGGAATTTAAATCCCTATGTCCGAAATACTTTGCTTCTAAAACAATGTCTACACAAGACAAAGGCATAAATTCACCCTTCTCTAGGCTAGCTAAAAAGCCCAAAAACTTCCCATAGAAACACACAAACCCCCTTGAAAAAGTGACAAACTTATGCCTGAAAAGTGCAGAGCAGCAACTTAGCAGTTAGTTTAAACTGGTCTCATAATTCCACATAGGAACAAGTTTATTTATTTTAAATACACTATTTTCACAGAGGCTCCTTCTTCATCTGCCATGGATTGCATGTTGTTGGGCATTCTGAAATGAATTTCCTGGAACCTTACAGACACATCTCCTAAATTTTTCCTATTGTCAATTCTAAGGACACTAAAGATAATTTTGAAACCGTGCTCATAAAACATTTATGTACAGTTACTTCAATCTAAAAGTTGAGGTAAACATTTAAAAGGAATTACTGTTGAATTTTGGGCATATTCTTAATTGAAACATACCCTATATTCCTAGATACTTGATATGCCTGCTCTTAGCATACTTAAAGAAGAATTGAGGGAAAAAAAATTAATTAAATCATCCAGAGAGCTGAATTTCCATTGAGCTTGACACGGAAGACTAAACTGCTTCCCATTTAAACACAGGACAGCCAAGAGCCACTCATCCAGTCCCCAGTAGATGACCATGGCAGCATCTTTCTTTGGGCTGTGCTTCCTTCATCTGGCCCCCACATTCACCTCAGAGTTAGATTTTGCTGTTATTTCACATCATTAGATAGTCACTGAGCTCACATAGGCGTGGGCCTTGGCATGTTGTTAGATGGAGCCTCCTCACAAAATGTGCCAGTCCATCCTCTTCATTCCTTATACTCTGGACTTACTGGCAGCAGTAACTGGTTTGAATCATTTACAGATAGCTAGGAGGAGCAGTGACTGTAATGCCCCTTGTCAGTATTTCAGCACATACACCTACACTTCATGCTCAAGGTCTTACTCCTCGGCAGGAAAGGGAAGAATGAGCAATGCCATTTCTTTAATTATGTGATTTCCGGGAGCCCATGCTTCTAGGCAGCATGTGCTATAGACTTAAGAGATTTGTTTCTCAGGCACAGCATCCATAAACAAAGGATGATCAATGTTCTCTTATAATATTCTTATGTCAACATATATGCTTTATCAGCATCCCTAGCATTTTCTCTTATTTTCTGAAAGCTGTCTTAAGGGTGGAGCATTTTTTATGATTTTCATCTTTAAACCAACTGCTTTGCTCACAAACACAAGGCTCATTCTGACAAGTACAAAAGAAAGCTTCCTGTAGGACACCCCTTCCTCCAGGTACGTCACCAATGAGGTACCAAAGTAAGACTGCTAGATGCACAGGGTAAGGACTTCGTGTTTCTTCTGAAAAGCACTTAGTAGATTCTGAATGTTCTGACAATATTACTATGAAACACTAGTAGTTAAAACCCCTGGTGTACAGGGGAACACTTGCTGACACAGTCACATGCTAAAAGGAGGGATCAGCTGCCAAGAGTGTCCAGCAGAGGACAGGCTGCAGGAGAACGTGCAAGCAGAGCTGTAAAAGCCAAGGATGAGATTTTCCTTGGAAGAACAGAAGCTTTTAAGGATGATCTGCTGCTTCCCTTTGACACCTGCTCCTGGCAACCCTTTACAAATGCACCTCTTTCCTCACTTCAGAATTTTGGAAGAAAAAAAGAAGATTCCCCCCCACAGTCTGCACTAGAAAGAGAATTGTCACAGTCCAGCCAAAGACAGTAAATAATTTTTCAAACTAAGCACTTACTGCAGGCAGGTATTACCTATAAACCAGAATATAAAGTACCCATCTATGCAATAAAAAATACCGTTACATACTTACAGCCCATCAATGACACTGGCACACATGGTAGCTCTGGGAAGTTCCACCAAAAAAACAGGGTCCTAGGACTACAGACTCCAAATACTAAGGTGATTTCCAACTAAAGCTGAGGGACAAACATGTCAAAAGTCTGCACACTCCATCCTCAGGAACTATATCAGAGAGGGAATCAAGTTCCAGATTCATCTACTCAGTTAAAGACTACTGGAGTATTTAAGACCCCTACCAGTACAGGCTCTTCTGCCCCTGGTCACCTAATCAATGAACAAGGCTCCTGGGGGGTTGCTTTCTCAAACCCTAGTGACCCTAGGCCTACACTAACTACCTCTCTATCCCCCCTTAAAGTATTATTTACATACAAAGTCAACATACAAAGCACCATTCTGAGGCAAAATAATCTTTATTTCTTCAGATGGTATGAGGGCCACGGATGGTTAGCTCTTGGGTTTCCAATCCTGAACCCTGGATATGGGATTCATATCTGCAAAAACACCCCCAAGACAGAAGACATTATCTCCTGCTAACATCAAACCACTGCTTAAGCACACATTGTCTGTGGAATGCAGTATGGTGCTAAAATCACTAAAAAATCAAACGATTCCTAATCCAAGTGTAGCTTTACCCCTCTACATTTTTAACAGATAAAAGGGGCCTTGGCATCTTTCATACTCCTACCCTAGGCCACTGTAGCTCAGCTGTGGGACTCAATTTTATGGGACATTTTCAAACATGGAAAGCAAACATAAAGAATCTAGGCACTTCCTGGCACCAAAGGAGTTCTGGAGAAACTTGCAGCTGTACATGCTCCTGAAGATTTGTATGCTGAGAATTCTCTGAAACCGTTTATTCAGCTGTCACTGCCCATTGATTTCAGAAGGGCACCAAGTGCTTACCTCCCAGATTTCTCCTAACTAACCCTATCTCTGAAGCCCCAGATAATGTATATATTGATGTGCTGAGTTAATTCCTTGAAATCTAAACCCACTCCCTTTATAGAAGTAAAGTGCATGCTTGTGTTCATGTCTGTTGATGTTCATTGGTTCTTAAAGGTTAGAAGAATGAGGCCAGTCTTCACAGGAAGTGATGTGGGAAAAGCCTGAAATGCCTGAAAGGTAGCTTGAAACAGAAACACATAAATAAAACACCAGTGAAATACACTGCAGTGCTATTGCTGAGCACAGACTGAACGTAGTCATAAAGGAAGATCTTAACAGCATGAACCCCTAAAACAGAATTTTACTTTGGAGATCAGTTCCTGCAATAAAACAGAAGAGAAGACCTTCAGCAATCCTCATCCCTTTCTTTAACCTTTTAATACCTGAGCTTCAAAACCAGAAGCCCTAACTCTGAGCCCAACAGAGGCTTAGTAATATTGATCAATCCCTGCAGCACATGTGAAGAAACAGGCCCTGCCAGACACCCTCCTAAAACTGGAAGCAACAAAGTTGAATCACTAGTCTTGTAATCTAACTGTAACCCAAACCATAAAGTTAATTTGAAGTCTAGAAGGGGGATGAATCATTTAAACAGCAAAAACACAATCCCTACTACTTGCCAGCCCTCTTTAACCCTTTGGGCTTTTAAAATCCACTGAGTTCTTGAAGACTCATCTTTCCAAACCTTGACCTTGACCCCAACCTCAAGCACAGTCACACCTGAGGAAGGACATGGGGACTAATACAGACTCCCAGCCCTAACTGCAGCTTTTAATTCTGGTAGTCCATGCTATGAAAAGAGGATTGTTTAAGGGAGGTAAAGAACTTATTCCTGCTCCCAGCTGCCTTTGCCCTTGAGAAACAGGCCATTAAGTGGACTTTCAGCTTTAGATTTCTGAAATCTAACCCATTCCAGTTCTAACCCTCAGACTTAATTATAGGCAAACAGAGACCAATGCCTGGAGATTCCTGAGAGAGCGGAAAGGACAGGATGCCATCCAGAGGGACCTGGACAAGCTAGAGAAGTGGGCCCAGGTGAACCTCCTGAGGTTCAACAAGGCCAAATGCAGGTTCCTGCACCTGGGCCAAGGTAAGCCAAGATATAAATACAGGCTGGGGATGTCACACTTGAGAGCAGCCCTGTGGAAAAGGACCTGAGGGTACTAGTGGATCAAAGGCAGGACATGAACCACCAATGTGCAGTTGCAGCCCAGAAGGGCAACTCCATCCTGGGCTGTGTCAAAAGTGTGGCCAGCAGATGGAGAGAGGCAATTTTGCCCCTCTGCTCTGCCATGGTGAGACATCACCTAGAATATTGTGTCCAGCTCTGGAGCCCCCAGTACAAGAGGGATGTGGAGCTGCTGGAACATGTCCAGTGAAGGGCCGTGAAAATTATCCAAGAGCTGGAGCAGCTCTCTGATGAGGACAGGCTGAGGGAGTTGGGGCTGTTCAGTCTGAAGAAGAGAAGGCTCCGGGAGGACCTCACAGTGGCCTTCCAGTACCTGAAGGGGCTACAGGAAAGCTGGGGAGGGTCTTTTTACAGGGGCTTGCAGTGAGAGGACAAGGGGTAATGGTTTTCAGTTGAGAGAGATTTAGGTTAGAGATCAGGTGTAAACTCTTCAGTGTAAGGGTGGTGAGACACTGGAACAGGCTGCCCAGAGATGTTGTGGGGCCTCCATCCCTGGGAGTGTTCAAGCCCAGGTTGGATGGGGCTCTGAGTAGCCTGTTCTAGTAGGAGTTGTCCTGCCCATGCAGGGGGTTGGAACTCGATGATATTTAAGGTCCCTTCCAACTCAAAAAATTCTGTGATTCTGTGATACGTGGATGATACACACCTACAGCTGGTTATTTTCTTCATTTTGCCTCATTACTCCCTCAGCAGACTAGGTTAAGAATCCTGCCTTGGCTGCAGATTATCCCTTTTTCAGACTTAGATCAGCACTGTGATGCACCATAGCTGTGCTGAATCATTTACATTTGTGCCACCATTTTACTTGTTGCAAGAATCTTCCTGTCCCACTGCCCTGAGCTGCTGCAATCGTCCTGCCTGTCTGCAGCTCTTGCAGGACCACTGAGAGGAAAACACTTCTCAAAGGTACAGTTCATTTTGAAAGCACCTACAAGAGAATACAACTATTGCAAAGGTCATTGAAACTGAAGGAGAAATTTGTATTTTTCCTTTCTGTTTTACGTGTCTTTACTTTTGATAAAGAAAAAGGGATTTATCATGCTGAGACAATCTACTCTGCAAAACTCCCAGTCAACTTTTGCTCACTGTAGGTGTCCTGTACACACCAGAATCCTAACAGGCAGAAGCAAAGTACTGAACTTTTCAGATTAATAATGCAGGTTCATTGTAAAACTGTAAATTGTCAAAACCAGGTGTTTACAATAAGGGAAAAAAAAGGCAGCTTCCAGAAGCCTCGGGGAGCTTTACCTAGTTTTCTTTATTAGCATTAACATACAGGAATCAATAGAGTTTTTTTGTACATGAACTTACTACTTGAACTGAATACACATCAGAAGTGTTACTGTTCATTTCTCACTCTGAAGCCAAGCAACAGAAGCTCTAAAAAAGAAAAAAAATAATACTTCTCACAGAAGAGTAAATAGACAACTACTTGTTACTTTTATATGCAATTACGCTGATCCAGCAAGTCTTTCCACCTTGAAAAGACACATTTAAACTGACCATTTTTGTTTGAATAAGTAAGATGTGAAAGCTTGAGAATGTGTTAAAAGGATTATTTATAGTAGCCCAAGTGTGATGTCTAATAAAGATGATTCTTCATGTTACAAGAAAATTACTTCATACCAAGACTGGAAAAAAACCACAAAAAACAAACAAGCAAAAAACCCTCTTGCAATACTGTCTGACACCTCTTCACTGCTCTTTTGCCAAAGCAAGGGTGTTATTCTTCAGTCATATAAAAAGTGGTGACTGTTTCTGGGACTCTTTACTGACAGCCCTGTGTATGGCAATAAAATAACTGCAGTCTGAAAGATTTTTTTTGCACGTTTCATTCACAAATGAACAGGAGCCAGTGCTAATTCACCTCTTACTGTTCAATTTGGATTTTCTGCTTAACTGTTAAACACAATCTCTTATAACAGTTTTACCTCCTAGTTTTTAACCTGAAGCACGTTGTCTTTCTCATGTTTATTTTCCTTATTCTTACCCTGTGCCATCCTCCACATTAATCAAGTCTTGTGTCAAAAAAATCTGTCTTCCTACACTTGAATCTCTTATTTTCTTCCTGTTATTATTCCGTAGGAGAATTAATCCATACACAATACTGACAACAAAACAACAAACAATATGGAATACAATCCATTTTGTGAGACATTTTTATGAAGCACTAGTCACTTTTCAATCAGGCTATCCAGACCCAGATCAATAACCATTTCATGAGACTCCAGGTAGGAAAGGAGAAATTCATATACTGGGAAAGAAGGCAAAGTGTAATATATGTGATTTAGTAAAGCCCTGTTCAGCCAGGCATTCTCTGAAAGACTTATCTCTATATCTCTGTCATGAAAAGTGTGCCCTGCTGCATGACTCAGAGCATGCATTCCTCACAAAAAAGGATTCCACAATAGTCCAAGTAAATCCATGTTCCAGTTTTGGGATTAAAACCTGCAAAGGTCTTTTAGAGGAAACTCCTAGGGCTCCCTGAGAAATACGATGACAGCTACGAAGTGATGGCCTTAGGGTCACGGCTCTAGAGGAATTGAATTATACACATCCATAGATGCAAACAGCCAGCAGACCTGCTCCTCCTGCTCCTCAAGACACTCACTGATGTCTGTGGCTGTGCTGAGTATGAAGCTCTTGTGGAATAAGAAGATTTCCCACTGATTTTGGTAGGAGATGTAAAAATAGCACAAACATGCAGATTCCATCTCTCATCTTCCACCTATCACTATGGCCTCATCTGTTATCCCTGTGAGGACAAATGCAATTTCTAAGTTATCTTTTTTTCTATACTTCTTACTTTTAAACTATTCTCTCATCTTTTGATGAACTGGAAAGCCTATATTTATATCAACTGGATGATGTCTGTGACCATCTGACCCTTATTACAGCAGCTTGCTACAGTGGAATTCATTGCAATACCACTGCTACTCATACCACTCATTACATTAATCACTGAAAAGTAACAGTATTAATACTCCTTTGTCTTCCAAGCCAGCACATTCAGCTGCTCTTCAAAATTAACATCTTTTTGCTAAAGTCAAGCAAAACATGCCAATAACACATAGCCAGTTCTGACATGGAAGGAAGTGACCGATCATAGAAGGCAATGCAGGGAAGTGTTCTTCAATCAATTTTCAGATGTCCCAGAAGAACTGCAGTCCCACACCTTCTGCCTCTTCTACATCACTCTCTCCCCAAGACCACAAGCATCAGTCCTTTCTGCAAGAGCAAAAGTTTTCTGTGGTTCTCCATAGTTTTTCTTAGTAACCCATTTAATGAGATTTCCCACATTCTCACTTCACTTTCAGTTAAGTTCCTTCTCTGCTCCCAAAGATGAAAAAGAGGTGAGCATGTATCCCGTGAGCATGTATCACATCAACACTACTCTAAATACTAGCTCTTCTGTTTTCTTTTGACTTTCTTCCCTCTTGCTCAGCTGTTTCTCTATAGAGCTTCTGCTGGGACACCCTGCTGCTCTCACAGCCAGCTGAGTTCTCACCAGGACTCAGATCACTCCAAAAGTAATGTAGTTTTCATATGAAAAATGCATGGTATGTGAGGATATCGTGGGGTTAAGAATGGGGATCAACAATGGGACTGAAATGCAATGAGGCACCTGTATGACCAGACCCAGATGAACATAATGACCATTTTCTAGGATTTCACTGGCTTTCCCTTTCCATGTGATCCCCAGGGAAAGCTGGTCAGGACACAAACCCCACCTCACTGTTGCCTGCAGACAAGCTGTGAAGTGCCAGCACAGATACCACTGTCATGCAGCTCTCACACTACAATTTATGCCTCTTTTCACAGCCTGTTAATCCACTTCTGGAACAACCCTATATAGCACACACAGATGTTAGTCCTGCCTGCAAAAGGACCTTAATAATCTGTATGCTATGAAAAAAATAGATTGTTATGGAAGTACTTAACTGACACTTTGAAAATCCTGTTTTACCCTTCAGCAGAAATGACTTGGCTAAAACTCAGACACTGATCCTGTTGCTGATCTGGGGGATCAGTCTAAACTCATTTGCTACCTGAGTACCTTAACCTCCAACAAAGCCTTCCTGTTTCTTCTTCAACCACCCCTTCAGAATGTTCTTCAAAATGACAATTGGATGGTGTAGAAAAAAAAGTACAAGAAAGAAGGGCCATACAAATATTTTTTTTAAAAAAAATTCTGCTCAGGTAACAGAGCAACTTACTGGCAACTTCAGTTTCCAGGTATCACAGAAGTAAAAAATGAAACCCACACAGGTTGGTAAAAATCCACACATTGGCCTGAAGGAAAGGAAGCACTGTGCAGCATCACTTCCTATTCGAGGAATGCTACAGAAACTTTCATGACCACCTAGCAGTCATCCAGCTCTCACACATACACTCCAAAGGAAGAGAACTGCAACTGAATTTGGGAATTCATCACTAAAGACTGCCACCCCTAGTCACCTCCAAAAACCTAATTCCTAGGAGAAATGAAACACTACAACCTTAGCAAACTGAACACATCCACAGCATATCACACATGTAGCAGCTCACTACCGTGTTTTCAAGTTGTGTGTGTACCTAATTGATTTATACAACTTAAAGTACTGCCACATTAACAGAAGCCTGATAGTAATTTTAAGCTTCTGTTACTTTTTATTTACTACTTTATATAGCTTTTTGTCACCTCAGGTAGCTAGTCAGTATTATCTGGGAGTCACAGATGTACTGGCTGTGAAATGACAGAAGAGTTTTAACAAAGTTTCCCGTATCATGGATATTGAAGTAACCACATACTCAGTAACATTGTCTTAAATGTTCTGCTTGATCAAATTATAAACTATTTAAATTCTGAGGATTTTAGTACTTTTCTAGAAAACTGATCTCATCACCCTGTTTAGCTACCCTAACAACTTCTTCCCTAGGCTCCAAGTATCCATTGGCAGGTGCTTTTCTGAGCAAACCACAGAGTGTCTTTAACAAGCTTATAGTCAGCTCCAGTGAAGAAAGCACTGAGGTTCTTGTTGTAAAAAATCTAGTACCTATTTCCTTCTGTGTATTACCTTGAATAAACTTTATAAAAAATCTCAGTTCCCTCTTCCATGAAGTACAGTGCTAGTTACTCCATAAGCAGGTTGGCAGAGGGCAGAGAACCCTGAGTAGCAAATAAACACCGTTGAAGTTCCAACCTGACACTTGTCTAAACTCAAGAAACTTTTACAAAGACTGTGTGTGTTCCTAGGACAATTCAAAAGCACTCTTTTGTTGACTAGAATCAACTACTTGAAGCATGACTGTGACAGAAATTAGAAGCATTCACCATGCAACTGCCTCTATTGTGGTAACACAGATACTAGAAATTCTAGCATAAAAATACTAAAGTTGCACAATCACTGCACCAAGTAAGGAAGACACTCAAGCACATGGTTAAACTCACTCCTTTTCAGAGGTGTCTACATTTTTTTTCTTAAAAGATTCCAGCTCATGCTTAAGCTCATCCCTCAACTGGGATCAATGCGTATTATAGAATATTTATAATTCTGGGATAACAGAATCACTTTGGGATTCAAGCAATATTGCAAGACAGAAGCACCAAAGTGCCCTGGCCTTTAAGGTAGTTTCTGAACAAAAAATCCTCCTCAAACTCTGAAGGTCAGGACCATTAAAAGTCTTGGTGGAAATGTCCTTCAGTTCTGAGATGGCTGCAAATAACCATTTCCAGTACCCTGAGTCTGCAACCAATAAACACAAAGACCACTGAAACAATGCAAGTCTCTTTCGTAAATTTGTGATACTTTACATATATTTAATAAATTTGAGAATCAACTAAATTATTTTATTTCTACCCAGTACCTTGGCAAAATCCCTATTCACTTCAGGGAGCAGTAATACACATTTGGTGCAGAACTGGGGAATGATGATTGCATGACTTAGATCTCAGAACTTTTTGGAAAAGATACACTATCAGTAGCAGATAATATCTAAGCAACATTTCACAGGAAAGAAAATATACTCAGGATATTTCTTTAATGATTTTTTATTGCTATGCAATATCTAATGCTTTCCAGATGCACTCAGGACAATTTGTTCATTTCACTCAGTAATCAAAATGTGTTTTGACTAGTAAGTCCTTATTTAGTTTTTTCTGTAATCATTTTTCTTAATGGGAGTATTTTCCAGATGTTGCCTTAGTCTAGTCATCTGGGCCTTCTTCCAACTCCTGTGGAAAGTTTGCTGTCATGAGCTGTCATTGGTGGTTTTGGTTAACAAGCTAATTAGTTAACCCCAGCATATTTACAAAGCAATATATAAGGCATCTGCAAATCACCGAGAGCAGGCGTGCTCTGTGCTAGGTAAGTGTCATACCTCCCTCCACTCTGAGTGCTTGCATCAAAATGCTTTTCTTCAAAAAGGAAAACTATCATCTGGAACAGAAAGCCAGATGAGTTTTCCTTTTGAAAGGAGACTTAGTTTTACCCTACCTTGCCATTTGACAGACTTCAGTGGTAATATTTCAATGATAGATTATGATTTATAAACTATGCTGCTTAATAACTAATATTTTGACAGTATTTTTTTTACTTGACTTTTATATTTATGAGTATTACAGCCCTAGAAACTATTGTATTGAAGTGCATCCATGTGAAAAGGAGAAGACTGTGACTGTAATTTTCAGGAAATTCTGCAAGAAAATACTTGTTATTTCTTAATAAGGAATTTTCCCAGTCTTACTACAACATTGAACAGCTAATTTACTAAAAACCAAGCAATCAGCAATTTGTCCTTGAATAATTTAGGTATTAATTTTATGCTGTGATTAATACTAGTATCATGTATACAGATATGTACTGCCATGAAAAAAGAAACAAAACTGATGAATTGACTTGCGTGTAGTGATGTGAGATGATTTCTTTCTAGGGATGATGTCGTACCTGAAAGTAATGATCATATGGAACATACTTTGTGCATCCCTGGTGGTCCTTTCACTGTCCCTGATTCAAGAAGTGTCTTCTCAAGGTACTGTAACACACAAAGCTGAAGGGAGGGTGTCTAGGACAGCTGACAAATACTAAAAATGTTTCAAATGCATCTTCTCGAAGAATTCTGGCATTTTAGATTTATTCAAACAGGCACTATGATTCAGTTTTAGCATCACTGAATATTTTAATGAATATATTTTTGTACGTCATGGTCCTCTTTTTTTGAGGAATTACCTAAATATGAATATAATGCAAAATATGTATGAACCTACTTCTTTTTCTGTAGGCATGCTCTACAGATCCTGCTGCCCCCAGACTGAAATATTTAGCCCAAGTAATTTGCAATATGACTCAGGGAAGAATCTAGAATGAAAATATCCACATGATTAGAAATATTTAAATACAACAGGTTGAGGAAATGTCCACACAGTGTAAGTGTTTTGCCATGAAATGCACTGGTACTACCATCTCTGAAGCCCATTTTGGCACTTACTTGTCTAATACTACAGATTTTTATTTACTCCCAAAGGTCTATAATTGATTTCTAACTACAGCAGCACTGCATGGAGAAACAGAAGGACCTGCAGCCTGGCAAGTCCTGTGCTGTCACAGTTCTCAAGTAACTGTCTAGTAATTTCAGGGATAATACCGTGTATTACTTGCCGGCAGAAAACAGCTTCATTCCATGTGACAGTAGAAGACATAAGATTTGTGCATGTGAGCAGTTCCCCAGGGCACAGCAGATGTCAGATTAGATCTACAGGGCAGAGCATTCCAACACTGCACTCTCTGGAGTTGATAGGAACCTTCCTGCTATTTCCAGCAGAAGTCACCACTCTTGCCAACACCAACCAGAACCATTTAGGCTATTTCCTTAGAAATAACTTCCTCACTTACAAGTCATAACCTTAAAACAAATATTGAATGAAAAGGTATTACTTTTTTGGACTTCTTTATATTGTCTTTCCCCCAAGGGAAGAAGGGTGCAAGATACTGGGCATATCTCCATAAAGCAAGAGGGTTAGGTTCTCTGTTCAACTCCCTTATTAGAAGCCCGTTAACTTAAGTTCATTAACTTTGCTGTTTATTACCTTGTCCTGCTTCATTATTGGCAACAAACATTATACCTAACTGCTGAAAAATCACAATATATAATTAGTTTTGTGTATATATATATAATAATTGTCTTCCTTCATACATACACACCTGGTGTGTGTGCTGTTAGAAATTGTCTTTGGTGTTGTGCTGTGTGTTATTTCTTGTTATTTTCTCATTGTTCCTCAATGTTTCAGCTGATTATCTTAACTCTGCTTCAGCTTGCTGATCGTTCAGCTTCTTTGTTTGTACTTAGGGGCACTTCCCTTGCAGTCCCACACATTTAATTCCCAGAAGAAGCTGTTAGATTATTATGTTAGCAGAGACTTCAGTAGGAAGGGAGCTGTTCTAGGGTGCATATCTGCTCTGGCAGCAGAAGGTAACCAACAGCTGCTGAGCTTGAGCAGTTTGGAAGCAGATCTCCCAAAGTCTTGCTTACCCCCTGTAACCTGCACCATTTATTATTACTTAGCATCTTCCAACCCTGAGCACCCTAGTAGTAAGGCCTTTGTGGGACGAGCTTTTATGTCACTCTGCTCATAAGTCATCTCCTAATTAACAAACAGAAAGTACTTTATAAAAGATTGCAGGACCAGATCCCAACTGTTCCTAACCTCAGAGTTGATACCTAATTCCTCTCTGGCATCAGGGAAAAATATAATGTAGAGGGCAGGCAGACTTTGAAACCTGCCAATAAAAATGCTCCAGGGACCTGTGTTGATGATGGCAGTGCTCACCAGCTTGCAAGCAAAACTGATTTTATTTTGTTATAAATAGAAAACTACAAGAAGTAAGCTGTGTCTGCTGGGTACCATGGTGCAGGTGCACATCTGTAGCCATACACAGGGTGAACCAAGATGGAGAATAAATCTGCAAAACCAGAGTGCCTGGCTGATGCACTGCTTGATATACATCTGCATGGGCTAGTTGGGATGCCAGAACTGGCTTGGCTGTATTACTGAACCAGTCTGCAGGGACTCAACAGGAGAAACAGCAGAAGTTGGCCTGTAACCTGAGGTCCTGCTGCTGGTCCCCAGGCTGGCTCAGAGCACCCCTCTGACCCGCATGCCTGCAGGAGGTGCTGCCCCAGGCTCTGCAAATGGCAAGCAAAGGAATGGCATTCTGCAGAAAAAGAGAAACCTTACTCCCTTGCCCTTCAGCATTTCCTTACGTACCGTTCCTGTCTGGCAATGTTTACACCCATGTTGTGTGATTTTAGATGTATCAAGCTGTACAGGGAGATGTGGGGAAGGGTTTTCTAGAGAGCATGACTGCCACTGTGATTTTAACTGTCATCACTACATGGAGTGCTGCCCTGACTTCAACAAAGTCTGCACAGTGGGTAAGTTCCCATGCACGGCCAGCTCTTGTGGGCAAGGCCTCCCCCCCACCACACCAGTGTCTCTCCTCTGAATGTCAATGTCTCTTGAGTCGCTGCGTCCTTGCTCTCCTCTCATCCATGTATGGCTCTGCCCCTCACACACTCAGTGACCACCTCTCCAATCCATTCAGAGAAAAAGGGGTATTGATGTTACCACTGAGAAAAGGGCTTTGCTTTTCTGAAGAGCAGAGCTAGGCAACAAGGGGGAGAACAGTTCACCTGCTGCTTGTTTTCTTCTCCTGAGTGCATTTGTACTGTATCTGTTTGTCTCTTGTACAAAGAAAAAATCTGTTAAAAGCAAGCCTGGGGTTTTCCAGGAAGAAACACTCCAACTCAAATTTCAGAAGTCTGCAGGCTGTAGGGTCTAATCCAAAATGAGAAGGTGCCCCTTCTATAGATAGAAATTCACTCTGGATCAGAACTGTACCCAGAGTTGGATGAGTATTATTTTATACGCTTTACTTACATGCAAAACTGTACACTGAAAATAAATGCAGGTATTTCAGACTGTTCTACTGAGAGCTAAAAAATAGTTTCTTATGAATCATCAAAGTAAAAATATTAGTGATTTAGAGAACTGCATTTTGTTACACTACACAGTAGTGTACTAAACCAGAGCAATGTCAGACTTTGTTTATGAATAAGAATTGCCTTAATTCCAAAATAAAAGCAATTCTCACCGGTGCAAGTGGGATGAACGCACTGGCAGCAACAGACTCACTCCTTATCTACCCTGGCCAAAAGGCATCCAGACCCTGCCTGTGCAATAATCCTAATTTTGTTGGATAGTGATTGAACTGTAAAATGTTGCTTTATGCTCTGCATGCCACGAAGACCATTACTTTAGTAGAGACTTATGGACAGAAGAGACCCAGGACAATAAGAGCAGATCTAATGGTAAATTCTGGAAATACCAAGTGATAGTTCATTGTTGGCTCCATTCTATGCAATGCTGAGCATCCTTAAAAAATACCCACCTCAGGTCTAACCTAGTCACTTCAATTTAACAGTTCACTAAGTACCTATTAAAGGTACTGCTGAAGGATAATAAATATTAAATTGCCCTTTAAACATTTAGGGTCAAATTATGTCCTTGAAAAATACAGCAAGCATGTTTTGTCTGTAATTGCTGTGCACTTTCCAAAACATTTTGGTCATTATTGAATAGGAAACAGAAGTACTATAGTGACTGAAGTGATCAGAAGTTAACCAATAATGAACTTTCAAAAGCATGTGGTTATTCATTATGTCAAAATATCATAGATGCTCCTTTAGCACTAACAATTTAAGAACTTTATTAATTAGACTGGCATTTCAAAAACAGACATTTTGTGTAACTTCATTAACTCATTCACACAATTAAGTTGCAGTATTTGCCCAGGTACACTTGGCCGTGACCTGTTTAGGCAAACTGCTTCTCAGCAATACTCTAGTAGATGCATCACACTTGATGCAAATTTGTACCCTTTTGAAAACGCAACCCAGAATTTAAATACTTTTCTTGAGATAACTGCAACTTGTTTAGGGAAATGGAAGCCTATGATGGGACCTAGCTAAAGTGAACTCTGAGGTCACATTTTATTCCGCTACAAATTCTAAACTGTCTCAATACAATGCAGCAGCAAAGTGCAGTTCTGGCTCTACAGCCTGATCCAAGCCCCACAATTACACAAGTTCTGGATCAGACCAGAAGAACCACCTGATTTGATGAAGTTGCTCTTTACATCAGCTTAATGAAATGACTTCACTGTAGAAAGGTCCCAGCATGAACTGGGAGCTAGCCAGAAACACTGACCCTGGTGTCCTGCCTTTCACAGCAGTCTCCTGCAAAGGACGCTGCTTTGAACTCTTTGAAAGAGGACGCGAGTGTGACTGTGATGCAGACTGTGAGAGATACGGCAAATGCTGCCCGGACTACGCCGCGCACTGCAAAGAGGGTAAGACAACTCTGTATCACTGCATTTTTCCTACATATATTTAAACAAAGAAGCTTTGCCTTTTCATCAGATATTAACTCCGCAGGCTTTGTAGGACACCACAACCCAGCTACTGAACAAAAAAAAAAAACCCCAAAATACTAAGAATAATTTCAAAACGAAACTGGCCGTTTTCTCAAGCGCGGACACAGAGAGGCAGACATTCCAGAAACCATCACCAAGATACAGATTCTGAGGGTGCAGTTTTATTATGCCTTAGCCTCTCCTGGCACTAGCCCTGCTCCCATGCAATGACAGAAACATCCACAATAATCACATATGTAAGGCCAGGCTTTGCACATGCACTGCCTCTCACCTGCTTCAGTTACATCAGTAACAGGATCCAAGCTGGGGACATGAAGCTGGGACAGAAGCTGGGGGGATGGATGACACAGCAGAGAAAGGTCCAGTACATCTTAAAAAAGCAGCAGTATGAAAGAAGGTCCAATTCCTTTACATTCCCCACCCATCCAGAAGTGGAGAATACCTACTCTGTGCATTGGGACAGCACTACTTGGGCCTCCAGACCACCTGCTCTGGGTTACTGCAATCACTGGCAGCATACAGAGAGATATCCTAGCTCCCCACACCTTGAATCCAAACCAGAGGAGCAGCCCAGCACAGAAACCTGTCCTCTAGGCAGGAGGGAGGAACTGTAGGATCTGCCTGGATAGAAGCCTTTACACGTTCACGCTGCAGCAAGAGGAATTTTAATGCAAAGTGAACCTTTAGGCTGCAAATTCAGTTCAGGGAAGGATTACTCTGCCCCACAGACATTTTTGTTTGTTCCTTGCAGAACTTGATGGGGTTTTGCTAAGTTGAGTACTAAGGCACAGACTTGGAGGAGCAGTTTCACTTCATGTAGCTTTAGTGGCACCAGCAATTGAGTTCTAGGGCAAGAAAGCACCAACAGAATATGTTTAATTTTGTCATGTCCTTCAAGTTTCTGCTGCTTATGGTTCTAAATTTATTTCTGTGAACACACTTGGCAAACATGGCTTGGCACCAGGCTGCTGCATTCACAGAGCAGACAACCTGCAAGGCAGCCAGTTTCCAAAGCCTGCAGTTTAACAAACCAGAACGTTCAGATTATCATTTGATTCCCTTTACTAACCACTCCCAGTCCCAAGAGCTGGTAGAACAGCTTGGTTTTGTTACTTGTTGCATAGTAATTTATACTGAAATAGTCTGTATTCAGCATTTTTCACTGGATGTCTAGAAGAGGGTAAATGTCTCAGATGCATCTTGAGGTAAATGTGGTGCATTTGAGGCAGCTCCCTTTTTCTGCTGGAGCTTGACATGCATGGACATGACCATACAACAGCTGGTTCACTTGTTCTTCAGTTCAAATATAATGAAAAGTTAACCAACTGCTCATAATCTTAAAGAGTTTCTTCTATTATTTTAGTTTCTTAGCTTTGCTATTAATTTATATCAAAAAATAAACAACAAAAAAATCCGCCAACCCCAGCTGTGCCCAGTATTTAAGTAATTTTGCTACGTGTCAGTAAATCAGAAACCTGTTAAGCCTTTTGGAATAATGCATTAACTTCAGGCTACACAGTGAACTTTCATTCTGCTGTTTCTGCATCTTGGGAATACTTTGCTCTGTACAGTTGAGCCAAGTTTCCAGTGTACATCTTTCCGACCCTCCAGAAGACCCATATTCCCTGAATACATGTGCAGCTAAAGACTCAAACATTCCCCTCCTCCCCACTAGTGACTCCTCTGAAAGCTGATTCAGCTCCCAAAGTGATTTGATTCAATTTCTCTCTCCTTCTCAATAAAAGCATCAGAATATAGTCCAACCCCCAACCCTGCCTGCTATGAAAATAAATCCTTTGATACCATGGCCATCACTTTGACACACAAGTACTGCTCCTTTTGTAGAAAGCTGGTTACACATACCTGTGGCAGCTACCAGCTCCTCTGCTTGGATCACAAAGATCCTGCAGCTCCATCATGCTTTTTGCACAACTAACAATATCCTTCTACAAGGCTACAGCAGTGGGAAGAGAGGGTCTCACTCCCAATTGTACAATTTGTCCTGAGAATGAATTAAAAAATATTTTTTAGCTCTTACTGGATGCAAGTGAAATTCCATACTATCTTCAGAGCTGGAAAATCTGACTACTAACCTCCAGTTTCTCCTACAACTCAACCTACTATAAGTTAACTTAATACTTAGACCTTGCATTGTTTCTTTGGTCTGTTCCTATTTCATTGCTTCTGAGTCTTTCAAGGAAACAACAGCTTTTAAAACCTCTCTCTGAACTGATTGCTTACATGCAGAATCATCACATGGCTGAACTACACCATGACTGGTAAATGCTTGGCTAATGCAGCAGCTCTCAGAGACAGACTGCAGTGAGTCAGCCCCCCAACATCTATAATCAAAAAATAAGCTGAAAAAAAAAAAAAAAAAAAAAAAGCAACAAGTTTTCAGAATGAAGAGCTCCACTCAATCTTTTTTCCTGCCTCAAAACCCACATTAGCAAAGAATGCCTCACCTCAGACTTCCAGGAAACATGTTTCTCCCTCCTCTGGTGAAACACTGGGGAATCCAAAGGGTACTTTTCCTCCTTTTCCCCCAAATAATACTTTAAAGAATCCTCTATAGATAGAAAGAAACTCAGAATCACACAAAAGATGATCACTGAAATGTTGCAATCGCTTTCTTCTCCTACACTTGATATCAAGCACTTATAAAGAAAAATGCCCCCATTAACAGATGATTTTCTTTCTTTCAGCACACAAAGAACTTAATACTCCTCCACCAACCAAATCAACATCTAAAAGGTCATCCAAAAATGAGGAAAAGAAGCCAGAGGAAGTAACACAGCCCCATGAAGTGATGGAAGGTAGGAGAGCATGTGAATGAAACAGGATGGGTGTTACCTGGAGGAACATGAGAGACCATTTTCCTGCTCTGGAAATAGAAAAGAAAAGCGAGACATGACCAGACAGTTCCCAAGCTTGGAATCACTGGGTTTATAAACTAATTACCTCACCTAGACCTCAGGATACCGACTTTGGAGAGTTCACTCAGCACAGATGTTGGACTGTGGTGATGTCTCCTGTGTCTCTGTTGGATTTTCACACACATCTTCCAAAAACATGCCACGATGACAAAATATTGTCAGTTTTGGACCAAGTCCACAGCTGGAACAGGAAGGGTGTTGTATTTTGGGACAGTGATGAACTGGCAGGAGGGGGGCTGGAAAGTCTTCTAGCAGGGTTCTGTAGCTTTAATCAAGCCAGACCTCACACAGCTTTAGAAAACACATATAATTATCTTTTTCTGTTTGGAAAACATGTTGCTTTTCTGTGTTCTTTGATATTTTGTTCCAGCATTTTAAGGGATAAATTGGGAGATTCAGCCTGACCTTGCAACCTGAAGTAACAAGTACGAAATGAGAATGGAAGTCAATTTTGGTCAATTTTTAAATTTTTGTTTTAAATCTCAAATACTTGCCTTTCTGCTCTGGCAATTTCCTATTGCAAAAATCAGTACACCGGGTGAAAGGAAACAAAATTTAAGGACATTGAAATAACCATGAATGAGATTCCCCTTGGCCGAGGGTATTTCAGATACCCGGGGTGGGAGGAAAGCCTGTCCTGCAAGGCTCTGCTCACACCACACTGTTCCCACAGTGCTTTTGCACAGGGTTTGTTTCTCACAAGCAGTACTGTAAGTTCTCCCAGCCTGCTGGGACAGACCCTGCACCAGAGGTGCATCAGGCCATCAGCCATCAGGCCGTGACCACCAGCAACAGCTTCAATCTCTGTAGAGACGTTCAGCAGCTGAATGACACAGCCCCAAACCCCATCAGGGCTGCACGTGGTGTTTTCAGGTTTTTGAGAAAAAAAAACAACAAGCCAATTCAGTTGTAATGGTAGACAGCAACAAGCAGGAGCCCCGGATAAAAACCTTAAGTGAAAGGAGAGCTAGATGGCAAAACATCCCAGAGTAGCACTTGGAGTGACATTAAAATGCAGCAATGTTCACTGTTTGCTGAATATTGCTCAACTAACAACTGCACTGAGGTCAGTGGAACTACAGATACAAGTCTTAGCTGTAAATCACAAAGAGGAGCAACACCCAAGATACAGCAGGAGATGCAGTCAGGTGTCTGGACTCCAAAAGTCTGTTTCCCACCCCTTTCCCTGCCTCCTGCCTCCCAGCCCGGTGACGGGTGCAGGCCAAGTGATAATCAGGACAGAGAAGGGAAGTGCCTTGGAAAAAGGGCTGAACTTCATGATATGGTTCCCCTTCCATGAAAAAGGATGAGAACACCAGGTGGCCTCACCCCCTTAGAGCAGGTGACAGGTTGGCCAACAGGATTGCTTAGGACTCAGCCAAGCTGCTGCAAAGTCTGTGCAGACAACAGGAGCTCCTGTTTAGCCCAGTCCAGCTTAGCCTGGCTCTTCAAAATTATTCCTCTTTCCATAGGTACTTAAGACCATGAACTGACATTTATCGATTTAACCTAGGTTTCCCATAGATCTTTTTTCTTCCAGTTTAAATAAATGTTTCAACCACTTTAAAGCTAATTAAGTGCAATTTGTCATGGCAAAATTGTAGAGCAGAGACCATACTGGCAGCTATTGCTACTACAAAGATAAGTAGCTATTCCTAATTGGTGTAATACACATGTAATCGATGCACGTGCTGCAAATTCAGTGTCTTAACAATAACTGTTCATTCTCATAGATAGTGGACCAGAAGCCAAAGTGACCAGTCCTGCTCCAACTACAACCCCCCCTGAAACAACCACAACTGTCAAAGCAACTACACCAACTCCAAAACCCACTTTACCACCTACTACAAGTGCTACCACAGCAGCAACAACTCCTCTAGAGACCACTACGGTTCAGACAGATGCCCCTGCAACAACAGCGGCACCAACAACCAAGGCAGACCCTCCCACCACTCCCAAACCTGAAGACACAACCCCAGAGGCCACAGAGGTACCAACAACCAAGGTGGACCCTCCCACCATCCCTGAAGTAGAAGATACGACCCCTGATGCCACAGAGGAACCAATCACTGAGGCAGACTCTCCCACACCCCCCATGCCTGAAGACACAACCCCTGCAGCAACAGAGGAACCAACAACAGACCATGACTCTCCTACTACCCCCAAACCAGAAGACACAACCCCTGAAACCACAGAGGCACCAACAACCAAGGCAGACTCTCCTACTACACCAAAAGCTGAAGAGACAACCGTAGATGCCACAGAGGCAATAATAACTGAGGCAGATTCTCCCACAACTCCCAAGTCTGAAGATACGACCCGTGAGGCCACAGAGGAAACAATCACTGAAGTAGACTCTCCCACCACCCCCAAACCTGAAGAGACCACCCCAGAGGCACCAACACCCAAGCCAGACTCTCCCACCACCCCTAAACCTGAAGAGACCCCCCCAGAGGCCCCAACACCCAAGCCAGACTCTCCCACCACCCCTAAACCTGAAGAGACCCCCCCAGAGGCCCCAACACCCAAGCCAGACTCTCCCACCACCCCTAAACCTGAAGAGACCCCCCCAGAGGCCCCAACACCCAAGCCAGACTCTCCCACCACCCCTAAACCTGAAGAGACCCCCCCAGAGGCCCCAACACCCAAGCCAGACTCTCCCACCACCCCTAAACCTGAAGAGACCCCCCCAGAGGCCCCAACACCCAAGCCAGACTCTCCCACCACCCCTAAACCTGAAGAGACCCCCCCAGAGGCCCCAACACCCAAGCCAGACTCTCCCACCACCCCTAAACCTGAAGAGACCCCCCCAGAGGCCCCAACACCCAAGCCAGACTCTCCCACCACCCCTAAACCTGAAGAGACCCCCCCAGAGGCCCCAACACCCAAGCCAGACTCTCCCACCACCCCTAAACCTGAAGAGACCCCCCCAGAGGCCCCAACACCCAAGCCAGACTCTCCCACCACCCCTAAACCTGAAGAGACCCCCCCAGAGGCCCCAACACCCAAGCCAGACTCTCCCACCACCCCTAAACCTGAAGAGACCCCCCCAGAGGCCCCAACACCCAAGCCAGACTCTCCCACCACCCCTAAACCTGAAGAGACCCCCCCAGAGGCCCCAACACCCAAGCCAGACTCTCCCACCACCCCTAAACCTGAAGAGACCCCCCCAGAGGCCCCAACACCCAAGCCAGACTCTCCCACCACCCCTAAACCTGAAGAGACCCCCCCAGAGGCCCCAACACCCAAGCCAGACTCTCCCACCACCCCTAAACCTGAAGAGACCCCCCCAGAGGCCCCAACACCCAAGCCAGACTCTCCCACCACCCCTAAACCTGAAGAGACCCCCCCAGAGGCCCCAACACCCAAGCCAGACTCTCCCACCACCCCTAAACCTGAAGAGACCCCCCCAGAGGCCCCAACACCCAAGCCAGACTCTCCCACCACCCCTAAACCTGAAGAGACCCCCCCAGAGGCCCCAACAACCAAGCCAGACTCTCCCACCACTCCCAAACCTGAAGAGACCACCCCAGAGGCACCAACGACCAAGCCAGACTCTCCCACCACCCCTACACCTGAAGAGACCACCCCAGAGGCACCAACGACCAAGCCAGACTCTCCCACCACCCCTACACCTGAAGAGACCACCCCAGAGGCACCAACGACCAAGCCAGACTCTCCCACCACCCCTACACCTGAAGAGACCACCCCAGAGGCACCAACGACCAAGCCAGACTCTCCCACCACCCCTACACCTGAAGAGACCACCCCAGAGGCACCAACGACCAAGCCAGACTCTCCCACCACCCCTACACCTGAAGAGACCACCCCAGAGGCACCAACGACCAAGCCAGACTCTCCCACCACCCCTACACCTGAAGAGACCACCCCAGAGGCACCAACGACCAAGCCAGACTCTCCCACCACCCCTACACCTGAAGAGACCACCCCAGAGGCACCAACGACCAAGCCAGACTCTCCCACCACCCCTACACCTGAAGAGACCACCCCAGAGGCACCAACGACCAAGCCAGACTCTCCCACCACCCCTACACCTGA
Organism: Chaetura pelagica; assembly: GCF_000747805.2. NCBI lineage: Eukaryota > Metazoa > Chordata > Aves > Apodiformes > Apodidae > Chaetura > Chaetura pelagica. The sequence goes on along the minus strand of NW_009953225.1, from coordinate 683,273 downwards.
AGAGACCACCCCAGAGGCACCAACGACCAAGCCAGACTCTCCCACCACCCCTACACCTGAAGAGACCACCCCAGAGGCACCAACGACCAAGCCAGACTCTCCCACCACCCCTACACCTGAAGAGACCACCCCAGAGGCACCAACGACCAAGCCAGACTCTCCCACCACCCCTACACCTGAAGAGACCACCCCAGAGGCACCAACGACCAAGCCAGACTCTCCCACCACCCCTACACCTGAAGAGACCACCCCAGAGGCACCAACAACCAAGCCAGACTTTCCCATCAGCCCTAAATTGGTGGTTGCATCTAGGGCTACTGAGATTGTTAGAATAACCGACAAAAAAGACAAAACCACACCTAGAACTGTAGTTACTCCTATAACCAAAGAGCCAACAACTGTAGAGACAACCACAGGGAGCAAAGAGGTAACGACAGCCAAGAAAGACAAAACTACTGTGCTTAAAGACACCTTTACAGCAGCCAATAGGAAAGACACAAGTACTGTAAGGATGGTGACAACAGCTAAACCAGATGGCTCTCCTGAAGCTGTCACTACAGCAGCCAAATCAGAAGCAACTCCTGCAGGCAAAATGACAACAACAACTAAGCCAACTTTATCAGCTGCAGCCAAAGAGAGCACAGGTGCTATCTGTGTTGTTGTAGAGAGCACAACAGCTGGTAAAAAAGAGGTAACAACCATCAAAGAAACGAGCATCGGTCCTGAAAAAGAAATGGATGATGACACTGAAAAAGGCCCTACTGTTGACAAGGGAGATGAAACTACAGTTACCCAAGAGACCACTACAAGAGAGAAAAAAGACACAATAGAAGAAATGTTTATAATTTCTAATGGGACATCCAAGCCAACTATACATTTCCAGGAGGTGCCCGACACAAGAGAGGAGCCTTATCCAGCCAACTCTGAAACTCTGCCAGGAAAAGAAGAGCCTGAGACAAACAACAAGCCTTTAGTAGAGACTGCAGACTTACCAGCATTAACTGGAGAAACACAAGGTAATTGCATTTCAGTAGGTCAAAAGCACTGATAACTCCACCAGAGAGCACAACAAAACACGTGAGTAAAGGAGGTGCAAGACCTTTCTCTCTGGTGCCAGAAGAACGTGGCCCTCCTGCCCTGCTGGTCACCCATGACGATGGTTCTTCAGCTGCCAGCATCCTTGAACACTGGCACCTCAGTTCTCAATTGTGTTGCCATGGAAATTCTCCATCTAGTTTAGAGTGTGATCTTGTTTCAGTAATGGGTTTCAGTAACTGGTCCTGTTAAATACGCTTTGCTCTAAGTACTGTAGAAGATGCAAGCAGAAAAAAGTCAAGGTAAAAGAAAACAAATGTCTAAGTCCCATGAAAACAGTGACAGGGAGTCAGACTGAATGTCCACCAGGTACCTAACCTGGCATTCTGTAGTCACATACAAAAAGCTCTCACATAAGACATACAAGAACAGTTTTCCTTGTATTATCTTTGTGCTTTTCACCACAACGTTTTTCATGCCCACATTATTTACTTCAATCAGCTGTAGCCTTCAGGCTATTTTGTTTTAATCATATATTGACAGATATTTTGGAAGAAAAAAATAGATGAAAAATACTTGTATTTTTGCCCCAAACAGATCAATCCTTCCTTTATATTTAACTGAAAGTAAATGTAAAAGCTTTTTTAAGCAATGAAGGGGAGGTAGGGAACCCTCTACAGCAGCTTAGGGAAACACCAAGGAAACATCCCAGAGTATGAAGGAATCACTCGAGGAGCAGCATTTGAGGCATTGACAGGTCTGTTTCTGAACTGCAAGCACCCAGGTAAGCAGCAAGAGACAATATCCACAGGCAGGCAGGACAAAACTTCCCAAGAATCTCCCTCAAACGCCTCACGAAGCCCATTGCAGGAGCAGGGCCCGGGAGCTGCCGGCAGGGCCGGGATCACGCCCTCTGCCGCAGGTCACCTGTGAGGAACGTGTGTCCTGCCAACGAACAGGCCCACACAGATCCTTCAATGGAGCACAGTTTATTTACATTCTTGCAAGAACGGGTGACCTAAACAAGCAGGCACACCCATAGGCAGCTGAAGAACAGTTTCTATTCCCTGTTCCTGAAGCAAAGTTCCCTCCTCTGCTTCCCCACTGGCTGGGTACTCCAGGGTTTACATCCTCTCCGATGCTTCCAATGATCCTCTAAGTTTCCTCTAAGTTTCAGTGTAATTCTGACCTTTCTTGCCCCCTTGGCTGTCTCCCTATCACCAAAATGATCTGCACCTCCTGGTGTCATCCTGCCCCAAGGAGCAAGACAGAAGTGGCTTTGTTGGGTCTGATCTTGGCTACAAATCCTGCTCCATGGTCGGATCCCCCAGATGGAGCCCAATTCAGTCCCTCAGTTGCTTGGACCGTAAAACCACTCCAGGTGTCATTGGAAGGTGCAGATATCTCACTTATCTCAAACAAACTATACATTTCTAACAGTAGGATATACATATATATATATACCAAACCCGACACTACGTTTCTAACGCTAGAATGCAAAATCAACACTCCATGTCATTTCTAACACCACCCACCTCCAACCCTGCTGTTTTGCAGCGGTGCAGGACGAGAAGGACCTGTGCAGCGGGAAGCCGGCGGATGGGATGGTTGCCCTGCCCAACGGCACCCTGGCCGTCTTCCGAGGTGAGCAGGCCCAGCCCGTGCCCCCTGCTCCTCCCTCTCCTCCTCCTCCCTCTCCTGCTGTCCCAGGAGCCAAAGAGGCCGGAGGGCCCTGGTGTCCGGCGGCCCCCGCCCAGCCGCCGCGCCCCGTGGCCCCCC
>NW_009953225.1:660262-680428 GCF_000747805.2 Chaetura pelagica | reverse complement strand
CCCCCCAGCACCAACCCCCGCCTCATCCGCGACGGCTGGGGCATCCCCTCCCCCATCGACGCCGTCTTCTCCAGGTGCAACTGCGACGGGAAGACCTTCTTCATCAAGGTGGGCTGCGGGCGCCGGCTGCGGGGTGTGCAACATGCTGGGGCTGCTCTGGGGCTGTGTCACTCATTTTGTAGGACAAATGTTTTCAAACAGCCTTTTCCAGGGGGTTGGAAGCTCGGTGGGTGAAGCCAAGTGTCTCTCCCCCCCCCACACACACACACACCAGATGGTGCTTAGGAAAAACTACCATTCAGGGCTTTTTCCCCTTCTAAGTGGTTGGGAAAAAAAGGCATTGACAGAATAACCAATCACTGAGTAATAATTAGACATGAGCTGCACTTAAAAAATAAATCATAGAATGGTTTGAACTCTTCAAAACCCAACTCTTGGATGGAACTCAACTGGAGCTCTTTAAAATATGAGTATTTTTTTGTGTCTTCCCCTTGCCCAAACATGGCCTAAATTCGTTGCTAGTACATTTCCCTTTGTGAAAGAAAATGATAGTGAAGTGAAAACACCTCCTTAAAGATATTATGCAGTTATTCCCCCTTTAGTCATTCCGTCCTGGAATTCAAGCAGCTTTTTCTATGTGTGAAAACATAAAGATGTAGAAAGCAAACTGCTCTGTTCAGTAACCACTCTCATTTCACTTCCAGGACACCTTCTGTGTTAAAAGTTGGTGTTAAAATACTGCAGATGGTATTTTATGAACTTGTAATAGTTTTTTTCCTGGTTTTAATGGCAGTACGACTACTTCCAGTCAGTTTTACCACACAGTTATGAAAATGCTACGCTTACTATTTTTCAGGTCTGTGCTGAAGCTCAGATATCAAGAATTAATTTCCTCTAAAGCTCATCTCTTCCTTAAATCCTTAGGGTCCCCTATACTGGCGTTTCACCAACGGTGTTATGGATAAAGGCTATCCCAAACCTCTTGCCAATGGATTTGCAGGGCTCAGTGGGAAAATAGTGGCAACCCTTCCCGTGGCAAGATACAACAGCAGACCAGAATCTGTTTACTTTCTCAAAAAAGGTATGTGTTCTGTATCAGAAGTTCACAGATGATCAAAAGGTGCTTGAATTGCCTTAGGAATAACACACCATTTATCTTGACTGAAAAGAGGGATTTCTTTCAAAAACAGACATGATGGCAGTGTGCACTAGGTAGTAAAAAAGTATCCTGAAGCTTTAAAACTTTGTATTAGCACTTCCAGATCTTTAAGTATATTTAAAAATAGATAGGATTTCAAGGGGCAGAATCCAGCATTGTAGCAGAAACATTAAAGTAAGTTTTACCTGGTGGTAAAGCTATTTTGTCTCAAGTTAAAGTAGGGAAGGCTTTAATCTTACTAGTTCATTACTGGAAATCTCCCTACTTCATATTTTAATGTGATTTCCTAACCTGATATGGGCGATATACTGCCAATGTAGAATTGTTATCTGAAGTTAAAAAGCAGAGGTTAATGAAATGTGGCTCCATTTTTCTGGACTGCAGCCCCCCCATCATGCAGGCTAGAATGCTGGTCTTACCCTCTTCTTGGTAAAGAGCAGTGATGCCAGTTCCCCTGGACTTGCACTGACTACAGTAACTACCCTGAGCTTTAAGGACATGTTGGACTTAGGGAGCAAGGCTTTTTTAATTTCAAAATGTAGGGAAGGGTATAAAAAGTTGAATGCTGCCAGAGCTGCAGATGCATTAAAGGGATGCTCTTGATTTCCTGTGAGTAATACAGACATCAGTGACATTTGCATGTCTGGGATTTGCTGGGGTGTTTATTTTGTTGTTTGGTTTCTTTTTAACCAACTGATACAAACTTCTGTTTTAGATGGCAACATGCAACAGTATGTGTACAGACAAGAACCAGCCAAGAAGTGTCAGAGAAGGAGGACCCAGGTTACCATAAGATACCCAGCTTTTGTCCCAAGGCTCGTGATAAGGAGACGCGTCCAGCGAGCGCTGAGAACACCAACCATCATTCAGAGCGTCAGAATCAACCCGCATCCATCTGGTAACTTTCCTTTATTCAGTTTCTTTCATACAGTGGCTTTAATCTCTGCAATCCTTTCTGAAGCACAACATTCTGTTCCAGTTCTTAATTAAGTCTAGTCCTTGTGAAGTGTTGTAACCAATAGATCTGGTGTGCTGGAGGGGACAGAAGCAAAGGACACCTCCTAACCTCAGCCGGCTTTTGCTTGCAGGAGTTCTGCGCAAGGAAGTCAAAACAGCCACCTACTGGAGAGGGCTCCCCAAAGTCATCCACTCAACCATCTCTCTACCCAACCACAACAAACCAGATGGCTACGACTATTACGCCTTCTCTTACAGTAAGTTCCAGCTGATGCAGGTTACTGCCTTTCTCAGAAGAGCTGGGGATGGGGAAGAAAGCAGTTGGTGTATCTCTCAGCTCTCCAAAGCCTGAGGCTACTGCCTGTGGTTCTGCAAGACTAATTTTAAGCACTACTAAAAAGTCGTGAGAATTAAAATGTTGCCTGCAATAGAGAGATGTTTCTATTGAAAAAAAAATAAAATCCATAGTTACAGGACAACTAGCAGCAAGGAGGTACCATTCAGACTAGCCAGGTGCAGAATGCATTGCCAGAAGAGTTCAGGCTTACACAGCAACAAACCCCCTGACACTTCAATGCAGTAATAAAGGTAGATTTAAATCTTTGGACCCACTACACATTGACATGTTCTTCACTGGCTTCCATGGAACTATGTTTCTGACCAAACAGAAAAAAAAAGGCACACCAACCATTTTGCTTCACAGGAAAAAATGGTTTATGATTCCAGATTAGGTAGATCCTTCCCCTCTCGCTAGGATCATGTCAAAGCATTCCTCACAATTTTCTGGATTATTCAGGAAAAAAAACCAAATTGCTCCAAGAACTAGTTGTATCCCAATAAAAGATCCTACAGTAAGTCTCTGCCAGCATGATCTAACTCCTAACCTTAGCACAGGCCAGTTTACACTCAGGGACCACAGAGTTCCTGCTTTTCTAGTCAATGCAGGATTTTTCTGTTTCTGCTTTGTTTAATTTCCAATTTCTTAAGACCATTTCTGTGTCCTGGCAGTGTAAGAGTGTTCTTCCCTATTCTTTGCTCTTGGGACAGATTTAATAGCAGTTCTGTAAAATTTAACTAAACACAAACAAGAACAAGTTAAAAAAAAAAAAAAAAAGGCGAGGACCAGGAATCATTTTTGTAGCCTTTTGACTCCACATATATTTACAATATGGAATGAAAAATCTGTTGTGCATGCCTGAATGAAATGAAAAGGAAGGCTTTAACTTCTAGATCCTCTCTCTGTACTAAATGTGGTTTCTGGAGTTTAATTCTCCCCTGTCTTCATTTCAGACCGGTACTACAGCCTGGATGTGGGCAAAAGGATAGCAAGACCTGTCACTGCTCTGACAGGAAAGACTGTCTCCAAAGACTGGTACAACTGTCCTACCAAGTGATGCACAGCAGAGGATTTTTAAAAAAGATGCCATTTGAATGTTGACATTTTGTCTAATTTTATTAATAAAGACATTGAAATGTGTGCACACAAATCTACGTATAAAATGCTGCTTCAAGCTCTGGCTTCATTACACTAAAGCAACAACAGGCAAACTGGCACTTTTGTATACACGGCTCATGACTTTACAGATCATTTAACTAATGTTGCCTCTGTTCAGGCCTCCTCTGCCTCCCATTGCATGAGTTACACCTGTGTTGGGAAAGAAAACAAATCCATTAATGGAAATCCTTCCCACCCTTTTCATCCACCATTGGTACATGTGATACTTCATTCCTCTGTAAGGAATTGCTACTGTTGTGGAGCACTTCCTCTCTTAGGGAATTCCAGCTCTCCCTCCCCTAGGGCCTGATTGTATGGATACTTCATACTTCTGCTGTTTGACAGAATGTTGTTCACTTGTGATGCTATCTCAGGCCTGCTGCCAAAAGAACCAGTAGACCATTCTAACCATATCTGAAATCAGATAGTAAAGAAATGGTGATGGACTAGAAAGAAGAATCTACCCTAGGTCTACCTTGCTTTTTTTTTTTTTCTTTCAAATGCCAGATGCCTGGATGTCAATGCTAGTGCCAAGTCTTCTACAATGTTAAAATAATGCCAAGCTGAATACAACTAATCTCAGGATTTTTCTTAATACAGAAGTTGCAAACAGTGATTTATTGTCATGATTTAACCCTATATTGCACTACAAAAATTGATAATACTTCCATAAATGCTTTTGGATGTTGGTGGTGGTGTTGTTTTTAAATCAGTGTAAGACACAGTGAGACAACAACTGGAATCCCATGTGCCAAATGGGAAACTGATCTATAACATTAAAACCAAAGATTTCCAAACTTATGTCCTAAAATTATTTTAAAACTTCTTGCAAAACGTGGCTAAGTTTAAGACCTACTGCACTTCTCTCTCCCCGCTGGTAAGAGCCAAGTGTCATCCTGGCTCAAACCAGGACACTACCCAGCTGAAGAAGACTCAGATGGACACCCTGAAGCACAACTCCAGAGCTCTCAGGGCAAGGTACTGAGCGCTGGGGCAGGGAGGCTGGATTATTTCATGCCTCACACACAACCACAGCCTATAAAGTAGTACTTCACATGTGGTTCCCCACAGGAAGAAAGTGCTAAACCCATGGTTTTTAGAGTCTGAATCCGGGCAGCCCCAACACTCACCCCTCTGTCTGTTGAACTGCCGACCTCGAACTCCGGTTCTCAGCGTCGGGGGCTGAAGCCGGACACGGCGAAAGGGCTTGGGCTGAGTGCTGCTGGTGTCTGGAGGAGTGCAAAGGCAGGAAAGAACATCTATCTCTCCTAGTGTTTGCAGGATTTCACATGTTATGCTTATGAGTTTACTTTAAAAATCATGATGGTGCATCCTTATTTCTCTGATATAAATAAAAGCCTCAACACAAGTAAGTTTGGGACTTCTTCCATCCCCTGTGCTAGGTGGTAAATTGGTAACTCAACAGTGATTTATTTACTGTTCTTTGTTTTTAAATCTGACATTAAACCCAAGAGTGGGCAGAATCACCAAAGTATAAATAACTTGCTCCTTAAAGCATTACTCTTACCATGGTCAAAGTAAAAATTGTTTACCATGAAGATTACTGAGAGCAAAACATGACCTTGCTCTAAGGGTTCTTTATTATTTTGTGTCCCTTGGCTATCAGCAGCCCATGATGCTGTTCCAGGGAAGTTCCCACACTGAATGAAATGGTTTGAAACAAGGGTTTCCAGCAATGAACCCCTCCCTACCTGCAGATGAACTAGAAGGAGGATCTTGACTAGTTGAAGGAAGATCCGACTCATCAGATGCTTGAACAGATTCTTCTTCTTGCTGGCTGTCGATTTCCAGGCCTGCTTCTGAAGTAATTCTGGAAGAGAAAGTGGGGGAGGAAAAGCATGTGAGACTATTTACACTGTGTCAAAAGGCTTGGGGAAAAGAAGCATACTCTTGGAGCAGAGATTCCTATGCAAATGTCTTTCCCCAGAAATGTTTACCGGTTTTATTCTGTTGTTATGTTCACCCTGCTGCAATCACAAGAGGTTTTAGAAAAATAACAATGTAATTTCCTTGCTTGCAGCCCAGTGCCAGAAGTATATCCAAAATATTGTCTGAGGTCACAGGAGCTGTTTGATAACAATAACTAAAAAAAGTAACACAATGGTGATGTATATTTTTAGGCAGGGGAAAACATGAAGTGGAGGGACCACCACTGAGTGGTTATGCCTAAAGATCACTCACTGGTGCAATGACTAAAGTACTTGGACTCTGTTTTCAAAACAAAACCCAAAATGCTTTCTGTGGCTGGGAAAAAAAATAATTAACCAGTCAGTTTAGTTTAAATGCAGATCACTTTTTGGTATACATTTTATTTACCTTACTTTGCATATAAAAACTGGTAGAAAATGGTAACTAAAACTCCAAGTGAGGAACCAGCTGTTCTCTACTAGCAAGATTGACTCACTCTCCTGTCAAGCTAAAAGCTTGACCTGAACTACTCTACTTTGAGACCTTAAGACTAGAATACACCTATGTTCTGTCTCCTCACAGGCAGACTCCTGCAGTCCATATTGGTGCTGCATCAAGAAAACTGTGTGGCACATTTAACTTGCAGAACTAACATTTCCTTTTCTTCTGACCAAACTTCCTACCCTCCTGCAATCAGGGGATAAAAGTTTGGTAAATTGTGAACTACACATCTTTTACTACTATGCAACCAATAAAAATTAGATGTAAAAGAGCATGATAACCCACCCCCTTTTAGGAAATCTGTCATGTGTTTGATCCGAATACAAAGTATGGCAATTCTAAATATTGAAAATTGCACTTGCAAAGTGGAAGACACAATCATTTATCTATCAATCAGATTCCTGAGAACTTCTTACAACCCTCTGTTGTGCTACACCTTTGTACTTGCATTGCCTTAAGAGAATGACTTCATTGTATCTGCCTGCCTTGTAACAAGGTGTCATCTTCTCTATGAACAAACAGGGTTGCTTTAGGCTTTATTCTGCAAACCCGTCCTTTAAACTGGGGCCTTGACCACCAGTATATGACTACTACAGAGCCCTGTACATCCTGAAAAAATACAGAAATCCTTTTTTGGGTGCCTTTTCCACTAGCTATGCTAAATCAGAAAGAGACCTCTGGTTTTAGACAAAAAGGTCTTACTGTATTGCTTCCCAAAGCCACTACACCCTGTTTGAGTCGTCCTTCCTGCCCGAGCAGGTTAGATTGACAACGCATCACAGGCACAGCTGGATGAAAGCAAATCATGAAAACTACCAAGACATGAAAGCTTAGTCAGGCCAACAAGTCCCAGTTTACCCTTCAGATTCTGCCTCTGCAAAAACTTCGTCGCCGTCATCCCCGGCTCCGGCCTCGGCGGAGGTGGAGAGATTCCCAGTGGATGTGGTGACCATAGGCACGGACTGCGAGGCGTGTTCCGAGGCGTCCGCCGAGGCGCTCTCCGTGAAAACGGTCACTGCACGGGAGAGGCAGGTTCATCAACCCTCCAGCCACGGCAGGGAAAGGGCTGCTGCAGCCCTCCTGAGGTAGCAGTCAGCACTGGAGCAGCAATAACCCAGCTCTTCTCCGGGAAGTCAAGGCTCCCAACTCCTCCTTCAGCCTGCAAACCTCTCGCCCCTTACCTGGTGCTGCTACTTGCAACGGTGTTGTTGGAACGCTACGACCACCTGACTCTTCCTCATGGGCAAGGAATAGGGGGGTTTCATACATCCCTAAACCTGCAACAGAAAGTTTTAGTGGCAATTGAAACAGCCAGTTGAACAACCAGAAGAACTGCTGTCTTCTTTCCATACACCTGAAGAAATCCTGTAATTTGTACTTAAGTAGGGAGATTCTTGTTTAAAGGTGCTTTGACCAACTGCCGGGGCTAATTTTGATTTATTGAAAGGTAAAACAGTTACTACTTGTTTTACTTTCATCCTTTCATTATTATGCTGTGAACTTCCCCTCAGGAAGAACATGTTGTTCCATGCTGACAGGGATGCAGGGGAAGGGACCGTGGCAAGACAACAGCAAAGACAAAAGCAGGCCTTTTGCCTGGCCATCCCTTAGCAGGCCAGGATATATCCCAAAGATTCTTTGCATTTGCTGCTTCCCCCTATTACTTCACTACTCAAAACCCACAGTCAACAGTAAAACAGAAGTTAAAAGCCATTGCTTTAATATTTCACTTCTCCTTAAATGAAGCTTCTTGCACCCAGCAGGGAATTTGTGATAGAATCATTTTGGTGGGAAAAGACCTTTCAGACAGATAAAATTTCAGCTTTTCTTGTTCTCAAGCCTGTTTGTTCCCACCCACAGAAACATTCTACTTTCAAAACCATATTACAAATCCACATGCGGCAGCTTAAAGGAAACACCTTTCCAAGTTGTGTTAGCTTCTCCCTGCTGCTAGTCATGAAAGTGTCACAGGTTTCCACACTGCAACAAGCACCCAAAGCAGAACTGCATTTCACTGACACCTGAAGCACGATGGAAAAGAAAGCAGAGCCATGGTTTACCTCCTTGTGATGCAAGCTGACCGAGATCAGAGTGGCTTGAGCTGGTTTGTGGCATATCTTCAGGGGGGCCAAATCTGAATCTAGGAACTCCAGCTACCTGGGGGGAACTGCCAAAAGAAAGAGTTAAGGAATTCTGCAATTTTTAGAATGTTTCTAAAACAGGGGGGGCAAAGAGGGAAAACCACAACAACAAAAAATTCAACTTTCTGACCTAAACAAGACAACTAATTACATGAGACAAAATTAATTCATACTGACCATAAATAAATGCAAAACTACTCATTAAGGACCAGTTAGTTTCTCAGACTTATTTGGACTTCATCTGGAATCAGTACAACAGCCCTGAAGAGAATATTCATTACTTATTTATCCTATGAATTCTCACAATTTTAAGTGGGTTGTTGAACATATCCAGAACTCTCCCACATTCAAAACCAGATAATTTTTCCCACTCTGATTGGTAATATTAGGGGAGAGGAGCTGGGGAGGAATTGAAAGAGAAGAACCAATTTTATTTTGCTTTATTTCTTAAGACAGTAAGTTACAATACACTGGAGATGATCTGTCTCTTAATTTCCTTAAAAGAGTCACAGCACAATTGAAATAATGATCCCTTAACTGTAGATGCAGTCACTTATCATGTGACTTAACCCATCTTAACATGTTACTCCAACCACAAGTTCATTTCATTTGAATTTATTTTAATTCTACTGGAATAGAGGAAGAAATAGATGTCTTTTTTGTTTACATCTACTTACTGAATGGCTTCTGCAAATCCATCTGTACGATGTGGAACTACAAGAGTTGGTGTGCTTGGAACTGTTCTGTCCTCATCATCAAAGAAGTGCTGCTGCTGGAACAAAAGAGACTGATATGAGAGCCTACAACGTATTTCCAGTTTCTGTAAGGTCACTGCTGTCATGTACCTCCCATATGGGATTTTTCACAATGTAAATAAATTCATGTGTTCCCTGCAGACTTTTGTCCTTTGCTCCTGTACTGTCTGCAAAGCCAGAAACCTCAGCTCCCTCTTTCCTTGCCCTCCATGAGGTATTCTTTTCATCTTCCTGTCTCCCTCCCATATCTTCCAAACCTTTTTCCCCAAAACACTCCTCAGCTCCCTCCCACGTGCTCAGTTACTGTCCAGGCAAAAAGCAGTAGGTACTGAGGCTGGTTCCAAGCAGAACCTGAATGGCAGGTACATGCATGTCAAACAGAATCAAAAAATCTGAGATGATGCCTTTGATCCCAGAAAAGATTCTTTTTCAGTCAGACTCTCTCCCCTCCCTCACTCAACTTGCAGTTATTCTGTCAAATATAACTGAAGTTGAATAAAGGGTCCAAAATTAGCTGCAGACAGACAGAATGGGCAGAATGCATAAATCAGCCTTGATCATTTAGGATGAGGCTGAAAACATGTTTTTCTATAAACATATCCATTTAAAAGACTGGTTCTAAAAACAAGTAACTAAAACTACCTTGGAAAAAAACCAGCCTCTTTTGAAGAGCTTTAGCTTCCTGGGCCTTTTCTAGTACTCACCTTCCTTCATGCAGAAATTGACAAAGCCAAGATATTATCTGCAGGGCTCCAGAAACCACCCCACCCTGAAGTCAGTAGCTAGACTTGTTTAAAACCCAAGAGTTCTGAATGTTCCCTCAATGCAGGTATTTATTAGTAGACCTTCACACACTCACCATCCCACCTATACCAGGAGTTAGCTGAAGTCCACGCCCCACCGACTGTCTTCGAGTCATCTGGATTCTCTTTAGAGCAAGGAAAAAATGAAGGAGTGTGAATACATTCCTGGAATTCCAACAGCATGTCATTACTCAAGCAGAGCCAAGCACAGTTGCTACATAAACAGAACAAGTGTCAGTCAGTGCACAGCACTGCTCAGTACACACCTTCTTAAAGAACTGACCATGGCAGCAGGTACTGCACATCTCATATGTGCTGCTTGGTCTAACCACAAAAGAGACTCATGCAGGTTTCAGTTCTGGGTAAGTGACATGACTTACTTTATTATTACTCAATTTTCAGCTGAGGACAAAAACCTTGAACACAGAAATACTGTGGCTTCAAGCCTCAGAAGTGAATGGTAATGGATCGTTTCAGTCAGGATATTTTGCACAATTCAGGTTGTGATGTTTTCATTTACAAAACCTATAGGTCTATGTCTAAGCCTATGTCACAGCCAGGCACTGACTGTGAAAGGCTCAGCTCAGAAACTGGATGGCAACATTCCTCTGCACAGTCTGCACTGGGGCAGAGACTGACAAACTTCTGCCAATCTGAGCCTGTAGCAACAGATTGTTAGTGGGAATACCAGCAGTCCCCAACTGGAACAACACTGGCATGAAAATTTCAAGATACAAATCCACCATGAGTGCCTGACTGCTTGTAATGTTCCCTGTCCAGCAGGATGCCACATGTTAAGTCAGGCTGCTCAGCTACCATTTTTAAGATGCTAAACAGTAGTCCTCTGGTTTTACAACAGGCAGAGTAGTTCGGCTTTCTTGAGCAGAAATCACATAATACTTATTTTCAATGTCTTCTGAAGGGCTAGAGATAGTTTATACCGGTACTGGAGGTCCCAGCTCCTGAGGAGGAGCATGAATGGTCAGTCGTGGGGGCAGGGGATGTGGGGGCCTGCGTGGCGACTGCGGGGGCCGGGGGGCCTGTCTCTCCGAGGCAGATGATGGCTGCTGCTCCCTTGAGCTCTCATGTGGAAAAGTGGACTCTGCAGCACTGGTACTGCCTTCTCCTGAAACACATGGAAGTGCAAAGGAGTGAACTCCTGCCCTCCAAACTGAGCTGAAAACATGAAGGCAAGTCCGCAAACTCCAGGACCACATGAAGACAGACATTTTTACCCCTGCAAGAGCAGGGACACTACTCTGATTTAAAATCACTGCAAAAAGGACTTGTTCCAGCTACACCAACACCATAAGTGCTGATTCAGAGAGAGATTAAGCCATCAAACACAAGTTTCCACAGCAACCAGAGCTTGCAGGGTTTTCCAAGGAATGTAGAATACATCCAAAAACAAGCATTTCAGAAGAATCTACATTTCAGGTTAAAATGGTTTTCAGGCATATTTAAAATGTGCATTTTAATACATGCAAAGCAGCTTGTATGTTTTACCCCCTTACAGACACAGACTTTGAAGAAGCATGGAATAACCATACCACTGTTCTGAGAATCTGCTGCCCTCTGGTTGCTTTCCCCTCCTCCCATGCTTTCCTCAGTCTCTGTTCCAGGATCTGTTCCATCAGCACCCTAAAAACCAACATCAACATTACATGACTTAGCACTAAACAACTTACAGGCTGTAAAGAGAATATAAAAGCAGTACACTCAGAAAGTAAAGGCAGTAAAATAGATGAAAACTTCTGTATGTGGGGCCCTGCGTGGCGACTGCGGGGGCCGGGGGGCCTGTCTCTCCGAGGCAGATGATGGCTGCTGCTCCCTTGAGCTCTCATGTGGAAAAGTGGACTCTGCAGCACTGGTACTGCCTTCTCCTGAAACACATGGAAGTGCAAAGGAGTGAACTCCTGCCCTCCAAACTGAGCTGAAAACATGAAGGCAAGTCGGCAACTCCAGGACCACATGAAGACAGACATTTTTACCCCTGCAAGAGCAGGGACACTGCTCTGATTTAAAATCACTGCAAAAAGGACTTGTTCCAGCTACACCAACACCAAACTATTGATTATTCAAGTGCTGATTCAGAGAGAGATTAAGCCATCAAACACAAGTTTCCACAGCAACCAGAGCTTGCAGGGTTTTCCAAGGAATGTAGAATACATCCAAAAACAAGCATTTCAGAAGAATCTACATTTCAGGTTAAAATGGTTTTCAGGCATATTTAAAATGTGCATTTTAATACATGCAAAGCAGCTTGTATGTTTTACCCCCTTACAGACACAGACTTTGAAGAAGCATGGAATAACCATACCACTGTTCTGAGAATCTGCTGCCCTCTGGTTGCTTTCCCCTCCTCCCATGCTTTCCTCAGTCTCTGTTCCAGGATCTGTTCCATCAGCACCCTAAAAACCAACATCAACATTACATGACTTAGCACTAAACAACTTACAGGCTGTAAAGAGAATATAAAAGCAGTACACTCAGAAAGTAAAGGCAGTAAAATAGATGAAAACTTCTGTAAATATCTACTTCTGTAAATATCTACAGAGTCCAGTAAATGTATATACAGTTGTATGGACTCTCAGAAGTTCTGCATATCTGTACATATACAAGGGGAAACAATGTAGCCACCATCATTTAACAATAATAGACAATGAAATACCCTGCTTTTGAAGGAACTGCCTTGGTAGCTTTGCAACTACAGCATTTGTTGCCTGTACTTCGCATCTTCATTCAGACCTCTTAACATCCAAAGGTGACTTCTCTGGTGAAAACACCCATCATAACTGTCACCTACAGTCAGCCACAGCTTTTTGGGATGAATTCATGCAAAGATTTTTCTCTTTCAAGTACTCAGATCTGTGCAGATGCATCGCAACAGCAATTTACTCCAAGGAATTTCACGGTTATAAAAAAGGTACAAATCTTACCTCAGCATCATCTGCCTCATATCCATCGTTACCATCAGCACTACCAGTTCCTTCATTACTGTCATCACCTTCATCTCCCATCCCTGTGTCTTCATCATCATCCTCATCCTCTTCCTCCTCATCCTCATAGTCCTATGGTAACATCACAAAAAAGCCTTAAGGAAGTGCAGAAATGGTAACAGAATAATTTCAAATCTTGATGTGGTACATTTCACTTGGTGGTACACAGACCACCTCTGCCTCTGGGTCTCTCTCTGAAGTTGCTCAGCATTCACTGTCCACACAGTAGATGTATGTGTATTTTATTGTTGTGGTAGGTTACCCTGATTGGCTGCCAGGCACCCACCCAGCTACCCCCTCACTCCCTCTTCAACAGGACAAGGGCAGGAAACAAGAATAAAATCTTGAGGGTCAAGATAAAGGCAGGCAGATCACTTACCAATGACCACTATGGGCAAAACCGACTCAGCTTTGGCAAAGTTAACTTAGTTTGTGACAGTTGAAAACAGAGGTGGATGGTGAGAAACAAACATGGGCTACAAGGTACAAACATGCTCTGCTCAGATCACCTCCTCCCCCTCACTCTTCTCTGACCTTGGTGTTGGCAGGATTGTTGCTCACGCATTCTCTCCCCTCCTCACACTAACACACCAGCTGATGGGCTGAGCTGTGACCTGCAGTAGGGCCACCACAGAACCAGCTGGAACAGGCTGTCCCCAACAAAGGGCAGTCCCTAGCCTCTCCACACAGAGCCCACTCTTGTATGTTGAATAGTCACAGATGATCTAGAGGCATTGTGGAGTTGTAGGACTTCAAAACGTCAAGCTGGATTAGCAAGTCTCTTTAAAACAGGAGATTATCAGGCTACATAAATACAGACTATTTATACAGTCAAAAAAGTATTTTGATTACATTACTCCTGCCAGGTGAGCTTTACCTCTGATCAAAGAGAAAACAGTAAATGAACTAATAATATAATTCCATGAGAAACATACTTCCTGCTCGCCTTCATTTTCTTCATCATCGTCATCTTCGTCATCGCTATCAATTACAATGACATCATCTCTCTTGGACTGAGCATCCTGAGATGAAGAAGTATTTTGTTGGTCTGACTGAAGAGGTCCAAGATCTATTGGGATAGACTGGGAAGTTTCTTCACTATCTTCCATGGGAGTGTACTCTCCCTGTGTGACACCCTGTAAAACACAGAAGCAAGTTACCAGAAGGAACAAAACAAAGGGCAGCACATACAGCTCCTGAGATGCTCTGCAGGAAGTGTCCACTGTATTTGTGAGAGTTTCCTGTCTCCACTTAGGGAGGGGAGCCTCGACCAAATGGAGGCCTGCTCTACAAGGCACATATTGAGACATCCAAATCTGACACTACAGGTCTCCTCAGGATCAAGGAACAACCATCTCTCTCCTCAGCACAAACTCTGAGCTGCTGGTTTAGTTTTTCTGGCTGGAGGAACAGTGGTGCAATTCAGCTGACAGCCAGACAGGGAGCTAGGACACAGGGCTCTTCCATTCAGCA
Source organism: Chaetura pelagica (assembly GCF_000747805.2). Classification (NCBI taxonomy): domain Eukaryota; kingdom Metazoa; phylum Chordata; class Aves; order Apodiformes; family Apodidae; genus Chaetura; species Chaetura pelagica. Next base: position 666,216 of record NW_009953225.1, on the reverse strand, counting down.
CCCATGGATGTTCGCATCATGTAGAAACACAAAGACTTTCGACTGAATCTGATCAGTATGACTAGAAGTGTTCAGGAAAAAAAAATAAATGATAAAAGTATAGGAAGAGTCCCCCACATACCCTTCCAAAACACATTGTAATAAAAAACCTGGGGACTCCACCACCTGCATTTTGTAGCAGTCAACACTTCTGGTTTAGGGAGGATATATAAAGAGGGTCTGTTATTTTCTGAACTAGGTTCTGTTACTTTCTGACCAACACATCCCTCCAATGTTGCACATGGCTGTCTAGCAGCAGAATTCCAATAACCACACTGAGTACTAGAACTATTATTTAAACATTTCAAGATACCCCTGGAACAGAAAGCACACAGCTGTGATTCCAGGGAGAATGAAGTGTTTTGCCAGCTAGAGAACTACTATAACTTTTGCTCATTTCTGAGGTAAAAGGAGATTGATTTCATGCTTTTCACTAACATTTAGTTCTCCTAAAACAGCTACAATGGACATTCTACAGAACTAGTGCAAAAGCAACATTTTTTTTTCTTTTACCACATCATGACCCATCTAACATCAAGCTTGCCCAACGATTTGTCAAGAAAAGCAGAAAATAAAGAGAAGTACTTCAGAGGAGTAAGTGAAGAACCAAAAACTCCAATTCGATTCAAGATTGTGACTCATTTAACCTCTACATCTCCATTTCATTATATAAAACTGGGGTAAAGGACACTAGGATTTATAAGTGGCTTCCACCACAAGCCTGCAGCCACTTCTGCAACTATTGAGTTTGGGGGGAATAAAAAAGATTGATAGTTCTTTTTGATTTTTTTCTTTCCAAATATGCTTACTTCTCCAATTGAGTCTTGTGAGTCTTGATTGTATGTTTGAGCTTCTACCTCACCATCAGTGCTCTCTTCTGCTGTCACTTCCTCCTGGAAGAAGATATTTTTCTCATTGAAAACACATCATTAGCCCTAAGTGGCTTCCACCACAAGCCTGCAGCCACTTCTGCAACTATTGAGTTTGGGGGGAATAAAAAAGATTGATAGTTCTTTTTGATTTTTTTCTTTCCAAATATGCTTACTTCTCCAATTGAGTCTTGTGAGTCTTGATTGTATGTTTGAGCTTCTACCTCACCATCAGTGCTCTCTTCTGCTGTCACTTCCTCCTGGAAGAAGATATTTTTCTCATTGAAAACACATCATTAGCCCTAAAGTTTGGTTCTTCAATAAGTTTTTTTTTTTTTTTTTAACTGCTTTTACAAAATTATCTTTTCCCACAAATATCGTGGGCAACGTTTTGTTACTATTAGTTATTTCTGCTTTATCTAGCAACCCATTGCTCTGCCCTGGAGAAATACTATTTCCCCATTCCAGTCCACTGGACCTGAAGTGTCTCTAAATCTTCTCTAAATCTTTACAGGACCAAGAAAAAAACCTCAAGGTTCCCATTCCACCTCATTCATCTCAGATAATTAAGTCATAATGTTCTTAGACAATCCTGCCCTGTTCTGTTATACAGTATCCCTCTTGTAGAGTTAATAACATTTAACTTCATTAACATTATTCACGAGTTGCCTGCTGTGAGGTTCTGTCTCAAGTTCCTTCCTTTTTTGCAGGACACCCCAATTCCCTCACACCAATATTTCACATGCATCTCCTGTATGCTTTTTCCATGGAACTCCTCCCTGGCATCTCCTCAAGTACACTGTAGATTATGACCTCCAGACCACACTGAAAAATGTTTTAGCTTCTTCTTCCTCACTGTGCCTCTCTCCTCCATCCTGCAGTTCAATGTAATCTGCATCATTCATTGCAACTGGTGTAATCTCTGCCTTCCATGATTCCTAAAGACAGCTGCTTCCTCCCCAGAGTAAAAAGTCAGGTAAAGAATTAACTGACTTGCTCTGAAGTCATGTACTTGCTCTTCCCATTAAAATCCTGCAAAAGGATAGATTAAGTAACAGCATTTTCTGTTCCTGCAAACCTCTGGTCCAACTCTCTGTATGCTCCTCAGTTTCTTTGGAAGTGGTACATCCACAGCTTCCTCTGAAATTTGGTCTGAGTTCTCCACAGTGTTGTCCTCCTCTTCCTCCCGGGGACGTTTAGACAGTGAAGAACTGGGGGTAGCTGAAACTTAAAAGAGCCCCACAGTTATTTTCAGAACAAACATGCAAAACAGAAAATCAAAATATTTGGTATTTTACTGTGGAAGATCAACTCCTTTTCTGCACTGAATGATAACAAATTTAATCAGACAAAATCCCCTTGTGCCATTTCCTAGGATATAAAAGACTTATGCTCTTGGGACTATATTCACAACCTCACTGGCCTCAATTGTAAGCTTCAGGGTACAACTGAAACTTGTTTTGTTCCTGACAAGTACACCTAGAAGTTTAACAGAGTATCAGCTGGGAAACAAACAAACAAAAAAAACAGACTACAAAAGCCTATTTTGGGGAATAATGTAGGGCAAACAGACGTGCAACAGTGTATCACACTGAGTAGCTTTAGCATTCTTCTCTGTGTTTTACAATCCAGATTAAGTAGTTTACTCATGACTCCTAGAATTCACCTTGCTCCAACAGCACCATGGAAACAGAGACAGCAAGGTTTAATGTATTCAGCCCCAAGGGTGCTCTGAATGGATAAACAAACATGTGAGGTTTTATTTTCTAATTTAAGGAACACAGTGACAATGGAATCCCAGAGGTACCATTTCTGAAGCTTCAAGAGGAGCCTAACTTCAGGAGTTTGTAAAATGTGCAATAAACTAAGGGGAAAAAAACAAAAGGTCAATTTATTTTGCTGTGGTTAGGCCTGGTTTGACATGGGTCCAAATCGAGCTACTTACAGGCAACTATTCAGAAAGGAAGGCCCATAAAATGAAACCAACCTGTGCCAAACACTGCAGTAGAAGTGGAGGGCCTCTCTATTTGAGAGCTCTGTACAACCTCGACGATGGCAGGGGATGGCTCCTGAGTAGCAGGCTCTATCTGAGGGTGGCTCTGCTGTGTGGGCTGCACAAAAGCAGTGGCTTGTGTCTGCTGCTGAACAGTCAAGATAGGCTGAGAGACAGATGTCTGAACATTGGGGCTGGTGGAACGCACAGACCCACTGGTGCTCCCGAAGACTGGAACATGCTCCACAGGTCCCTCTGACTGCATAGCTGAAAGGCAAATAGGAGCATACTCAGCTCTCCTCATACCATCTAGTGGAGTTCACATCCTCCATGTCAGGATGCCCTAAAGAAGTAGATTCAAGATGTTGCAGATTGAGCTAACATTGCTTATATCCATCTTCAGCTGAGGAATCATGAACTTCAGTGCAACAGAAGAGGCCATGAAAGTGCAATATTGAAAGAGACGCAGGGACAACAAAACTATCTGAGGCACTTCCAAACTTTCAATTACTAAAATTTCAAGGAAAAACTAGCATTTATGATTACTGGAGATCCTTATGCTATACTAAAATGCTCACCTTCCTGAGTCTCCACCTGTGTTGTAGGCATCACTGTGGCTGTTGGAGTAGTGGTAGGATTGGTGACTGTAGCAGGAGTAACCATCGGACGGATGCTGGCTCTGGGAGTAGACTTATTCCCAGCTATTGCAGCAGCAGTCACTTTGCTTGGTGTTGACACAACAGGGGTTGGTTTAATATTTGCTGTTGGTGGATCTGAAGTGCTAGCACTGAAAAACAGGATATTGGTTTCATCATGGTAGTGCAGAAAGCAGATGTTAAAATACCAAATGTAAATATATTCTTGTAGCCAGAAATACTTATTTTTAAAGGTTTAAAATTCAAAAGCCTGACAAGGGTGTAACGAATTGTCTCCCAACATTTGGTTATAGTAAAAGAGAAAAAAGACAAGACACGCTATGTCATCAGTAGCATTTTGTCCAGCTTAGAGGTTTTACAAGTTTTTTCAAAGATAATCCCCTAACAAACTGTTAGCAGATCAGAAAGAGCCGTGTGTAGCTGGTACTGTTGGCTGTGCAGGGTCTTTATTACAGTGAGCAATACATCTTACACTGAAACTAAGTGATCCACTTAATACAGAGCAACATCAAACAAGGATGCTCTCCTAAAAACTGAAAGGGAGTTTGTTATCTAAACTTAGTAATACGTAGTATTTCCCGTTAGAGCTGCGTCACTTGACTATTTTACCTGCCATTAGAGTTACCATCTATTTAGTCACAGAATCACAAAATATCAGGGGTTAGAAGGGACCTCCAAAGATCAGGTCCAAACCTCCTGCCAGAGCAGGATCAAAACAAACTAGGGCAGATCACTCAGAAAGACATCCAGACAGGTCTTGAAAGTCTCCAGAGAAGGAGACTCCACAACCTCTCTGGGCAGCCTGTCCCAGGGCTCTGTCACCCTCACAGGAAAGAAGTTCTTTCTCATGTTGAGAAGGAACTTCCATGCTCAAGTGTGAATCCATTGCCCCTTGTCCTATCACAAGGTACAAATGAAAAGAGCTTGTCCCTTGCCTTCTTGATGTATTGACAGACACCAATTAGATCAGCCTTCAGGTGGATCAGCCAATTCTCCCAACTTCATGTCATCAGCAAACTTGCTGAGAAGACACTCAGTTTCTCTTGTTTGAGATTATTCCACAAGGAAGAGCCCCCAAAACCAAAAAGATGAAAGGTAACAACAAAAACTGTACAACCTCTAGAATCCTGAAATCTGAGAACATTTTTAGAATGTTTCACATTTCCCAGATACCATGTTCTTGCTGGTTAATAAGGCAATTTAACAGCTTAGAAGCCTCATTGATCAAACACAGCTGAGGAAACAGCAGGAACATGTGTCAACCAGTATTTTCAAAATTGCTTAAGAAGAACTGTGAAAAGGCAGTGGTCTACTAAAAAGAACAACTTGATAAAGACAAAACCAAGAAACACCAACCACAGAACCTTTGCAAAACCCCCAAACCCTTCAACTCACATTCCTCTTTCACCTGAAGCTGGAGTAGATTTGAGTGAGATTTGCCTCTGCTGTTCTGGGACCTATTAAATAAGAAAGAGAAGCATCATATATGTAGGAAACAGAGTGAGTAATTTCACAGGGTACTTCAGCAGGCAGCTCTCTTCACTGGCAACTGTTTCTCCAGCAGACTTGTTAGGTTACCTAGTCAGACTCCATCATTACTGCAAATTCTCCACAACAAACCATACAGCCACACCAAGGATGTAAACCAATTCAGTAATTTCTCAGGCATTTTCTGGAGCTAGTGAGACAACAGCAGCTAGAATCCATTATCTGAGCATAGGGAGAAAAACACAGAAGCAGCCACCACTGGCTGACAGACATTGAGTCATGTAACTGCAGCCAGGAATTCTGACTATGGCAGCAAGGAAGTTTTAAACTAAGCTTTGAATCCTTACTAACACTGCCTTGTATGTTTCCAAACCCACAGGATGGTGGAACTTGAACAGGGCAGAGTTTGGTGGGATCACTGCCATTTTTCAATATTCTACTACTTTTTTCAAGTGCAGGATTCCTGTGACAAAAACTTTCACCTGCTATGTAGGATGTTTAGAAAAGCAGTCCTGAGTACTAGAGGCTGCAAACCCAAACCAAGCTGGCCAGTGGTGCATGTACCAGGAGCTGTTCTCATTCAGTCAGGAGACACACAAGCTGTCTGTGCCCCTCCCCAGCAGGCTAAGAGGACCTAGTACCTTGTTTGTAGACTCGGGGGGCTCGTCCCGTTGCTCGTGGTGCCGCTCCTGCTGCTCCCTGAGCTCCCGCTCCAGCCGGCAGATTCGACCCTCATACTGTGACTTGAGGGCGCTCATCCGCACCTCCAGCTCGGTCTTCTGCTCTTCCAGTGAGCTGCTCTTCTGCTTCCACTCTTCATTTTCTTTTGTTAGCTGTTCTTTGGTGCCTAATGGAGTAGGAAAGAAGTTAGGCTTGCCACTGCACAGCTGCCATCTAACCCTCTGCCTG
>NW_009953225.1:648932-660049 GCF_000747805.2 Chaetura pelagica | reverse complement strand
CTGCTGAACACCTCTGCTTTCACAGGTTACCCAAGTGTTTGGAAATCTCAACATTAAGCTACCAAAGGAGCTCTTGGAGGTGATTTTAATTTTTACAGCCACTTTTCTATGTAATTGAAATTAAATAAATGAAAAATATAAATATATATAACGAAAATATCTTAATTAAAATTAAACACAAAAGAACAAGGTGTTTTCACCAACCTCTTACACCATCACTCCTCTCAACATCAATTGAAAACAGAGGAGGCAGTATGATTTACAACTGTACATTTAAGGAAGAGGAGAGTGACCTGTTAGTTGGGTCAATCTGCTCTAATCAACAGAGGGATAAAAAAGGGGGGTTATTATGTTGGCTGGTAAAAACTACGCTAAATTTTTTTACCTCCACTGTACAGCTAGCTACATACTTTTATCATCTCCTGCAGGAATTAAAATTGAAGTTTTAGAACAATTCCTGTAACATCCAATCTAGGAAAAACCTTGAAGTAAAATATGAAGCAAACCCTGTTTTCTGAAGCATCCTGTCTAAATGCTGTTCCATAGGAATCATCAAAGACTGAAACAGAAGAATGAAACCATAAGGATGTTAAAAACATCATAATACCAGCTAACTGTGCAATCTTCTGCTTGGCAGCAAGCAAGGTCTTCCTAGTTTTCTCTTCCTTCTCAGTGATCTGCTGTCTCAGCTGCTCCTCCTGTGTAGTCTTCTCCTGCAGGTCTTGATGAAAACGAGCAAGTTCAGACTGTAGCTGTGTTATCTGCTCCTGAAGGTTTCTAACTTCAGCTTCCTTTTCTGCTATAGTCTAGGGAGAGAGAGAGAGATTGCAGCTGTTGGCCATAACCAGCCACCCTGGCAAAGATCCAGCCTAGCAGGGTGCATTAAGGTTGAAAAGCTTATCACCCACAATAACAGTGCAGTCCTCTCTGAAGGCAATAGCTGAGAGAACTGCATTCTCTTTCCCACTTATTTATTCCAAGAAGCAGCATGACACACACTAGATAGAGGATTTAAACCAGGTTTAAGGCCCCTCTTTCCCAACCAGGCAGAGGAACAATCAGGTTTAAGGCCCCTCTTTCCCAACCAGGCAAAGGAACGAGGTCCCTTCATATATTTCTGTGCATACATGCACACACATATCCCCTCACATTCTTCACAGCTACACATTTCAGATGGCAGTGGAGCACAGGACTCGGAAATTGTACACTGCTCTTACCTTCTGTAAGCTTTCAACCTGAGCCTCCAAAGCCTTCGTCTTCCCTTCAGCTTGGCTCAGAGTGTCTTTCAACTCTTGTACTTCCTGGGCAGAAACTTGTTCTTCTTGTTGTTCCACAAAAGACTGAGTTGATGCTTCTGCAACCATCTGAAATACGTCAAGCAGAAGCAGACTGGATGTCATTACTTACACAAATTGCCTCTGTGTGCAGACTGATCATTTAACAAGTTCTGGGCAAACCCAAGGACTTCTAATGAACTCTGAGGTTCTGCTAAGAATGCTGTGAAGTATTAGGTGATGTGAGGCTCATGCTTTCTGGCAGTTAAGAGATAAAAGCAGAATAAACAATGTAATTTTCTGCTTTTCTCTTCACAAATTCATACAATATTATACAAAGGGAATGTGAAAATCATGAGGCTGATTATACACGACTAGATGAACAACACACTTTTCATGGAGTACTATTTTCAAATAAAGCAAAAGTGTATCTACCTTATCATGTTGTGCTTTCAGCTCCTCATATTGAGTCTTGTACCTGCGCCCAATTTTCTTGACCTGTGTTATAGTTTTCACTTTTTCTTGTATGTCAGCCACTTTAGCATCCAGTTCCTTCTGCAAAGTGTCCTTTTCTCCTCTTACTTTAGTAACTTCATCCTTCAGGCTCTGAACAAGATTCTGGCTTGTAGTCAAGGACGCATTAGTTCTAAATAACAAGAGTTTGAGGGAAGATGCAAAGGAGATGTTGAAATGTACTGATTTCTGTGCATTATCACAAGCATTATTTGTAGTGATTTATGTCTTCCAGGATTTGGCAGTGCAAATGATATTTGTAGAATACAAATTATTCTACAATACATTAATTTAGAATAAGATCAGCTACAAGACTGCTTCCAAAGCAGTTCTTGCTTCACTTTATCCACGTTACCAACCTTCACTAAGAATACCAAAGGTTTCATAGCTAAATGGAGACAGTTCAGAAACTACACTTCCACATACAGCCTTATTTTAAGTATTCTGCTTTGCACAAAGCTTGTTACTAACTGGCTTATACCACACCTGGCTATTTCTGCTTTAAGCCTGCCAATCTCTTCACTCATTTGCTGGATGCGCTTGGTGTTCGCCTCCTTCTCCGACAGCAGCTTCCGATACTCCTCCAGATCAGTGTCCTTCTGTTGACTCAGTAAATGCTGGAAGGTTGAGAACACAGTTTGCATTTTCACAAGGTGATCAGCCAGTTCTATTCAGAAAATCTCTTGGATTTAGAGCTACTATGTTTGCATTTTCATTTGGAATGCCTATGAATTACAACGGCCCGTTCTGCAGCTGCACAAGCAAGGCTTTACAAGTCAGCTACATTCCTTAGTTGGTTGTTTTTAAGAAAACACACAACTTTTTTTTACATCGTTTTGCTGTTTTCTTCCCCCTCACAACAACACCTTTGAAAAGATGCATTCCCCACCTGAGTCCGGGCTTTCCAGCGTTTCACATCCTCTTCCAATAGCTTTTTCTCTGCCTGCAACATTCCACTTTTCTCACTCAGTTCAGCATTAGACTCTTGCAGAGGTAGAATGTCAGCCTCAAGCTTGCGTACCTGGCAACACAACTGGAGCTTAAACTCTCTGGATCTTATGAGACTGAAGGAAATGGAACATGGTAGGCCTTGAACAAGCATGGTCAGAGGCACGGGGAGAGCACAACCAACACCCTCAAGGAGTCATGATATAGCTCCTTTTTCAGCTCTCTGCCCTTCAGTGGCCAGCTGGGGCAGGAAGAAGGACAAGGAACAAGAGCAGGAGACAATCCTACAGAGAGCAAAACCCCACAGGTATGACCTCACAATCTTAGATTCTCACTCTCTGTACTTCAGTACTGGAAACTGATTATTAATTACATAGTAGAACCCAAGCACCACTGCATGGGATTCCATTAAAAGAACTGGCAAGTAGAAATGGGAAGAGGCATGTATTTCCCTTTTAAGCTCTCAACATAGTTGTGATCTGCTCTGTATCCCTGTGCCATTTTTCATTTATTTGTTGCTACTGACACACCTCTGGCCAAGGACAAATGCTGACTTTCATTATGCCTTCCAAACTTTCTAGTTGGACCAAAGCCTTCTAAAATTCTAAAGGGAAAGTCTCCTCATTTGTGTAAGATGCAAAGGAATATTGACAATCTAAATCATGTACTTATTGCAATTAGCAATGATACATCCAGATGTTAACACATCAACTTGTGTAGCTGAAAAATACACGTGAACGTCAGTACTAACCTTGGCTTGAATCTGTTGCAGCTCTTGTTCCAGTCTCTCCTTCTCTTCTCTGAGCATTTTGTTGGTTTCTATCAGAACATTCATGGTCTCAGTTTTTTTCATTAATTCTTCATGCTGTGCAATGGTTTTTGCTGTTACCTTTTGAAAAGATTTAACTCAGTCATTTGTTTTGCTTGCACATGGACATGTACTTACCTGGACCTGGCTGAACACTGTTTTGGAAAGCTACCATGGCATTCTTTAGGTCACATGTACAGTCAGAGCAAGTAAATATCACTTAAGAAACAGGAGATGGGAAAAAAAATGAGAGAAACTATTTTCCCTATTTGGGTGATTTTGCAATTGCCACACTGCTTCACAGGGCTCAGAACAAGACCTTGCATTTGGCTATTTATCAGTATCTGTTTAAGAGCTTCCAATTCTTCCAAAACTCTTCATTCTTGGGTAAAAGCAGCAAAGACAGAGTGAAGCACAGAGAACAGCTTGTGGGAATCATAAGCAATAATATCCAAACATACCTGTACCTTCTCTCTCTCAGCATTGAGGCTGTCCTGAAGCTCCTGGAGCTCCCTTTCCAGATGCTCCACCCTCTGCCGGTAGCGCAAACTCTCCACTTGGGCCACCTCAAATCTAGTCTCTGCAATCTCCTTTTCTCGACGTATAAACCTGCAATGAGAGAATGAACAACACATCATGTCATTGAACATGAAAGACAAAGCATTTTAAGCCAAAACATCTTGTATCTGACAGTCTGCTGAGTACAGAGATTGGTTGAGAAAGATAAAAAAGAAAATCCTAGTTAAAAGTGTTTCAGAATCTACTGAAATCTCAAAAAAACTATCAAAAAGAAAGTCAACTCTGAAACTTTCTTGCCAATCATATTGGCTAAAATCTGATTTAGCTTTCTGTTGTAACAGACTCACATTTTCCTAGAAGTAGAAAGAAATCTCCTCTACTAGTTACTGATGCAGGACAATCACCTACCTAGCAAAAAGTAGCATTTACATTTTATACATTATCCTTCAAATCCAAAGTAATACAGAACTACTTTATTCGCCCACTAATTTATAACCCCTGGGAGGAGCCCAGAGCTTAATTTACCTAAGAATTTCTAAGATTTGCTCCTGGGATTTGCCTTCCTCATTGAGAGAAACATTCACTGCAGCTGGTATGGCTTCTTTCATAGAAGTCACCATCTTGTCACTCAGACTTTCCAGCTGTTCGTGCAATAATCGATTTTGTTTTTCCAAGTCTTCACAGCGGGATGCAAGTTTTGAAGCTTCATCCTGCAACAAAATCATTCAATGGCTGTGAATTCCGTGGCCGAATTTCTGCCAACTGAAAAAACCCACTGAAACCATCCAAACAATCATACCTTGATCATCCTCTCCCTCTCTTCCCAGGAGGCTTTGCTCTCTAACAATTCAGACTCTGCTTTCTGAGCAGCCTCCTCCAGCTGCTGCCTGACTGCTGTGTTCTTCGCAACCTGCTCTTTAATAGCCTGCAAAGCTTCCACATCAGCAGCGTGGAGCATCAATTCCCGTTCATATTTATTCTGAGCTTCAGAAGCCATCTTTGCCTGCAGAAAAATACAACAACAGATCCTTTCACCTTTGAGGCTCTGTATTTGATATGTACAAAGAGATTCTCCAATTCTAGACAAAGTCAGTGACCGCTAATGAAAAATAAAACCCCTGGTCAAAACCTCTGTTGTTCTCAAGTATGAAAAATATGGGTAAGCTTAAAATGTTTCCCTTAAAGGTACTTTTAAGGAAAATCAGAATTTGAAATAGTTGTCCTGAGTGGCCAGCAGAAGGGCACACTCTCTATAGAGACTCTGCAATCAAACTTCTGCACAGAGCCAGGCATTAGGCCAAGAACATCCACTCCTTGCTTCAATGTGTGAATGGGCAAAGACATTGACTGCATGAGGCTAAGGACAGACCATGGCCACAGCAGCAGTGGAAAAAAATGGAAATGCTTGTCTGCTAAATTCTGGGTTGGATTAAACAACAGCCAAAAGATTTGCTACATCCTTTACGCCGATCAGAACTGCTGGAATTCTCTCCTGCAGAAAAGGAGACTCCTTTTAAAGCATAGGTACCAACAAGACAGTCTTACCAGGTGCTGCTAGATACCATATGGCCCCACAGTTTTAAAAATACGACAATTACGTTTTGAGTTAGAAAGACTTTTTTCCCCGTTGCATCATTGTGAGAGCTCAGTTTTCTTTTTTTGCTCTCCTCTCAGCAAAGTGAGGTGGCCAAAACTCAAAAAACCCAAACCAATCAATTTTTGTATGTAATGAACAGCATGTTGCATCCTCTGTTTTCTTAACTTCACACAAACTGTGCTTGCAGCACAACTTCAAAGTCAGATGAGTTCGTATTAGCACCATGTTTGATCAGGTAGAAAAATGAAGCAGTAAACAAGCAGCTGGGCCCAAAATAAAGTGTTCTTAGAGGGCTCTGCTTGTCTCATAAGCAGCTCTACATTTACAAAAAATATTCTGAGTTCAGCTTAAAAACTAACATTACTATCTCTAGGTAAAATAGGCAAATACAGCAAACATACTTGCTCCTGGCAGTCACGTCTGGCTTGCTGTTCATTACTTAGAGCTGTGCTGGCTCTCTGAAGAGCTTCCTGAACTTCTGACTGCACAGTTGACAGACTCTTCTTTAGTTCTGTGAGCTACAGTGATGAGGGAGAGGGGAACAACACAGGCACAAAAGTATTACTAAAAAATAAAGCATTTTACAGAGTACTATACACAGCAAGGCTTTGAACATAGTCATGAATAATGCAGAACCAAAGGTGGTAATTTTATTGATTTTAACCTAAATTTAAATCTAAGTGTAATCTAAAGTGAAACACTTTGAAGATTTTGTTCAGCCTGGAGAAGAGAAGGCTCCAGGGAGACCTCAGAGCACCTTCCAGTGCCTGAAGGAGCTACAGGAAAGCTGCAGAAGGACTTTGGACAAGGGCAGGGAGTGACAGGACAAGGGGGAATGGATTAAAATTGGAAGAGGGGAGATTTAGGTGAGACATTAGGAGGAAATTATTTAGTGTGAGGGTGGTGAGACACTGGCCCAGGTTGTCTGAAGCTGTGGCTGCCCCATCCCTGTCAGTGTTCAAGGGCAGGTTGGATGGGGCTTGGAGCAACCTGGTCTAGTGGGAGGTGTCCCTGCCCATGCAGTGCGTTGGAACTAGATGATCTTCAAGGTCCTTTCCAACCCAAACCAGAGTGGGATTCTATGATTTTGACTCACTAATGTACAGAGCTCTTTCCTGGTAAAAACATATTGCTGTTCTTCCAGAGTTGGGCCTGCAGTAATTGTAGCTGCAATCATCTTGTTTCTTTCTATCCCAATAAGAGCCCAAATATAAATCAGATCTATAAGGGCACAGACCACTCTGGTTTGAAAAGACATGTACGCTAGAAATTTGGTTCTGGCTCATGTTCCAAGGGTTTTCTGAAACCTCTCCCATGCTTTCTTGCAAACTGTGCTCAAAGTTCAAGAAGGTAGTGACAGCTTTAAACACACACCCTAACAAAGCTTCAGGTACTACTCATGTTTGTATGCCTCTCACAAATTCAGTTAGCTCTTTATACATCCTAAAAGATCTACCTTTGGACATTAATACGCCGTAAAAAACACCTGAATTTTAGGGAATTACGTAAAAGTGCATTCCTGTGGACTCTCTACTAGGGAGCCTAAGGGAGGGAGCATTCAGCACATACCTGTTGTTCCATGCTCTCCACAGCTTTACGCTTCTCCTCTTGCAGTTCTTGCTTTTCTTTCTCTGACTCCATCAGCTTCTTTTCCAGCTGTGCTTGATACTCTGAAGACTCCTTCAGACGAGTTTCCACTGTTGCACGAACTTCCTCTGTCACCTTCAATAAAATCCATCACAAGAGATCTTTTTTTTTCCTTTAAATACAGCTTTCTGATGTGAAACCAGTATTTTATTCATAATTTAAGGCTGGAACAGGTAATTCTCAGCATCTAATTTAGAGCAACACTGAAAATGTGGAGAGTAACAAAGAACATTGAAATATTTTTTCCCTTTTCCCTCTCAAAGCTGCACCCTGTTGTCTAGTGATGCTGCAGCTGCCCTAGAAAGTGAGAGCTCTGTTTCAGTCTATTTTATTGTGATGTGCAAAACAGCTTGGAGGAACAGGAGTTATAGTGGGGTGTATGACAGATCTGAAGGTCATTCTTAAGTGCTCTTTTGCATCACTGAAGACCCTGCTGATGCAGAAGGTGTGAATTTAACTGCTTTTGATTGAGAGCCAATTAGTACAATCACTGATCACAAGGGGAAGAGTATTTTAAAGTTAATTCCCTGCTTTCTAAGAAAGACATTGGCACGATACTTGGAGTCAAGCTTACAGTTCAACATTCTAAAAGTATGCTGCAAAGAATAAAATGGTTTTTAATAAAATTGTCTAAAATATGGTATTACTACATAATACTCTAATACTTTCTGAACTAATTTAGGGTTTTGTGTAATTCTTCTCATAATCCGAAGACACTACTGTAGTACAAAAAAACAGTATTTTATTCTGTTTCTGGTTTTGCTCTAATAAACAATAATGGTAACTACTTACCTGTTTTTCCTTATTGAGGGATTCCTCTAGACTAAGAACCATGGCCCTGTACTGTTCCACATTACTAGAACTAGTCTTGAGTCTCTCCCTCAGGTCATTAACTTGCTCATCAGCTTGTCTGAGTCGACTTATAAGATCATCCACATCTTCACTTGAACTGGGCTGACCTATAACATTAGAACACATTTAATAACTGATGAAGTTTAATTCAGTTTTTTAAACCACCGTTCTGTTGAAAACTCAAGTCTTTTTAGAGTAATACCATGGAAAAAACAGTAACCCTCACAAAGCTTCCCTAAATAAAATTGTCAGTCCTAACCAAAACAGTGGCTTGCAATCAACACTGTTGATTGACAATAAAGAGATTGGCTATTTAAAAGTAAGTAACCTAACAGACTTAAGTTCTTCCAAATAAAAATAAAAGGGACTAATAAGTTTTGCTTTATTTTCCCCATTTGTCAAAGACCTCTTGGACACTAATTTTATTTTAAAAAATCATCCCAGTTATCACTTGCTTGAGAGTGTGACTGTAATAATGAAGGGGTTTATTATTTAGTGTTTTGTTCTCCTAACTCGAAATAATGATGAATTCTAGCATTCTGCAGACAGCAATGATTAACCTAAGTTAAACGCAGAAAAATATCTTACCTTTCCCTGGAGCCCTCTGGGATGACTGAGATGCCAGCTGAGCCTCCGTATTGTTAAGCTGCTGTTTCAACATGGTGGTTTCCTTCTGGGCATTCTTCAGAAGCTCCTTTGTGTTAATGTGACGGTTTGTCTCAGTCTCCAGTTGCCTCTTCAGATCCAGGATATGAACCTGAAAACACAATTCACAAATGGTGCAAAGACCAAATACATTTACCAATCTCAGGCATGAAAAACCATGCCCCACAAGCTGGCAGGAGCCACGCAACTGCGGCTTTGTTTTCACTAAACCAAGCTTAGCATATTTCTAATGACTTACCTCTTGATTTTTGGTAAGGGAATGTCTTTGTTCCACCTCGCTCTCTAGTTTCTTCTTCAGCTGAGAGATCTCACGCTCCAGCTTTTCTATCTGGTTGTTGAGTCGCTGCTTTGTTTCCGTCTCGGACCGTTCCAATATTCCCTGAGAAGAGAGCAGAAGGCACAGAGCTCACCAGACCCTTCTGTCATTCCCTTCTGAGTGACTCCAGCTCTTCCCACAGAGGTGCCACAACACAACTGCTGCAGGGGCAGAGCTAAGTCAGTGGCTACAGAAAATCCTTACAAGTAGCACTGACAATGTAGGACTTAGTTTTGAAAAATATTTTGTAGTATTGATACAATAAGTACTAGTAAAAGAAAATCTATTATCCATGCAGTCTAATTCCAGGGATTAAAGAACTTCAAAAGATCTACAACATAAATGGAATTCAGTCATGTGATAGAAGCTGCAGCTTTCAATATTTATACTCAATATACCTTCTAGCAGAAGGCAGAAAAGTAGAGAAATAAATACAATTCAGAGCAATAGGAAACTAAAGCAACCAAGGCAGGTAAATTTTGCTGTCATAAAAATTAACATACAGATTTTTTCCTTTCACTTTGTTTCACGTGTTGTTTCCATTTTATTGTTAAAACCCTCTTCCTAAACTCAAATTTCTCTGGACTTTGCCCAGTATAATAATTTAGGACAGGAGTAACAAACATGCTTAAACAAGTCGCTCAAGTGTTTTATGTTCAGCATCAATTTGTTATAACAAAAGAATCTATGTTAAGACTCAAACCCATGGCTGTCTTATCTATTTTCATGAGTATGTATTGAAAACTCTTGACAGACAAACCAAATTTGGACCTGAGAGGAACACCACATACCTGAATAGTTCGCAGATTAGTGAGCAGCAAGTTCTGTCCTCTTTGTTCCACCAGCAAAGACTCGCGCTGCTGAGTCAGGCGCACATCTGACATCTTCAAGATGTCCTTCTCTTTCTTCAAGTTTTCTGCTCTCACCTTTGAGACACCAAATAATAATGACAACTGTTACCAACCCCAAACCTGTTTGTTAACTATAATACTACTTTTAAGATCAGTTGCTATGTTTTGAATAGAACTTCCAATTATAGATTGTAAACTAAAATGCATGCAAAGTAAGCCAAGAACAGTAAGAACACAACTGTCTGCCTCATTACATTCCTCTTCTCTGTAAACTGAAACCCCTTGGGAATGTTGTTCCATCTTCACTCAGCACGAGATATTTTGCAGAATGTCACAAATGTAATAGCTGATACACTCCAAAAGCCACACATTGAAGTTGTGACAGCTTTCAAGAAACCCTCCCGTGTTCCTTTGGAACTTGCAATGCAGTGCATTACTAACCTCTGCCACTGCCAGTTTTTCATTAGCTCCCCTCAGGTCTTGAGTCATAGTGTTAATGATCTGCTCTTGCTTCTGAGTTGTTGCTGTGAGTTTCTGGGTTCTCTCATGCAGAGATGTTATTTCTCGCCGATAGCCTTCAACGTTGTCCTGCAGCATTTCATACCTTCACAGGGAAGAGCAAAGCACATGTTTGTCACATTAAACTGTTAATTGCAAGAGGTGTGTGTACACAGCTGCACGTCTCCTGTTCTCATGTGCCAGTTCCCACCTATGTGGCTCACTCAACTAGAAGGTGTACTCTTGATCCCCCCTTCATCATTTCCTCGTGTTCTTTAACAGAACAGATAACGTGCATCTTTAACTGGCAAACTCTTCCTAAGCAGATGGTACAAGCAGTCATTATGATTCTGTTGACAGAGGAGACATGCACAGGGCAATGAAGTGAAGACGCTGCTTTACCGTTTGGAGGCAAACTCCAGCTGTGTGGATATCTTTGCATTTTGTGACCTCAAGTCTGTGACCTGCTCCTGAAGCTTTTCATTTTGTTCATTCAGCAACTTGTCATTCTCCGCCTTTTCTTTTTTATAGTTCTCAAAAACTTCCTGCAACTGCATCAAAGAACAGACATTGAAGTGCTTCCAGGAGTCTAAGGAAACAGTGACAGCTTTCCACAGTGCCTGCTGAA
>NW_009953225.1:647132-648881 GCF_000747805.2 Chaetura pelagica | reverse complement strand
CCTGCTGCAGGGCAGCCCTTGCCTCCACAGCCTCCACGGACTCAGCCATTGACACTGGAGCAGGAGTTGACATGGCTTGAGGTAAACTTGGGCGCTTTGGAGTAGACATAAGAGAAATGTCCTCTGGCAACATACCTGAAGCTACAAAACAGGTCAAGGAGATTTTAAAGGCAACAGTTGAATGGATGCTTGCCAAAGCAGATGATGACAGAACCACATCACTTCCAACTCAAACCATTCTATGATTTTGTGCCTAAAAACACTAGCTGTATTGCTAGGGAAGCCCTGGGGTCTGCTGAGCAGGCACATGGCTGCCCATTCTTTACACCTGCAACACACCACCAGAACACACCATCACTACTTATGCCTGCCACTCATTAAGTTGCAAGCTGCTACACTGTCAAAATAAAATCATGTGTCTAAATACCAAGTCATGGGGTTTTCCAGCAAGCAAAGGTCAAAGCTGAATGCCAGATTAACAGAAGTTACCAGTACCACTACAGCACCATTACTGAAAGCTCCTGAGAAATACAAATTACTTATTTTCTGTGCTTCAGCAGTGAGCAGCCAACCTTGCAGAGGAATGACAGCTCCCGTGGTCTGTGCCAGCAGAATGCGGAACATGTCGCGCTGCCGCACGATGGACTCCACGAGCTGCAGCTGGTGGTGACGCGACTCACGCAGCTTCTCCAGCTCGTTGAGAGCTTCCTCCAGCTGACTCTGGAGCTCAGAAATCCTGGAACCAACAGCAGTTGTTTTCAGAAACATGTACAGCAAGGCACATCAAGATGACACAACCCTTACACTCTGCACAAGCCTTTTCACATTTACTGCAGCTTAGAAAGTTAGGCACCACTGAGATTTTTGAGCCAAATTACAGCAAAATTGGCCTTTGGGCTTGCCATGTTGTATATGACAAAGAAAGCAGGCCTCTTCCACCATAAGCAGAAGAGAGTAAACACTGCTCATGTCAATGATTTCAAACAACAGTCAGCAACATGAGCAGAGAATCAGGCTGAGAACACTATCTGGGCGCTTTACAGCTAGTGAAAGGTACACAGATATTCAATTTTTTGTTCAGTCAGCTGGAATGAAAACCTTTCTTTTTTGAAAACTGCACTGCTGTATGAAAAAACACTCACTAAAAGAGTGACAGTTATTTTACTCTGGATTTTGATGAGAGGACCTATTACAAGAATGTGTTTTGCCCTTTTCAATTACACATCTGCTTATGACCCTCCCTGGCAGTGTTCCTGGCCAGGTTGGATGGAGCTTGGAGCAAACTGGTCCAGTGGGAGGTGTCCCTGCACATGGCAGGGAGGTTGGAATGAGATGATCTTTCAGTTCCCTTCCAATCCAAACCAGTCTGGGATTCTATGACATGCATACAAGTCATAACAAGCCGAAGCAGAACACTGAGAAGTGTTGGAATAAATCCCTGATACTACTTGGTACAAACAGTTTACTAGAGGAACAGGAAACTCACTTAGATGATGTTGTTTCCTGCTCCTCTTTTTCTTTAGCCTCTCCCAGCTCTCGAAGAGCCACCAAGAGGCGCTGATTCTGCTGCTGAAGCTCTTCAATATTTCTGTAAGAGACCAGATGCTGAGATATCACTTCAGAAGAGCTACTGATGTCTGCGGAGCTCACTTCCTCATCACGAATCACATGGTTGCCTCTAGCTTCTTCAAGCTCCATTAAAAGCACACGGATCTGAAAGAGAACACACTGGTTTAAGTCTTGCACAAT
>NW_009953225.1:643319-647087 GCF_000747805.2 Chaetura pelagica | reverse complement strand
ATCTGCAATCGTTCCAAGGTAACTACATTACTGAGAAAACAGGTTGACAGAAGGAAACCACATTCACATCAGATGCAGACAGTCTGTGTTCAGTTCTGCAAACTGCTTACAGGACATTCCAATAAAAACTCATATAAATGTCAAATGCTTAAAAATATTATCCTAAAGCAGCATCACTTCTATTCAGCTAAACTGACTCAAATTTTATAAGCAGAAATATAAATAGTGTTGTACTAAGGGGAAGCTTTTAACAGCACTAAGGCTCTTATGAAAACCAAGGCCTACATGACTGTGGCTAAACAACTTCCAAGTAAACTTCAGACATACAGGACCACATGAATACGTAAGTTGCAAGCCATACATTTAACCACAGCAAAATTGGTTCTACCTGCTGTGAAAGATCTTTTACTTGTATTTCCAGCCTCTGGTTCTCTCTCTCCAGCAGAGAGGCATGTTTGTTGGCTTTATCGGCATCCTCCTGCAGCCGCTGGATTTCCTGCAAGCACAGAAGCATGAGGAGACACACACCATTAAACTCAGCCACATTCCTGTCCAGAGAGATAACATCATGTGAAGACATGCCTTGTGAATCTAACTGCCCTTTACTACCCTGAAGTTGCACACCAAAGGTTAAACTCCTCATATTTAGGAATCAACAGCCACATTCTTTCATCCCGTATTAGTGTAGGTATTAAAATTAGTGGGAAGTGAGCATCCAAGTTTTTATTCTTTAGACAGATAAAGATCAATCTTTGTTTAGAAAATAATTCTACTCTCTCAGAAAATCAGAGATTGTAAGTCACCATGTTTCAGTCTTCAGTATAAAAATTTCCACTGTAAAAAAAAAATAGTTGCTGTAAAGTACTTTGCATAGTCCAATAAATTTGCATGCTAGAAAGCTCAACAGTCATTTTCCTACAATAAAATTGATTACAAGTTCCTTTCTATGCATTTACTAACAGCAATTAGGTTAAGGAATTAAAAAGCCAGTTTTTCCATAATTTTATATGCTCTCTTATACTGACCTTCATAGCTTGTTCAAGCTTTGCAGACAGACTGGCAACAGCTTTTTGGGAACGCTCAAATTCTTCACGCTGGCGTTTCAAGATCGGTGCTTTGGCTTCTACTTCCTGCACTATTTCATCCAAATATTTATTGATTCTCTTATTCTCCAGCTTTTCCAAAAGCAATTGGTCCTGAGTTTCTACGTAAGCATTGTACAGCTGCAACAAAATATTTTTTTTTGGTTTTTTTTGGTTTTGATACACCTGGACAAACCTCTTAAAAAAGAACCACTGATTACACAATTCACACCTTAAGGCAGCACAATTTAATCTCTAAACTCTTTCAACTCTAAACTAGTTAACTCATAAAAACAAGTTGGACTTTAAAAACCAAGTGTTTGCAGGATTTATACCATGACAAAGTAGTTATCCCTAGTAATTTTAAAATGGCAAACTCTTACAGTGCCACTGTATGCAATAATTATATGTAAAATGGATATATCTTAAACAAATTTAAGACAACAGAATTACCAAAACTAGTATCACAAAAGAAAGCAGCAAGCACAGAAGAAAGTAATTTAATGGCTGGACAGAATGACCATTAGGTAACAAAAATAGCAATTGCATAAATGGAAGTATATAAAAAAAAAGCCCTAGATTATGTATGACTTATCAATATGTTAATATTTTCCTGCAAGTACAAATGCACAGAAGTACAGGTTAAAAAATTATGTAGATTAGCAAAAAGAAGACTCCTGTCAAAATACACATAGAAAATAAGTTTCTGTGCACAAAAAAGCCCATATTTCAGATAAAATAACTTAAAGACTCTATAAATGTTTTGATCTACTCAGGAAACACTGTAAGGTACGTTTAAGAAAATCCCTGTAACTTTGCTAGTGAAACTTGCCTCAAACGCACAGATTCCATCTACTTCAGCCAGACACACCAAGTCCACAACTGTGAGTGAAGTCTGCACCCTACATTATTAAGATATTTCTGTTGGCATTTCAAGGGCCTTGAAATTGAAGAGTTTCTTCTCACTCACCTCAGTTAACTTCATTCCAGGCTTGACTACTTTAGCCACTGCCGCAGCTGTGGGAGACATCGCTGCCAGCTCCTCCTCAGACAGGATGGCTCCTGAAGACAGAATCCCATCAATTCCCATGAAAAGGCTACAGTAATTCCCATAAACATTCTTTGTTGATATAAAGACTGTCTTCACACACCTTTGTGCTTTATAACTACTGTATTGTAAGTTACTATTTAAGTCTAAAGTTTCTGCTTCATGAGTTGTCTGTTATACAACCGAAACACACACAATACTGATATTAGGGACACTGTGCTCCATTTTATCAATGTCTCTGACTCATTTAATCTGAAATACTGAGAAGCTTTTGCTCTTAGACAACTGGTGAATGTATGCCAGTGAAATAGCTGGAGCAAAGCTTAACGTTAGATTTCTTAGGAAACTTCTGGAGTTTCAGAGTGGCATCACACAGAATGGACACAGGGAAACAGCAACTATTCTTTGTGCCTCTCTGTTCTTCCTGCTCTCTCTTCCCTTTAGAAATCACTCAAATGGAGCAAACAAACTAGTCAACAAAAAGACAGAACTAAAACAGTGAATACTGAGCAAAATTTAACATTAACTAGAACTTTATGGACATGTTTGTTCTCCTGTGGCTTGTTTTTTTTTTGAGAGGAAAATAAGAACAGTTGATCATGCCCACTCCCCTCTCTGGAAAACCATTACAAGCATGATGCTTCAGCTTTGAGGAAATGTTTCCTCTCCCTTCCCTTTGAAAAGGTAAATCAGATTAACAAAAGGACTTCAAAAAACATTCTGACAGAAATGTCAGATCAAGTGTGGTAACAACACAAGATCAGGTGTGGAAACAGTTACAGTTCTATACACACACAAGTACATTTTCATACATACATACATGACAAAGCTTCTAAAATTCGTA
Source organism: Chaetura pelagica (assembly GCF_000747805.2). NCBI lineage: Eukaryota > Metazoa > Chordata > Aves > Apodiformes > Apodidae > Chaetura > Chaetura pelagica. The sequence goes on along the minus strand of NW_009953225.1, from coordinate 644,113 downwards.
ATTAGAAAGGCCCAAAGATGAGTTAAGATGAACGCACTCCCTTCCCATAGAAATGCAGCACAGCATTTCCATGCAAGCCCACTTAGGACAGAGAGCCCCAGGCTGTGGGCCTCAGCTCCGTGCTCCCCTACCTACCTTTGCGCTTTGTAGCGGACAGCAGATCGGCTGTGGGCCTCAGCTCCGTGCTCCCCTACCTTTGCGCTTTGTAGCAGACAGCAGATCATTGGCATTCTCCAGCTCCTTCTCCAGCTTGCTGATCTTCTCCTGCAGCTCCTTCTCCATTTCAGCTTTTGACAATTCCACCTCAGCCAAATGCTCCTGGGTTGCTTTATTACCTGAAATTAAATCAGAATGACAGTTTGTTTTGCTGTACTCAGCTTCATTGTTTTATCATTTGAAAAGATAAAAATTTGCAAATGTAGCTTAGATTTTACTTTAACTTCATGTGATCTGCAGAAGCTCATGCTGATAAGAAAATTCAGTGCCTGACAGAACTGCTGCCTGTCACCTTTGCTTAGAACGGTTAAAATACAAACTGTCCTTGAACCAGTGAAAAGGCATCTAAAACAAGAAGTGAAGATGAAGACATATCTTGCAAAATTTCATCCTCCCATCAAAGTCCAACGTAAAATTTCAGGTACATTTGACCACAATTTCCCCCCACACTCCCCGAGTGAATTCAGTTAGTCTCATCACAAAGCAACTGAAGTTCCACCACCCCAAAAGCCCAGATAAATTCCTTTCATAAATGCTCAACTCCTGCTTTCCCATGCATCATTAGAGAGCAGCAGGAA
>NW_009953225.1:637572-643306 GCF_000747805.2 Chaetura pelagica | reverse complement strand
TCCCAGCTTACCCTCCCCTGCTTCCTTCAGCAGCTTGTGCAGCTCTTCCACTGCCCCCGTCAGCTCATTGCTCTTGGCCTCCGAGTCATCAGCAGCACTCTAAACAACAGCATTTCATGGCATTTCATCAGCATTTCATGTTACAACACAGGACTAGCAGCTGTATCTTTGTAGGAAAGCTCAAACTGACCCATAATGATGAGCATCCAGTTCTTTGAGTAGACTGCTAAAAGCTGCAACAGAACTAGATGACTCTTTCCACTTAAACCTCATTTTGATGCAAACTGCCCATCTGAGAGTAAGACTTGGACATTGATTTGCCAAAGCCAAATAAAATGTATGTCCTTTTTGGTGCTCAAGAGCTGGTACTGGCTTTGTTCCTTCTCTTCACTAAAGGAAGTCTGGAGACATTCTGTGTACTCAATTTTGATCATTCTGAACAATTTGGCACATTTTAGGGAATGCTATATAAGCAGTTCATGTTTCTCTGCTAGAGAGCTCCTGAGTGCAAGACTCTACAGCACTTCAGCAAGTAAGAAACAGAAAAAACTGAAATGAAATTGATTCAACTTCTCCTAACCAGCAAGGCCTCAGAAGAGGCTCCCCTGGGAAGGCAGTTCCACCCTGATGTGTTTAGTATCAGGCCAGACAAATATGTCAGCGATTACAAGGACAAAGCAAACCCCAGGCTAGGCAGGAGACACACATTTAAGCCCCTTCACACCAATGATTCCACTATAAAAGTATGAATAAATAAGAGTTAAAAAAACACCAAAAGCCAACAAATTAAAATGATGGCAATGCTTTATGCTCCAGGAAGCTGTTGTCTTTATGTTCAACGAAGGGCCAGTTTACATTTCATCACACAAAATACTCATATAGAACTCAAACATTCTACCCCATTTAGTTCTATGTGATCATTCATGCACGGCAACTCAGGAAACACGGCCAATTAATCTGTGACTCCAATATTCAGCCCCAAGTCATACTAACATGTACTTCTAAGACAATCAATAAACTCACCTTGTACAAATTGGATAATTTGATGTGGGCATTCAGTTCATTGTGGAATCTTTCCTCCATACTGGCCTGCTGTTCTTTTGCCTAATAAAGTGAAGAACACACAGAGCTGGGAAGAACTTCACCACTTCTTTTTCACTCATTCTGTTCTTTAATTTCTAGAAGCAACTCTCATGCTGTTACACATGTACTTTGAGTTGTCTTACCTCCTTCAGTTTATTCAAAAGGTCTTCCACATGCTTCTGCAGATTTTCATTTGACTGTTTTAAGCTGTTTACCTGTTCCTCCAACCTGGAAACCTGTTCAAACAACACATGAGAACACCACGCATAAAATTTGTCTTTCCGACCCACATTATTTTGGCAAATATCCATCTCATTGCTTCTTTTACTCTAAAAAAACCACCAAAATTTCCAGAAAGAGCATAAATCAGGCCAGCTGTCACAGTTGTTAAAGAAACTGCTCAGGTACCCCTCCACTGAAGCGTTTTCAAAATACTGCCATTGATTCTGCCATGTGTTTTGCTGCAAAAAAACAAAAATATCTTCACCCCAGCCCCCAAAGAATATTAAATCAGATCCTCTGGCCCCCTTCCCTTTAGTCAGAACTGTATTCCCATGCATTTTAAAAGCATCATACCCTACATACTGTTGTTATCAGCAACTCCAAAAATTCTATCTTATACTTGACACCTTCGTTTTTTCTCTTTCTGATAATTCCTTAAAAATCACAAGTTGCAAGAAAGAACACAACCCTATAAACCACAAGGCCTACTTTTCAACTCAAATACAGTTATTAACATTAGCATACCTGGGTTTGCTTAATGCAATTAATCAGGTGGTTGAATTTACAAGAAATAGCAAAAGCACTCAGTAATTACACTACCTCCTCCTTCTTGTTCTCCAGATTACATTTAAGCTCCAGGATTTCATTGCCTTTCTCCCTGGCAGTATGAAGAAGTTCATCTGTTTTGGCTTTCAACTCAGTGTTCAGCCACGTGTTCTGATTCTGTAGCAGCTCTTTCTCCTGCTCCAACCTTTTCTCACGGTACTAAAAGGAAAATTGCACAGTGTAATTATGCTGGTTTCACAGAAAATAAAGAAGCTCATCAAAGGACTATGACCAGAGTAGAAGTAGCAAAAATGCACTGTAAGTAGCACCAAATGACAGGCAGTGTTCCTTACTATTTTGGTAATACTAACTTACCAGTCTGAAACTACAAAGAACTGCTTGAAACTTGAGTTAGCTTCCTCCAAGTTTATGTTAGCTGGGAACATCAACTAGACTAATATCTAGTTCTCGGAAATAAATTAAGATGTTAAAGTTTCCTTCCATCTTTCCTTCCTTCTTCCCCTCTTGCAGTTCTTTCTGGAGTTTCTTCTGCTCGCAGAGAAATGCTGCATGTTCACAAATAACTATTTTTCTCCTTTCCACCTGCCTTCACAGACCTGGAGAGCCCTTCTCCCTAGTAAGAGCAGCCACCATTGCCACCAGTGAGGCCTGGACATGTTTGTCCAGCTTGGTGGCCACTTGCCTCCTACAAATACATGTCTCACTGCCAGTCACAGCCACCTCTTTTACAAGAAAGTAATTTGTTATAAATAACAAGAGGACATTTGACCTACTTTCAAAGTCAGGAATGACAAAATTCTGATGACACCGTATGTAAACAACTACTTATTAGAACACCTACTTTAAAGCACATTTAAAGCACTACTCACCTTCACAGAAACATCTGACGTTTGAAGTTCATCCAACTTTAACTGAAGTTTCACCTTTTCAGTGTTTGCTTCTATAAGCTTTTCATTTAAGCGTTTCACATCCTCTGGAGAAGGGAAAGAAGTGTTAAGAAAAGCTCATTGCAGAGCCATCAGTTGTAATTGTTCAAGGATGTATTTTGTTTAGCACTTCACTCATGTGTCCTTGGCTATACCGTTTAAATGCTCGACTTCTTGAGACCGCCTCTCACTTGTTCGAACCAAATCTCTCTTCTCAGCCTCCAGTTCTTCCTTTTCTCTAGTTAAATGGCTCTGAAAAAAATGGCAACAAATTCCTGTCATCTTGGGGTATGCAACTCAAACAAATGCAGCTTAATGTACCCCTTTCTTCTAGTGCCCAACAGCCAACACATTTCAATTAACGTGTCTTTTTTTCCCCCGAAATAACTCTGATAAAATGCTAAGTTGGCCCTTTGTGCCAAAATCTGAAATGCCCCGTGAGACCCGGCAGCAGGAAAAGTGCGTCACAGCTTTCAGGACCAGCATACTGGGCAAGTGGCTTTCATGCCTTTACTTTTCAGCTGGCACAGAGAGCTCCAGACTGCCACAAGGCTCCCTCTGGTTCTAGCTGTACTTGAACAAAGATCAGAATGAAAACTGTTGAACTTGAAGCAGCTGAAATGAACTGAAGAACTACGAGAAATCCCAACCAAGGAACAGGAGCTGTTTAAAACTGCAGCCAGTTTGATATTCTATGGAAGACAGTTTTCATAGCTCAGCCTTTGCTGAAACAGTTTTATTTGGTTAAATTAAAAAGACAGCAGAGCAACCATGGCATTGAGACATGCAAAACATCAGTAGCAAAATCAAATCCAAGTCACCAGTCTGGGACCCTTTCCAGACTACAGCGTGGCCTCTGCCTTCCAAGGTGTCACTGCAACCCACCTCAGTCAGGGCCAGAGAAGCCACTCTGGGGAAACAGACAGATCCAGCTTCTCATTGTGGACAAACCCATCTAATAATAATGGTTTGGTGACTGAAGTGACTCATCTTGCAACCCCCTGACTCTAGAGCACAATGCAAGGAAAACTGTGCCAGTGTGTGGCAAAGGAAGGAGGAAAAACAGAACTCCACTTTACACCTTTGTCCCACTGTTGAGGTTTGCCTTCAAGTCACTTCAGAACAGGTTTCAGCTGGGATGAAACAATGTATCCAAACTGAAAGAAAAACACCCACTCTGACCTATGTTCACCTGTAATTCAGTTTGCTGAACACCAGCATTTACTTCACAATTCCCCTGTACACAGTCAAGCAGGCATATGAACATGTATGTGGGTACATCTTTGTGCTGACCCTGATACTACCCAGTCTGGAAAGGGACTGCAGGCTTGGCTGCAGTGGGACAGGTGAACACAAGTCCTCCAGTTTATCACCCAGTCCTCCCAGTACCTGAATGGCTGCATTACGATCCTGAGCAGCCTCGAGTTCTTTATTTTTCTCATTCAGTGACTTCAGCTGTTCATCTGTTGGGTAAGAAACAGTAGTGAGGGATTTTCACTGTCATGTGGCAGAATTTTCTCTATAAATGCAGTTAAACCAACGTTTCCCTTAACAACATAAAAGAGAGACAGAATTCAAGACTTCACCATGGATGGACTAGGTAGCATTGTGGCAAACTAATGCAATCCTTGGAGCAGATCAATACATAAGCTACTGTTTTGCTATTACTACAGAACCAGAAAACAGTGCTCTTTTTCTTTTAAAACAAAACTCCATGAAGAAAATCAGACTTGAAGGCACGAGCAACAGTCCTCCCCCCTTGCAAAAATAACAGACGTAGTTGACGGATGGATTTTCAACCACAGCTTGAAACTTCAAGCCTATCAGCATGAATTGGGCAACAGAATGAACACTGTCCAGTCTGAGGAATGTCCAGTTGTACTTACGGAGCTTCTTAAGCTCCTCACGGAGGCTCTGACACTCCCTTGTCTCATTCACAAGTCTCTCCTGGCTTTGAGCCAGACGCCTTTCCACTTCAAAGTACTGTTGCTCTGCAAAAGAACACAGTTCTCTCAATTCCACTTAATAAACACTTCTTGTTCTTCCTCACTTTTACCAAGGATCCTTATCGATGGTCAGCTTTATTAAGTAATGCTAATGGTAAAGAAAATACAAAAAAAAATGAAGAAGACTACAGTAGAATTTGGAGAAAACGTATTCTGGAAGGCAAAAAGATGCATTTCCACACTGCATTATCATTGTTTAAAATACTTCATTAGCATAGAAAGTGACATATGTCCTGACACAGGTAAAAAACATTGTATCAGCACCATTCTGCAGTGTGTTTGGACTTAGCCACATCAACCCCAAAATTCTTTCACATTACCATACACGTGCACTAACCTGCTCTGTGCTGCGTATCCCACAGCACTGAAAAAAATAATTAGATCTAGAAAATAATTAGATTCTGGTTATCCAAAATAGTAACTGTGTCACAAAGCTTAAATGGAAAACCCTGAGAAAAAGCAGAAGTAATTTCACTGACAGGCACAGCTTCTAAGGAAGTGCTGAAAGATTTTTAGTGATCTTATGTTTACAATTCTTACAATATTTTAACATTTCAAATAATGCTGCCCCTTCTAGTCACATATGAGAAGAGACCTGAAAGAGACTAACGTGTTACAATCTGTGGGTTACCTCAGTTTACACTTCATTCATTTCCCTTAGCAAGATTTTGATGACACAAGAGACAAAAGTGTTGCAGGAAAGGTGGAAGTAAAACTTACGAGAAGTACGTCACCTACCCAATAAACGAGCTCATATTCACCACCCTGCCCAGTGCTCACCCTCACCTACACTCTGCTCTCCTTTCTGCTCCAGCTCACTACTGGTATTATTTTTCTGTGATTGACTAACATGAGTATGAACACAAACAAGTTTATTCTACCCCATTCCCAGCCCAGAGCCAGCCCTCCTGCCTCAGAAGCCCCTTCCCT